>NW_019392829.1:180221-637054 GCF_000648675.2 Cimex lectularius | reverse complement strand
TTTAAACAATTCTTTCCGTCTTTACTTGAAACGTCTTTTGGTGTTACAATTTTTTATAATTCTAGTTTATTGAATACAATCTTGCATATGCATACTGAATAAATTTTTTATCATGTATGATATTAACAAATTGTCCTTATTCTAATTTGATCTTTCCAAAGAATCCCAATTTTATAATGACTCTCTTTTTATTGATGTTACAAAACCGAATATTTTTGTATGCCATAAACAGGTGTAGTTCCGTGAATCTCAATCACGCATCTTATAAAATGAACTCGTTGTTTCTAATGTTCTAGTTGAGAATTAATTGAAATTTTATATTTTCTCAGCCCTGATCATCAAATCTCTTAAATTCCCGCCTTTAAAAAATCAAGGTGTTTCCGCATAAAAAGAATATATATTTTAAAAATTACGTATATATTGCCATTCTTTAGGCATTTTGACTATATTCATGTAAACTTAACATTAAAAAACCAATGATGAAAAGGTTGGTCATATACTGAAAAAATTGTTGAACAAAGGATTTTTGTTTAAGAAAAATATAGATATGAACCTACTGCATGAAGTTATACCCTAGAAAATCGTACTCCTTTTGAATAAAAAATAATGTAAAATGTATTCCCTTTTCTAAGAAAATTCTACGAAACATATGCAAGCCTTTTAAAAAAATACTTAAACAAAACGAAATATTGAGAAGGAAGAGGCAGACAAAATGGCAAGAGAGGCTCAACTGGTCTTGGGAACCTTCAGTGACCTCAGCTATCAATTTAGGCAGCTCGTCTGGGAACCCTGGAGGAATGAAACAAGTTCCTTGCAATAAAAAAAATATGTAAAAAAATGTGAATTCTTTTTCAAACCCTACTAAAGAAAAGAAACCCTCCTAATCAGGCTTAGAATTGGCCATTCCTTGCTCACCCATAGCTTCCTCCTTAGAAGACCAATCCATCTCTAAACATTTAAAACCGTGTGTCCAATTTGTAACAATATCGTAATCGTCTCGAAATTTATTTACCGGAATCCACCTCCAAATCCTCAAAGACGTCCTGAGATGTCCATACCGTCCAGGGGCTGCGGATGGCGTCTTGGACTAGATTGCAGAGGGGCTTCCCGGACCTTCAGAAGAAGGAAGAGAAAGAAACAGAAAGAAAAATTTCCAATGGGCTCAGAGGAGGTTATTATATTTATGTTTTTCAGTTTTATTCTTCCTCGTAAGCTGATAAAAAAAAATTACCCAATTATAAGTATCTATACATACTTATACAGGGTGCTCCCTACCTTTCTGGTCTAACTTTGAGATCTAAAATATAACTTATTTATTTGCAAAAAATATTCACCTTCAATTTTACGACGAAAACGTACGGTTTTCCTACATTTTTCTAAATATCGCAGAGACTATTAATTCTATACAAAAAGTACCGAAGTAAGTGTTATAGAGAGTTAAATATCATTTAAAATAAATGCCATTAAAACGTTCTAGGTTTGATACGTATTAAAGATAAAGAGTCGTAAATAATAAAAATTAATTTATCATAAAAAATGACCTTTTACTCTTTTAACGTGTAAAACAATTATTACCGATTATTTAAAAAAGTCCACAAATTTCTTATTAAAAAAAATTTCCTATTTTAATTAAATTTAATTGGTTTATTTATATCATGTCTAACAAATTTGTATAAAGCATTGTGGGTTTTTGCCTCAATATGACCTCACCTCTCCTGAATAAAAAAAAAATCACTAGCAAATCCTTTAAATTTGGAAAAGAAATCACATTTTTGGTTGTGTATGTTATGTTTAACTTGTGGAAGATGAACTGATCAAATTTCTGTTAAAATTGTTTTTGTTGCATGTCCCAAATCTAGCAGATTTTTCAAAAAAGTAGAATTTAGTATTTTAATTTGTATAACTATAAATTATTATGTATCAATATACATTTTTTTGGTTTAAAGTTCGTATATAATATCCTTAATAATGCTCCATATAAAAAATAATGAAGTAGTAAATAACAAATTAGATATTTTAACTATTAAGTCTAGTTATTCTAGGAGTTATTGCATATGACCAAGTAGAACAGCGTATGTTGAAAGAAAAAGTACACTTCACTTTTTGAAATAAGGTCATATCTCTTAAGACGAAGTAACACGCTCTTACTAAATAATACTAGCGTATTTCTAGATATATTTCTAAAAAATATAATGGAATTTATAGTTTTATGGAAAATCCTAAGTAGAATGTATACGTATTTTCCAGTATAAAAATTATATGCATATGTAAAAACAACGTTGCAACAACATAACAGTAACGATATTTTTAAAAATTTAGGAAAAACATTTTTTTTCTTCAGTAAATATTAGAGAAAGCGTTTTGACCGTAAGGGGTAAAATATACTGTATATAATCTGACGTTTTTTTGTTTTTGTTTTTTCAATTTTGTTTACAGTCCAATCGACTAAAGAAATATTTTGGCTAAACATTATTATGCTAATACTATAATAATTGTTAACCCAGTTTGTAATAAAATTTACGAATAAATGAATTTTGACGAAATAATCGTAATATTATAGAAATAATTTTTGTGTTAATTTTTTTAGTTCATCATTTTTAGAAGGCACAAGAAGTAATGAATTTTTTTAAACAATAGATTATGTATAACAATTTTGAACAAAACACATTAAACAAACCAAATTCTTCTATGATTTTAAAAAAAATTTACTATTCAGTTGAATTTTATGACACTTGTATTTTATCATATTAGCTCAAGGCTGTGTCTTTTCAGAGAGGCCAAGAGTACAGTCGAATATTTTAATTAATAATAACAGCAATGGTTATTTAACAGCAAAATAAATGTATACAATACAAAGTAAATAAATATTATACAGCATGGTAAATACCGTCTGCCATTTTATATAATATTTAGGTTAGAAAAAACGAACTTTTTGATCAATCTATTTGTAAATAAGCTAATAACACTGTAATTTTAAGACTCAGTATTCTTTATCCCAAAGGGTCGAACATCAAACAAAATTACATCACTCTAATCTGAACTAACATCAGTTAACGTCGTAGTGGAGGTTAATCTATAAGTGAATCTAAGTGCACAAGGAAGTATTACGCTTGTACCATTTTAACATGTAAACAAACGTTTTAAATGTTAAACTTAACCGTTTCATGGTATTAATAAACATAAAAGCATACATATGGAGAAAGAAAATATACAGGAAATAGTACTTAGTGTAAGTTTTTTCCTTTGGCATTCGATCACTTTTGTTTGGCTAGATATAAAAACTAGGAACGTAAATATCTGTTGAAAATTGCGAAAGCAGATCTATGAAGAAAACAAAAGGACGAATGTGTAAAATAGGACATTCCCGTGTGACACGGGTTATCTATTCACGTCAATCATTGAAAAAATTAGAATTGAATAAGCAATCGATTGTCTTATTATTTTACTCCAAAAAATAACGATTATAAATAGAATTTTAGAAAAAAAGAATATAAGAAATTGTACTGTTAAACCAGATAATTTGAATTATTGTCATAAATAATTCGATGTTTTCTACCCAATGTGCAGTACTTATTCTTAGAACATTCGAAATTTGGTCTTTATTTTAGGTTTAGAACGATTTATAATTTCATATTTAAATGCTTTGTACTGGTCAAAATGCTTTGTACAACCAGGCTCACTTGTTTAGTGAAAAGTAACTTTAAATTAAAATATGAATAATCAAGAAAAAATCTTTCAAAATTCAGATTTTTTCATAAATATTTTAAGGTAAAAAAAGATAGGTTACAATGTTTTAAAGTCTGAAGGATTCTGCAAAATCTTTGTAGTTGTAGATGTACAGGCGCTAAATTAGACGATACTTTCGTATTATATCAGCAATTTTTTTTTATAGCACGTGAGTGTATTTCCGTCACACAATTGAATTCTGGTTGCATCGTTAATTTGAGACCGGCTCATCGCCTCCCATGAGATTTTATTAGCATGGATCGTATAATAAATAGCCTATCTTCCCACGGACAGCCGTTGCTCCACATTCGATTACGTAAAGGGTCGACTACTGAGAAGTCAGAAGGATCTGCATTTCTCTCCTTTTTATCCGGTCGAATTTGGCAGGCGGCGTTTCGAAAGCTGAGGAGGATCTCTAAACCAAATTTCTCATATAAAAATAAAAGTGAATGGCCATCCTCGGCTACTGCTGGACCCGACGCCTTTCTTATTATGTAAATTCGTGAGTTGCATTGGCCGATATCTATCTTAGAGAAGTAAGGTAAAAAATAGAAACAAGGTCTCTGTAGACGTAATGACTAAAGTCTGCAACAAAATAAAAACATTAATACAAAACTGAATAAATATAAGTCAAATAAATGGAATTAAGTATAAACTATCAGATAGATAACAGACGCACAGAATGTCCTAATCTAAAATGGTTTTGATTATATTTTATGATTATTCGGAGATCGTGAGATGCAGTCTGGAGTGACGTAGGTTTTATAAAAACATTTTCTTTATCGTGCCAACGTTTCGATCTTTATTGAGATCATCTTCAGTGCTCAAAGTATTTGTTTTCTGTGTAATTGTGTCATTCTTGTGTGTCGTGTTGAGTGTCCCTTCCCATGTTCTTCTTATATTTTATGTTTATTTCGAATTGAATAAATGCATTAATAAGTTTTTATTTGCAAAATTAAAGGCAGATTAACAACAAAAATAAACTAGGAACAGTGACATAGCACTATAATATAGTTGAGCGAAACGAGTGGATCTTTTATTTCTTTTCATCTTGTGGGGTAAAATATACAGAAAACCAAATGCTAATAAATATAAGCTAATATGAAGGTAATATGAAGTACCTTAAGTATGTAGTAATTAGTTTACAAATTCAGGTAAATAACATTATGGTATAACTAATGATAACAAAAGTTAACGTATCAACCGAATATGACTAGAGGTATAGACTAGATTTACAGATTGCTTCCTAAGCAGTGGAGAAAGTCCTCTCGTTGCAGTTAATTTTAGTTAATTTTTAAATTTTCCCTGTTGCTGAAACGCTTTATTCTTCCGAGTTCCATATTAACATTTTGGGCAATTGCACTAGTTTTCTAGAAGGTAAAGGTATCTTATCAGTGTAATAAGGAAAATATTTTCAAAAACCTTTTTATGCCTTTGTGTCGTCGGAATTCTGTGCAATTCTCTCGTAGGAATAATTTTTCAAATAAAATGTAAATTAAAACAAAAGGGCAATAATTATTATCTTCTTATTCCAATATATTTTTCACAAAGGAACTTTTAAGGAATTATATTTTATATACCATGGAATCTGATAATTCTCAATTATTAGTAGAATGAAACACGTATCTTATTTTTTAGCAATTTCATTATTATTTTTTATATTTTAAATAAAATAATTATTACCGTTTGTATAAATGAATACATATTAACAATATATTGGAACAGTAAATGTCTTGAAGGGAGTAACAACCTTTATTGTTTTCCAAAACTTTCAGTATTAAAACAATAAATTGTTTAAACTAAAATGTATAATAAAATTTATCTAATTTTATCAGATAATTATATAAAAACAAGATGCTTAAGCCATTTAAAATAAATAATTATTATTATTGCTTTATTACAATAATGATTTGCAACAAAAACCTTCCTGGATTAGTTTTCCGTTTATTCTGTTACTCTTTGCCATTCTCTAGTATTTGAATCAAAACAATGATATAATTTTTATACTTTTTATTAAAAGTAAATAACTACGAGAAACCTCATTGTAGAGTATTAGAAGAACAAAACATGCTTAATCTACTTTTCCTTCTTTTTCTTATCAATAGTGTTACTATAATATTAATTATATATAGGTTAATTATTATTATATAAAGTCATTAACAATACTGATATTACAATTTAAACCATTTCTGCAAATCTACTGTAGATCCTTCCAATGATCACTTAAATCACTATATTAAAAAAAATCAAAATTGTCATAATTATAATAAACATGTATAACATATATTTATGTTTTCAGTATTTAATATATATGCAAGGTCCTTCGATCAAATATTAAGGATTCTTATAATGTTTTTTTGTTGTAGCTCAATAATATTTTTAAGGTACCCATTGTTTCGAATTATCGTTAATTTATATTATTGAAAGCAAATTTATCGTATGTGATTTAAAATGAACCTTTAAAAAAATTAGTCACTCAATAACAAACACAAACAAAAAATTGTAAAAAAATATTATGATTTATATATGCGTTATTTGTCTTAGTTAATCGTATTTTTGACAGATTCATTCAAAATTTTATTTTTATAATAAAGTTGAATTATTTTGTTTACTTGAAAATTATTTTTTTAATAAATACATTTACTAAAACTGTGTTGAAACTGTTGACAATAATTAGATCTGGAATACATATAAGTAATTACTACTTAAAAACATATACATTACAGTAAGTGAAATTAAACTACAGATTCATTATCAAGGGTTATTTAATGTTGTTGTTTTTTTTTACTCGAGAAGTGAATCTCACGGCCATAACGGGACCATAAATGACAGGGTGTTCTAAAACGAGCCAAAACACTTTTCGTTCCCTTTTTAACTATTAGCTATCTCCTTGCAGCAATACCAAAAACTCAGAGTATGATTAGCGAATTTACGTAAGTGAACAAAGACCGGTCTACAAGGGGAGGAAGAGAGACTGCAGTACGGGAGAGGGAGAAGTGAGGCCCGAGCTATATATACTCCGACTCTCCCCTAGACTATCATTCCACAACCATGAATCCTCTGGTAAGATCAAATAAGAAAAAACCCAATCTCAATTCAGAAGTTTAAAGAAAAATTTAAATTCAAAATTAAATTATTACTTTAGAAATTTAGAAACTAAATTTAAAATTGATTATGTTCTTACCTAAGTTTTGTTAAAATTGTTATTTTCAGAAAATCGTTCTTGTATTTGGCTTCATTGCTGCTGCTTTGGGAGGCGGTGTTGAAAAGAAGCAGGAAAAGGACAAAAGGGGCGTATTCGGTGAGAGTGTCGGTTATGGAGCGGGATTCGGCTCCGGCTTAGGACACGGCTCCTTGAGCCTTGGATCCGGCCATGGTTATGGATCGTTCTCATCTCTCGGCGGTGGACACGGCTATAGTTCCGGACTTAGTCTTGGAAGCGGACTCGGCCACGGATCCGTCGGATACGGCTCTGGTGTAGGTCTCGGACACGGTTCTTACGGTTTGAGCCTCGGATCTGGTCACGGATACGGTTCCGGACTCAGCCTCGGCAGCTCTTACGGAGGCGGTTACGGAGGCGGATACGGAGGCGGATACGGAGGCGGATACGGAGGCGGATACGGAGGCGGATATGGAGGCGGATATGGAGGCGGATACAGCGGTGGATATGGCGGAGCTCTCGTCGGTGGATACGGAGGTGGATATGGAGGTGGACACCTTGTCTCCAAGCACGTGACTGTTACCAACAAAGTCGCTGTGCCCGTTCCCCAGCCCTACCCAGTAACAGTAGAGAAGCACGTACCGGTCCCAGTGCCCCACCCTGTTAAAGTGCCCGTCGACAAGCCTTACCCTGTTCATGTACCTCACCCAGTCCCTGTGCCCGTCGAGAAACCCTACCCAGTTCCCGTCGACAAGCCTTACCCCGTTCCCGTACCTCACCCTGTTCCAGTTAAAGTAGTCAAGCCTTACCCCGTACCCGTACCGAAACCCGTCCCTTACACAGTAGTAAAGAACGTCCCAGTCGCCGTTCCCCACCCAGTCCCTGTCCATAAGGCCGTCCCCGTATACGTCGGCCATGGAGTCTCTGGAGGATCCTTCGGCGGTAGCCTCGGTGGATACGGAGGTGGCCTCTCTCTCGGACACGGAGGATACTCATCCGGTCTTTCTGGAGTTTCTTACGGAGGAGGCCTTTCTTCCTACGGTGGCTCTCACGGTCTCTCCTTGTCCAGCGGATCTTACGGTGGTAGCCTTTCCTCGTTGGGAGGACACGGACTCTCTTCCTACGGATCCCACGGGGGATTGAGCTCTTACGGAAGTGGTCTCTCTTCGTCTTACGGCGGCGTGCACGGAGGATTGAGCTCATACGGAGGTGGTCTCTCTTCATCTTACGGCGGCTCTCATGGAGGATATTCATCTTACGGAAACGGTGCCTCTTACGGAGGATCTCACCCCTGGTGAATAAAAAGTCAAGGGTAAATATAAATCGTTTAGTTACTAATATGCAATGTCTAATTTCATTTTTTCCTTCCAGTTGATGTTTGTTAATGGTCTCAACACTTGGTTCACATCTGATTTATACATTATTTGTTGTAAATAATCCTTGTGATATTTCATTTTTTTAATAAATGTTTTTGTTACTCTTTTAATTTGATCTTTTTTAATTTACACTTCCCAAGTGTTAAAAACAAAACTTTAGTGCAGAAATTTGATTTTGTCGTAAGCGTTATATATTTTGACTATAAATTAACTGTTTTTTGTAAATAATTACTTTTTTCAACATTTTATTTATGTTTAATGGGGGTTTCATTGGTTTGATTTTTGAAATTAAGAGCTGCATAACAAAGAAAAAGTTTCTCTTCCTGCTAATGCTACTAATTTATAACAGTTACGCTAACTACTCGTTTGAGTGGTATTTTTTTTGTTTCTAGTATGTTTAAATGCAATTTTTTTAATTTCTATAGTAACCAAAAGATTAAATAGAATTAAAGTATTTGAGTTTAATATTTATATTTTTAAGAACATTATAGTGTAATGTGAGGGGGTCCTAAACCCATATAGAAAAATAATCAACAAAACAACGAACATCAAATTGATCAATGATTCAACAAACTGACAAAAAGAACATACTATTAGCAAACAAGACAAACGTTCATTGATAAACAAATGTTTTAAAATGCTTGTGGCTTGTTTCATGTAGATGGAACAAAAAAACAAAAGGCCTGTTATTTATTGTATACAAGGAAATAGAATTTTTTTAGACAAGTTTTGCAGATAATTATGTCAATGATAATTAAAATGCGTACACGATAGATAGAAATTAATAAAAGCAGTAAACATAAACCAACAAGTTGGCTTTTTCAGCTTGATATAATAGAGATTTTCTTACTAATTTGATAGTTTTTATGGTTGTTACTACTTTTCTATATCAAGAAAAATCAAGGAAAAACGCATCAAATGTAAATGTAAGAATGCCGCAAATAAATATTAAAATAGATATATTTAAACATTCAAATCTAATTTCAAGATTATATATTTTATCTATTTAGGAAATAGATCAATGTTCTAAAGTTATTTCTACCAGTGTTGATTGGCAATCTCACCTTTTTGTTGCATTGAAGATCAATCCGAAAACTAAGATATGTATGTATACAATCAATTAAGGTTTTCAGCTGAGATAAACAAGTCAAGGCATGAGCGGGATTCGAACCCACGATCTTCGGCTTGACACGCCGCTGCTGTACCACTTGAGCTATCGTGACCTCGATCCACTCGGACACCAACTTCCCATCTCAACCACACCTTTTGAATTTTCCCTCCTTTTTGCCATTTTTCAATTATGATATTAATTGGTCAAGCGGACCACGAAACTAGTGAATTTAATATGTATGTATGTTAATTATAATTGTCAAGCATAATAAACCACACCAATCGTTAATTAACTAAAACAATCCAAAATAAGCGACGACCTGTAAGTTTTTTTCTCTAGGTTGAAGGTTATATATTATTTGTCAACAAGCTGCAAAATTATTAGCAGCTTTATAATTAATACAATCAACAACATACAAGTAAAAATTGTTTGTAGCTTTAAATAACACTATTTACAACATACTACTGTCAACTCTCGATAAGTCGAAATGCAAAGGACTAGACAAAATTGTTCGACTTTTCAGTAATTAGCCTTTAAAGTTCGGCTTGTCGAGTTAATGCTTATAAAATTAAAAAAGTAACATAAGGAAGAGTAATTTTGTCCGTAAAATGTGAGATAGTTCCATTATTCAGCGGATTCTGTAAGCAGTTATTCTCACCTCAAAGAAAACCATCACGAATCACCTACAATATAGACACTACCACGTAGAAAATTGACAAAAAATGAATGTACGAAAAAGTTGAAAATATATAACCATTAACCACAAAACTTTTAAGTACGATACTATAGTTTTTCGTTTGTTCTAAAATGACTTGACATCAATATCTGAAGGAAGAGTAAAGGTCGGAAACACAAAAATCAATTCATTGTTACTCACTGATGATGTTGTGCTTATTGCCCACAACCCAATTGTTTTACATAAATATATTAAAGAAATATTGCAAAAACTGGCATCACTCAAAACGTAAAAAAGTCTAACGTTACGATTTTCAGAAAGAATGGTAGCCTTTAATCAGATCAGCTGAAAAATGGTTCTATAGGGATTTTTGAATAGGTGATTTTTTTACCGAGGGTTCGCAAAGCAGAGGTCATATTAACCCTCGGGGTGTCGGTGTTTTTGAAAAAAGCCTATTTGTAAGTTCGTCGTGTTTGTATGCAGGGCTGGTTTCGAACCCGGGACCTTGATCATACCATATAATGATGAGCTGTATCAACGCCTAAACCGTTGCGGCCACAGACCCCCCCCGTAATAGGTGTTGTTATAATACAAATCTTTGAAAGCCTCTATGACCTCGCATTTTTCATTTTTCCTTTCAATGCAAAAGTTTCCATAACAGTCAGTGTTTTTCTCTCAAAAAGGGCACTATAAAGAGTCGTAATGAGGTTTTGGAGAGGTACCTTCTACCATCTTATAGGGTAAATATTGAAACTTCTGCAGAATCATTTTTTTAAATTTAGACTTCGCCTGCACTGTAACTTTTGTACTTCATAAATACAGTGTTGTACCCATGGAGGTGAAGGATTCTCTGGTTTTATCTTTTCTATATTTTGTATCATCAGTTCACATGTGAGTCTATTTTCCGTAGACAATATGCCACTATAAAAGACAGCTTTCTACCTTAACAAAAACTAAGAATAGTTCATCAGAGGCGAGAAGGGTTATGCAGTAAGAACAATTTCATCTATATAGAATTCTTTTAGAGCCAGATATGGAATGTTTTTTAGCTGCAGCGACCCTGGATTGAAACGGTGTCAATTGAGGTGGATGTTCAATCTGAGGGGGATTTGATATTTCCCAATTATTTGCCCTGGTTTGAGGAAGCTCTCGCGTTCTCTGTGCAATTCGTCATTCACCTTCATCATTTCCTTGGTGAATGTCCCATGTTTCAATTTCACCGGTTCTACATGGGAAGTTAAATTGCGTTTGTGAGAAAGGCCCGAGAATAAAGATAATGCTTAATAAGAGAATTTAATAATTAATTTTGTTACTCTATCCTGTGACCGTCTGATAAAGTGTACTACTTTTAAAATATTGTTTCATGTTTTAAGATTAACTATTTGCTAACACTGTAGAAAAAACTGAATGAATTTTATTTTAGGTTTTTATTTTAATACTTATATATTTATTTTTTACTGTTCATATAAATCTTCTTAACTGTTTATTTTATTTGGGGTCTATGAGAACGACTTTAAAGTAAGTAAAATTATTATTTTTTCTTTGCAACCTTAGCTTTTGTTATTGGTACATTGTTATCATGAGGGATTAAGGACATAATAAAGTAGAATTCTATTATTTATTATAATTATAAATTACATTTAGTATCTCGCTATACCCTTCAAGGTTTCTTGGGTGCAATAGCGTTATATAAGTAAATGACTTTTCTTTGTCTAAATAGACAAGGTTTGTACAACTTACACATTTTGGCTCGTACCTGGAACGAATTACAACGTGCTCTAAGTCATATACAACAAATGCCTGATATCACTCTTTGGTTTATTTATTTTTTTAAGGTATGAACGGCATAGGCCGTGATTAGCTCGGAGTCGAATCATATTGAAGCAACTTTGTGACGAACCTTCATACCAAGATTTCCTACTAAGGAGGGTTGCAGGATTGACAAAACCTACCTTCCGGGACATCCTTGTAGTGTAAATAAGTCAGGGATACAAGATCGTGTTCACGGATAACCACATACTAGTGAACAAACCATGAGATTTTGCTACCTCAGCCGTTGTATTTCTAGAAAATTTTGTGGACTTCCACAGATTTTATTACAATACATATTAAAAATGAAGTCTTAAGTTTAAACGAAAAGTAGTTCTTCAGCAGTTTCCAAATAGAATGCGTAATTCGGAGTTGGAGTGGGCAATGTAAATAGCTTTGTAATAAAATATCTTTTCACTTTATCTAATATTTCGAAAGATTGAAAGCCCCATCTGGCACCCTTAACACAAATATAGCCTTGCATATCGCGTTAAAAAAGGCAAACTCCGTTTTAAGAAATTTTATTTTGTAAAATCACGTGTGAACAGGCTTGTTGGAATGGAAGCTTATGCTTTGAAATGTGAGAACAATGATAAACGAGAAGTGCTCAGACGCTGTAATCTTAGGAAGTTTTCAAGATTGGCACGAAGGTCAGCAGTGGATTACATATGGGACTTTAGCACATCAATAATCAGAGACGGATGTTGGATAGTCAGTTACGATCTCTATCTCAAGGAAGGGAATTAGGAGGCTGATAGGTATTATGACAGGCCACTGCCCACTGAGAAGACACCTCTTCATAATGGGTATCCTACCAGATCCCTTTTGCCGCTTCTGCGAAATAAAAGAGAAACGGCAAAGCACTACCTCGCAGAGCGTGATAGGTATGCTAGATCTAGATTTGAAATCTTTGAAGGAGAGGACATCACCAAATCACTCCCCGAGATAAAATGGTTCAAAATCTTGGGGTTTGTGAAAAAGTCCAAGAGGTTTATGCAGGACACGTGAGCCGACCAAGTCCCGGACCTTTTAGGGATGGGGTACGAGTCTACCCAGGCATTTAACCCCTCGGGTCATGGTCGCCCACCCTGCATAATATATATATATATATATATATATGATTGGAGTAGGAAAAAGTAGAAGGGAAAATCTTAACTTCCAGTGTAAACACAGATGCCACATCCTATCAAAGGTTGTCACATAAAGTAAAGCACACAAAATTCAGCTCAGCGGAGTATATATATAAGAGGGAAGTTTATGGGCCAACAAACAGCTGAGGTCATCGCCGGCCCTCTGCGTGTTTTCCATCTTTTTCTTTTCTTTCGCGCATATTTTNAATATTGCCTATATACATCAAGCCTTCTGCACTTGAAGAGGTGGTATCTCAGCGGAGTAAAACGTTATTTGTACAACACGATGACATTGCTGGAGTTTTGAGTGTGTTTGCGAATACAAATATGGTGCATTGGATAATGTGTTATTTTATGATTAGAAAGCTTTTTCCGATAGAGCCAATAGAAAAATATGAACATGTAGAAGTCAAAAACAAAAAACAAGGAGAAAGCACTGTAAAATGCAAAGAAACAATAATACTGGGTTATAACTGGATACAGAGCCGATATTGATCCGTTGAACCCTCCAGAATAGAATATTCTGATATATTACATAAAAAATACAGTTTTTTAGAAGAATATTACTCATTAGCTATGTTAATAAGCTACATTATAATATTAATCAAGTGGAGAGAGGCTGGGTGATAAATGCTAAATCCGCCAACTTTGTTAATTTACTTTACAAATGGATTTTAGGGTGCTAGTTTCTAGCAAAAGAGAATTTTTTTTAAGGAAAATAGAGAGGCACTCAAAGGTACCTTTGGAAAACAGCTATTGCGGTTTGTCTAATAGTATTTCGATAACGGGAACAAGAATTAATAAAGATACATTCTGCTACAATATATATAAGATATATTCTGCCAATTTATACAAAATTTATTCGATATTGTCAAAAAAGGTGTATGAGATTAAACACTAATATATATCCATTATATTTCGTGGTCCAATTGACGAAATAATTTCTTTCAATTAATTAATCTTTATGTTAGGTATTGGTTAAAAAGTTAGTTTCACGAGCTCTCCATGGCCATTTCATTTGTCACCGAGAATCAAATCCTGATTACACGACATTTGACAAATGGCAAAAAGGAGGGAAAATTCGAAATGTAGATTGAGACGGGGAGTTCATGTCCAGATGGATCGAAGTGACGATAGCTCAAGTGGTTAGAGCAGCGGCGTATCAAGCCGAAGGCCGTGGGTTCGAATCCCGCTCGTGACACTAACTTTTCATTTCAACCAATATCCTACATGAAGATTAATTAATTGAAACAAATATATATTTTTACGATACTCATGAAAACAATTTATACGGTGCCTTTACAAAAGCCAATCATTTCGGCAGGCAGAAAATAAATAACCTATCACTATTTTCTTCCTTCTGTCTTTTTTCCTTTCTGTGCCTGTTAGCTCCGCCAATGATATTTAGTTAAACAATCCTCATAAATGCAAGAACCTGGAAGGTAGTGAAAATTAACCTCTTCTTCGTCACCACTTTCATCGTCAGTTTTTGTCTATTACTAGGTGGACACTGAGTAATTTGGACGTCATTACCCACAAACTAAGAGAGCTTGGCTCTAATGTAGAAGAACTCTAATTGAATAATCAGAATTATATACGTAACTTCACAATAGTGTCACTGCTGGAGGTGAAAGTCATCATAGCCATTCCCGAAAGACACCTTTAGTATATTTTGACTTTATAATTAGTAAAAATAATCACGCATTGCAGCACTAATTAAATTCATTGTTCGCCGAAGAATGACAAAAATATGATTTTTAACAAGGCTTTTTGTCCATTTTTGATAAAATAAGAAAAAGAAGCCACAGTTTCTAAGAATACCTATGCACAATAGGCTTATTATTTTCCGTAGATGATACTGATAGAAAATTATGTAGGGTCTTCACAATGAAAGTGACCAGTAAATATTGATGGGGTTCCGCTAGCTATTTATTTATTTACAGGTTATAACCAGTTACCAAAAATCACAATGTATACGGGTGAGCTCTGAGAGTTAAGAAATTTTTTATTAATTGTTTTTAAAATTTAATGTTTAATATAAATATTTATTTCCATTACGTATATGCACTTTAAGTTTTTTATAATTTTGATTTTTTTTCTGTCATTCAAAAGGTAATAAAATTACTGGGTTGTTAATTGTTATGAAACGACGAACTGGTCAACCTTCTTCGTTCTTTTTTATTGAAATTTATCATTGGCAATAATAGTAAAAAGGTCGAGCAGTTCGTCATTGCTTTCATATAACAGCCTTGTCATTCAGATATTAACAGGCCTTGGGGCTAGCACATCGAAAATAGAAAAACCCGCCAAAGTTTACGAATTATTGGTAAGATAAATTTGGTGAACAGGAGCGGTGAGCTATGAAAAAGAGCTGATTCGTTTCACTAAATGCGCGGTTTTGATCGATGCTTAAAAAAAGTGGTTTTCTCTTTTTGTAGATGACTCGAGGAATTTCTTTGTTAAAACTAGAAAACCATCGAATTTCAAAATTTTGAAGCTACTGATTTGACAATTATTCATAACTATAAAATAATGTTTGTATTTGTACAAAAATTTTGTTGAAAAAAGTAACACTGCTTATTGCTATGAAAGCCTGATTTCCACGGTAGGGGAACGCACAGCTTTGAAGTACGGCGGGCTTGCATAACTTTGGATATTCTGGCTTGAAAGTTTAAAAGGTTTTATTCTTTATATCTAGATTTTCTTGAAGGCGGGTAAAAAATTCACTCGACCATGCTACCCCTATGTTTTGGTATGTCGTGCCATTTTTAAAGCAGTCCATTTCTCAAAATCATCTATTTCCTTCTCTTTGTTGAAACTGTGTAACACTTTTTTTTAAACAGACAAACAGCAAGGTCATAGTCGGCTCTCATTAAGTTTTTTTTTTTTGCTCTTGTGCATATTCGTTGCGTGGGACACTTCCCTTGCACCCTTCACATGTTATCCCATCAATGGATCATTCATACCAAAACAAGCATACTATCGGGGCCATCATGTACCTATATTCCGATGGTAGCCCATCATCATTGTCAAATCTATAGCCTATAAACATCATACACACCCATCCATCCAAACACAGTTATTCATCATTCTTCCACACTAATACATACATACATGCTAAACTATCTACTACTAAAAACTTATAGAGGCTCATCGGTGTACTCGATATTCTGCCAATGGCCACTCCTTATTCATGCATATCAACAACTACAAACTAAGTAACAGGCCGTCGCGGTATACTTCGTCGAGTTTCCATTCACACTCATTCAACCGACGTTCTCGCTAATAAATACATACCGCAACTATACGACATGAAACATGTGAAGAAGCAAATTAAATTAGATTATATATACTTTCCACTCTGAGATAGTCAAACAACTTTTCAGTAAAATCACTGCTATGCATTAAGACATTTTTTCATCTGAGGGTAGGCCACACCGTTCTCTATGGATTTGCAAAGCACCACAGCCCACTAGTAGGTACCGGCTCATTACACTGGAAGCACTGTTGTCCCCGGTCGTCCACCAAAAGATGCCTATGTGTGAAACGAATATGACCTATCCAAAGCCTTGTTAAGATAATTCTTTTTTTTCATTTTCTCCACAGGCCGCGGCTTGAGTGAACTTTTTTATTTTTTGATTTTTCAGTCAATTCAGTCCGGCCGCTTTGCCATCATTGATAAGTCATATTTTCTTAACGTCTGCTGGACTGATTGGTGTCTCTGGGTGATGCGGAATCGCCGAAGCTCTTTTTGCCGCCTTGTCTGCATTTTCGTTTCCCAGGTTGCCAACATGTGTACAAATAAATATGACTTTGCAGATTTGATCCAGTCCGTCTACCTTTTCATCGATTTTTTATTTTTTTAAATTAATTTTTTTACGAGGGTTCGCAACAGCAGAGGTTGTATCAACCTCTACCCTAAACCGTTCCGGCCACCGACGCCCCCTATAGATTGTTTGTTATGAGCAAGTCCGTGGAGAATTTATTTTTTAATGCAGAGATCGCGCGCTAAATGAATCGGTGCATATCACACATTTTTTTCCGTTCAATTTTTCTGACTCGCGTACGTTATGGCGGGCAATTCTGTCTTGCATATATTTGCTGCATCTGGAATACTGTTGTATTTAAGTTTAAATTTAACTTGTGTTTTGTTTCATTTAGATGATCCTTAAATTCAAAAAATTAGATTTTGCAAGTGTTATTTAACTCTCGTTTTAATTTCTCTATTGCTTTGTCCTATATTTTAATATCGCAATCATTACAATTAAGTTTGTAGCTGCTTATTGACAAGGTGTCAACCTTGTCATTAGGTTTTGACAGGATGATTCTAAGTGAACAAGCACCTATAAAAGCTACTCTAAAACCATGTTTAAGAATTTTTTACTTTTTCTGATAGTTCCCCAATGTATGGTAAGGAACGAAAACCTAATGATTCATTTTTGGTGGGGTTGCTGCGTCCGATTGTTGCTTCTATTAAAGTTAATTTTTGTATAGTTTTTACTAGCAACCTATCGACAAATATTTCTTAATATCCATTGATTTTAGCCAAGGTTTTAATTGTTGTAATTATTTCTTATTATTCAATGGAAGTTTTAGCAAAACCCAGCAGCTTTTTGGGTCTATAAGTAAAAGTTGAGCTTTTAATTTTCTCGCAGCCATAGGCAATTCCAGCCTTTTGTAATTTTGTTCGAGGTGAGACCACTGATTTTTCTGTCCGCCCTCTGAGTTGGGCTCTGAATTCTGTCAACAGCTAGGTAAATTCAGCACCCAACGCATGCTGTTCCTACCAATTCACAATTTCATTCATTCTTAAATACTTTTTTTCCTTGCATATCATTCACTCAATTAGGGTGGTAGAGTAGTAGATATTCCTCCAACATTCTTTAAACCTATTAAACCTATTACATAACTAACCTAATTGAGGATCGATGAGGTACTTAATATTCCACCGTCAATCCTCTTACGTTCACTATCACGCCAATAAATACATTTACTCTCAACACACGCTAGTTACCCTGTACTGTCAGTACTACATATAATAAAATCACACAGTTTTCTCCAAAAATCGGAACAGAGGATCAAGATAATCCCTGATGTGCTCAAACACAATTCTCACTCATACACGCTCTATATATAAAGCCAACGAATTTCATCCTTTTGTTAAGGTGGGACACCTCAAAACAACCCTTCTCTACAAACATTATGAGAAGAAATATTTTATTTATTTAATTATTTAAATATTATACACATATGAAATATTCCCATTACAAAATATAACTGTTTAAAATTCCTGTTTGTAATAACCTTGAAAAATGCAATTTATTTAACTAAAAATTGCATCTATCGATATAACAGATTTTGGTTGTATTTACGACGGGGCGTTAAACCGTAATATTCTCGTCGCCCACGGCAGATACAGTTTTTTACAAGGTTTTTACATAACTGACCAGCTCCAAGGAGCTCGAGATGGTCGAGACTGGATTAAAAGTTCAAAGCGATTGGAATGAGGATCGCTTTGTATAAAAGGGGGCTTCAACAAGAACTAGCATCAGTTGTGTTTGAGTCTTCAAAATGAATACCACTGTGAGTGAACATTTTTGGATACCAAGTGTTAACCGGCGGTTTGAGGAGTACTTTGTCCTAAATGATTCTGACTTGGCGATTGATAATTGAATTTAAAAAATAAAATCATCAAATAAAGTTCACTTTTTAGTAAACATATTTCTACTCATAGAAGCCTCACTTCTGTGATTAGAACTATTTTTTCCAAACAGTGAATCTTATTTCATGATTTTAATTGTTGGTTAAATTAAATTATCAATCGCCAAATCAGAATTATTTAAGACAAACTATTGCCAATACCACCACACATCAAATCATTTCTATAAGATTATTTGGTGTGACAATTGTTGAAATTAGACATTTCATAAATATCTAGATTTAATTTACATGTGCATTGATTACAATTATTATGTCATGGATAGCATGTATGGTAGTAGTAGTATGTTTTAAAAATTAAATACCAAATAAATTGTAAATCTTACTATTCTGACATAACAAGAAATTATAAAATTAACTTTCAAACTTTTTAGACAATTTTCCTCCTACTTGGGTTGGCCATCGGTGTGCTCGGTGGGCAGGATAAGAAACAGGAGAAAAGAGGAGTTTTTGGCGAAGGACTTTACGGAGGAAGTCTAGGAGGTTACGGCTCATCTTTGGGAGGACTCGGGTCAGGCCTGTACGGATCTGGTTTTGGCCATGGAGTTTCATACGGTTCCGGCTTCGGCTATGGATCAGGACTCGGATTGGGATACGGAGTCGGTTCTGGAGTCGGTCTTGGATCCGGACTTGGATACGGTGTCGGTTCTGGAGTCGGTCTTGGATCCGGACTTGGATACGGTGTCGGTCTGGGATCAGGAGTAGGACTCGGATATGGAGTTGGTTCTGGAGTCGGTCCGGCCACAGGAGTTGTCGGAGGAAGCCAAGTTGTGTCAAGGCACGTCACAGTCACGCACCGTGTTGCTGTCCCAGTACCACAGCCTGTGCCAGTTCCAGTCGAAAGGACAGTACCTGTACCAGTACCCCATCCTGTCAGGGTTCCAGTCGACAGGCCCTACCCTGTACACGTGCCACGACCAGTCCCAGTTCCAGTCGACAGGCCTTACCCAGTACCAGTTGAACGTCGTGTCCCTGTACCTGTTCACCACACAGTCAAAGTTCCTGTACCTCACCCGGTCGCAGTTCCCGTTCCAAAGCCTGTCGCCGTTCCCGTCGTGAAAACCGTTCCAGTTCCAGTTCCTCACCCAGTTACCGTCCATCAACCTGTACCCGTCCACGTCTCTGTTCCGGTCCACACTGGAGTAGTTGCTGCTGCCCCAGTAGTTGGTGTCTCCTCGGGACTTGGTTTCGGTTCTGGCTTCTCTGGACTCGGATATACGTCTGGAGTTTCTAGCCTCGGATACGGTTCAGGATTCGGATACGGTTCTGGACATGGATACGGTTCTGGATTAGGATACGGTTCTGGACATGGATACGGTTCTGGATTCTCCGGACTTGGTTACGGTTCTGGATTCTCTGGACACGGATACGGTTCTGGATTCTCTGGGCACGGATACGGTTCGGGATTCTCTGGACTTGGATACGGCTCTGGATTCTCATCTGGTCTTGGCTCAGGCGTAGTAGTTGGAGGACACCACAAAGTTTGGTAATCGCAAATCGCAGCATCGTTCATTCATCAACATCTTCGCGTTCATTTCTCACTTTCTCATTGTAAATAATTCATTTTTATATTGTTAAAAATTTGTTAACTCTCTGTCTAAACAGTTGTTTTTCAGTCGGTTACAGATGACTAATTGACTTTGTAAGACACTGTTTTTTTTCTGTTATGTAATTTTAATAAAGTTTTTACTGAAAATATTTAATTTTATTTAATACTATATGGAATGCAGTGTGTAGACATTTAACACCCTGTACTTTCTTTTTTCAAGAGCGTGTTTCATCTCCTGTTCGGTACTGTCAGTACACCAGTATGCTTGCATGTAATTTCTTCTGTTTTTTTGAAAAATCTACATAACGCTTGTCAACTTAACGCAATATTATGTAACCGGTGGACTTTATCTCAAAAAAGGTTGGCAAAGTATGTTATACATAAAAATTTGTGTTAGAATGGAAGGTTGTACAGAAATAAAGACAAACATACTCAAGGCTTTGGCAAATGAATTTATCAGGAATTTATTAACGAAAAGAAGAAAACGCAGAATTCCATTGTGTATAAAAAAAAGATATTGATCTGATTAATAAACATATTTTTGATAAAATGAAGTTTGATTTTATTTGTCTAATTATGTGTAGGTCTACTACTCAATTATCAATGTGGATTAAGGATGATATGAGGTTCACTTAAGCGGAATAGACCCAATACTTTCTGATTCCATAATGCTTTGAAACTAAAGATAGCATCGCCATTATTTGTGATAGGTTTGGTATGGGCATACTATACAATGTCCTAAATCCTATAAATAAAATACGAGTTTAATATTTTTTAATCTAGTTTCAAAATTTTACTTTTTTTGAAGAACAATTACGCAGGGCAACTCAGGCCCAGTACAACTTCAAAATTTTAAATACGACCCTAAACATCCTGACACTTTATTCTAAAGGCGTTTTACGCTGAAAACAATGGTGCACTCTGATTTTAAATTGGTCAAAAAAAGACAAAGTTAGAGAAAAAAGTTTGACAAAATCATCAGTCATTTGGTTTGCTATGTTAATCATATTTCATTTTCGAACTGCCTGCCTTGCGTAAAGATGCAAAGATTTGATCTTCTTACACACTCTTCATTGGCGATCAGAGTGAAAGAGTCAGAGGAGATGGATTGATAAGCATTTTCTTACCTTTGCCGCAGTTCTTCAACTGAGGTTGCTGGGTTATGATTGGCGAAAACACTATCTTTGAAATGGCCCCACAGAAAATAGTCAAGTGGAGTTAAGTAGGGTGACCGAGGAGTCCAATACATCGGACCATGAGGTCCTATCCATCTATCCCGGAAGTGACGATCCAAATAATGTCTCAACGCAAAAAATTGTTAGAGGGGCATCCATCAAGCTGGAAAATCATTCTTTGACTTTGTTGCATAGCACATAATACCTGTCTCAAAAAATTGAGGATCTGAGCACCATTTAAATTATTTTCGTAGGAATAAGGACCAATTAATGCATTTCCGAGAAGTCCACACCAAACATTGATACTGTGAACCAACTGACGATGACAAGAGTAGTATGTCACTGGAGGTGAACTTGGTTTCATCAGTGCACAGGATGTATGGACAAGGTTTTCTTCACGCTCCCTGAACGGTGCCGGTTTCATGGTGATGGAACTGCAACTGATCCGTATCTTCTCATATTGCGAGCAATACGAATAAACATTTTGTATTTTGTGTGGTGATTAGTGACCGTTAGTCGAAGATTATTCAGAAATCGTGAGATGCGGTCTGTGTGACGTAGGTTACAGAAAAACATTTTCTTTACCGTGACAACGTTTCGATCTTCATTGAGATCATCTTCAGGGCTCAAAGTGTTTGTTTTCTGTGTAATTGTGCCATTCTTGCATATCGTGTTGAGAATTTTGTAGTTTATTCTGGGGCGATCAGAAAATTTGCTGGAGTACAACTCGACTGCACGACGCGCAATACCACTGGCAATAAACATACTCACATATATCAACTCTCTATACTCTTCGGTTCATTTTGAATGGAATACTGAGTGTAACGAAAAGGTAAAATTTATTTACTTCCAGGAAGTAAGATTTGCTCTCATAATGTGTGTTGAAGTTGAACAGGGCCTGAGGCACAGTGTATAATTTTTCTAAAAAAAGTGGTAAACATTTGAAACTAGACTTTCAAGAGAAATTCAGCCGTGCCATTTAAAAGGGACACCATGGATATAGAAGAGGTAAATCTGTAAAATGCTACATATTATGTATTGTATAATTTCTTTCTTATAATTTTCCAAAATTTATAATTTCAAACAATCATTTATTATGTAATTTATATTGAGCTTTTTGTTTGCAAACTTACAAGCCAGATAGAAAGCAAAGCTATTTTCGGAGTCAAATAGCAAAAACAAACAACATTAGACGAGTATACAGTATACACTACTTCACAAACTAGCACATCGAAATGCTCTCTTCACCGGATAAAAATAATGCCAGTATTAGGAACCAATAAAAATTCGTACGTTAATTCGTTACGTCGAAATATAAAATAAAAGGATTATTTAAAAAAAGGGATGTACTTTCAAGGACAACATTTTAATAAAAATAATTTGTGGGATTTACAAACATATTGAACAGTTTATTATGTAGGTATGAATAAACATTAAACAGTTTATTACAATTTTACAACAGACCTTCATTATTCAAATATAAAAATTTAAGACTAGAACTATAAACTCGTTTTAAGAAACATTGCGGTTCATATTATTGAACAGCCATAATAGAATACAACATATGAATTCTTTCTAAAGAGGAACAGCGGAAAGAATGAACACCAATTATAAAAATTTTAAGAACAAATGACAAATAAAAACACCATCCCGTTCCGCACAGTTCCGACGTATACTTTTCATTAATAAAAAAATATAAAAAATAAACTCAAGTTTATGGAACTTGAGTATTATAAGATGATATAATGATCGATATTACAATATATGTCCAATAATGGAACGAATAACAAAAATAATAACATTACTTTACAAAAATAATTTTTAGGAGTATAAAAAATGTGTTATTTACAATGAGAAAATGATAACATGAACGTAATGGAGACTGATTGTTTTCCGAAGTTTAATTACCATACTTTGTGGTGTCCACCAACTGCTACAGCCGAGCCAAGACCAAGGCCAGATGAAAAGCCAGATCCATATCCATGTCCAGGAGCGTATCCAAGTCCAGAAACTCCAGAACCGAATCCGAGTCCAGAAACCCCAGAACCGTAACTCAAACCTGAAACTCCAGTAGCGCCAGAAGCGAATCCGAGTCCAGAAACTCCAGTAAGGCCAGAACCATATCCGAGTCCAGAAACTCCAGAAGCGTATCCGAGTCCAGAAACTCCAGAAGCGTATCCGAGTCCAGAGAAGCCAGAACCGAAACCAAGTGCAGTAGAGACACCAACTGCTGGGGCAGCAGCAACGACTCCAGTTGGGACTGGAACAGAGACGTGGACGGGTACGGGTTGTGGGACAGCTACTGGATGGGGAACCGGAACTGGTACGTTCCTAACAACAGGAACAGCAACTGGCCTTGGTACAGGAACAGCGACTGGGTGTGGTACAGGTACATTTACAGTGTGGTGAACAGGTACAGGGACACGGCGTTCAACTGGGACAGGGTAAGGCCTCTCTACGGGAACTGGGACGGGTTGTGGCACTTGTACCGGGTAGGGCCTGTCGACTGGAACACTGACGGGATGCGGTACTGGTACAGGGACTGTCCTTTCAACAGGGACTGGTACAGGCTGAGGTACTGGAACAGCAACACGGTGAGTGACAGTGACGTGTCTTGAAACGAGTTGGTTTCCTCCGACAACTCCAGAGGCGAGACCGACTCCAGATCCGAGTGCAACTCCGGACGCAAGACCAACTCCTGAACCAACTCCATATCCGAGTCCGGATCCATAACCGACCCCAGAACCGACTCCATATCCGAGTCCGACACCTGAACCAACTCCATATCCGAGACCAACTCCGGATCCAAGACCAACTCCAGATCCGACTCCATATCCGAGTCCGACACCAGATCCAAGACCGACTCCAGAACCGACTCCGTAACCGAGTCCGGTTCCAGCTCCAACGCCAACTACAGAACCGACTCCAGAAGCGACTCCGAGACCAGATCCGTAGCCGAAGCCTGAACCGTAGGAAACACCAGTGCCCACACTAGATCCATACAATCCTGAGCCGAATCCTCCTAAACTTCCACCATAAAGTCCTTCGCCGTAGACGCCTCGCTTCTCGTGCTTTTTGATATCACCTCCCAACACTCCAACGGCCAGTCCGAAGACAAGGCAAATAGTCTGAAACAGTTTTTATTAATGAGACATTATCGTAAAAATGCTTTATTTCCTAGGTGTTAGCGGTTTTCTTTCAAAATTTCCCGTCTCTCTTGTAAAATAATGGATTAATATAAAAAATAAAACGTTCAACAATACAAAACTTTTGTTTAAAATTTCATTTATTAAATTACAACTATCTTATCGATTTTTCTTCATTCATTTTGTAAATTATATCGAAAGATGGTTCACTTACAAATGTATTCATTTTGGAGTGATAAACTCAACTGATGCACAACTGTGTCATCTCAGCCTTTTATACAATATTAAGAGATCCTACTTCCGCCCCTTTGAACTTTTAGTCCGGTCTTGTCCGTCCACTCTCTTGCCAGATGTCCAGTTATATAAAATGTATTTAGCTAAATTCCAAATTTTTTTCCGATTTTATTTTATTGATACATTGATAATTAATAGTTATATCGAATTTCTAAGATTCGATGATGCAATGGTCAAGAACCCATCTTTGGGGAAAGCAAGATAATTTAATGGCCCAACATAATGAGAATATACTTTATAAAAATAAATTGTTCTGACAAAATATGCTTTGAACATTAATTATATTAGTAATTATAATCAATGCTTTCAATGCATAAAGCCATCCTTTGATAGTGATTAACCATGGTAATTTTTTAAAAAGTTTTGTTATAGTCTTTATCCATTATAGTTATCAACCAGTTTGACACTTATTCTTTCTGTTCTTGCATTTATCATAACAACAATTTTAATTATCTAGTAGGTTTTACTCTTTTAAAATAATCGGACCAATTATTATTCAATAATATTTTCTCTTTATTATTCAATAATATCCTATTTGATTTTTCTAATTTTGATTTAACTCGTTTTAAGAAAAAGCTACAAATGATCATGTAAAATAATTTATAATTTTTAAAAATATTTGTAAGAAGATTTTTTAAAATATAACACTATAAACAGCCTAATCACATGTTTTAAAAAAATCAAGAAATATAGAATTAAATACTAACATACGCTTTTTTTATGTGGAAAAAATTCATAAGAATCACTATGTCACTGCAAGTCAGTATTAATACAGTTATATATTTACATGCATGCACATATTTGAAAACCAAACGTAACTAATTATATATAACGAAATTGTTTATTACTATAAATGAAGAAGACGAATAAATCATTTTAGTAAATTACAACTGCTTTTATTTGGCAAATAAATCACCCCCTAATCCTTACATAAGTTGTTTTATTAATACTATCATATTAAAAATTTGAAAAACAAAATGTTTAAATATCTTCTTTATTATTTATTAATTATTATTTATTGCGTGGCTTTTAAAGTATGTAGTTTTTCAAAGTTTCTGGGTTTTAAAAGTATGTGGTTGTTAAAGTGGGTACGTTTTTAAAATATGTGGTTTTTTAAAGTATGTGGTTCTTTTAAATGTATAAAGTATGTAGTTTTTTAGTGACAAAGTAATAGGGGTTTTTAAACTATGAGGATTTTTATTGTGTAGTCCTTTTAAATGTGTGGATTTTTTAAATGTGCTTATTTTAAAGTATGTGTCATTTTAAATGTACTTGTTTAATGTTTTAAATGCACTTACGTGGTTTTAAAGTACTTTCTTTATGGGCGTCGGTGGCCGCAACGGTTTAGGCGTTGACACTTTAAGGTAAAGGTCCCGGGTTCGAATCCATCCATCGAACCCAACATACTTACAAATGCGCTTTTTTTTTCAAAAACACCGGCACTCCGAGGGTTTATATGATCTCTGCTGTTGCGAATTCTCGTAAAAATCTAAAAAAAGTACTTTCTTTAAGTATGGGTTTTAAAAAAAGTCTTCAGTATTATTAGGTAGCTAATTCATGTGTATTTTAGTTGGCCCTATTAAACCCATGTAATTACTTAAACTAATTTATAAATTTTATGTAAAGTGTGGCTAAGATGAAACCCACAATGTTCAGTTGTCGTAGCAACTTTTCCCGTTTTTTAATATTTATAATTCACGTATATATTTAAACATAAAAATAGAAACTTATAATTTTAGTTAAAACTTTCTCGATTTTTTTGATAGGTGATCTTGGCAAGTAAATGGACGAATGACTAGATCGGTGTTGCTTAGCTCATAATGCTAAGGTTACAATTTGTTATATCAGATTGAAAACTATCTAGAAAATTATAGACATTAAAACTCGTAATTTTACAATTGAGCTATTTACAGATTTTAAAATTGTTAATATGGAGCTATACTGACATTCATTTTGCTAAATATTGCTGAATTTTATTCAGATTGTATTTAACAGTAAATTAGTTCAATTATTCTGATTAGCTTGAGTACAATTTATCATATCTTACGCAAATGGTTACATCCCAGGTTCATAGATTTTTATAGCTCTAGTCAAATGTTTTATTTAAAAAGTTGTTCTCCATACGAGAAATGTGGGACGAGGAACAACTTGTTGCAACACAGTGATGTGCTATTGTGACCTTTTACAAAGATTTTTGGGGTTATTTCATTATTTTTTTAAACAAAAATTGGAATGCTCGTTTTATGGATAAAAGATTAACAAAGCAAGTATCAACGATCAAAATAATAATTAGAAAGCCTTTACTCGCTGCATCTGGTTGAAAAGTAACGGCCACTATATTTGTCGGACATAAATCGTGTATTTCACCCTTTTTTTTACATGTGAGGTAAAATTTAAAGGCGAAATTTAATTTGGAACCGGATTTATCGGTTTTTCGCTATTATCTTTATTTACATTCTTCTTTATTTATTACCTGATATTTTTGAAATTTGTATAAATTCTGGTTTTACGTTTGAGGTAAGCACCATCATTTTATTCTTCTTTTACGATATCATTCAACGGAAGTTAAAATATTCTCAATAATATACTTCGATAATCACATGGAAGAATCACGTCACTTCATTTGTATAAATCCGCAAATGTGCCATTAGTTTGTAGTAAGAAATGGATGGCTTCTTAAACTGTGATTTGACAAAATACTATAAAAAAAATAGTAAGAAAATAATCTGTAACATTGATAATAGTCACGATGTGTTGTTATGATTATAAATTTTCTTTGTGGATTATGTCATTATTTTAAAATATCCATTTATAAAAAACACCAAAATCCAATTTCATTCTGAATCTTGTAATATTAATAGAAACATAACGTTATAATTATTCTGAAAAAGTGGGTAAGACTATTTAAAGTAATTACAAATAAGTATTGTAATTTTTTCCAAATTATGAATTTCCATTAAAACCTGTAATGTTCTAATATACTAAGCTATATATTTACATAATTATCCAAATCACAATACACGCGAAGGGACAAGACCGGATTCAAAGTTCAAAGAGGCGGAAGCAGAATAGCCTAGAGTTGTATAAAAGGCTGAGATGACATGGTTGAGCATCAGTTGAGTTTGTCCCTCCAACATGAATACATTTGTAAGTTCATAATATTTTTTTAAATGTAATCACAAATTTCGTACAATATTATTTCGAAGTAACGTATACAACGTCTTGTTGAGGGATTACTTTGTGCTATGGACAGAAAGTTTTTCTATTATGTTCACTAGTGGATAAATTTACCTTTCATTGACAATATAATATTTCCTATGTAACTTTACATAGAAACCAATCTGAAATTGCCATTTATATAAAGTATGAAACAATTTATTGCTACGGTTTGCCTTGTCTAATTTCATTTGATTTGTAACAATTTTGAGATAAAAATATATATGTTCTAATTTAAGGTTTTTATTTCGTGCCAAAAAAGAGACACATCAAGATTTTATTCAGTTATATGGTTGTCCATAATTATTTAAGTTGTATTTGCAATAAGATCATTAGAACAAAAAATATTTTAATTTATTAAAAGATAATCTTGTTAAATTTATTTCTAAATGATGAAAAATTGTTTTAGACAATTTTCCTTGTCCTCGGATTTGCCGTTAGTGTGTTGGGAGGTGATACTAAGAAACACGAGAAGCGAGGAGTCTATGGCGAAGGACTATATGGAGGAGGTCTAGGAGGATTTGGCTCAACATTGGGAGGAGTTGGCACAGGACTGTATGGATCTAGTGTCGGCACTGGTGTCTCCTACGGTTCAGGCTTCGGTTACGGATCTGGACTCGGAGTCGCTTCTGGGGTNAGAGGCCTTACCCTGTCCCAGTTGAACGCCGTGTCCCTGTACCTGTTCACCACACTGTAAATGTACCTGTACCACACCCAGTCGCTGTTCCTGTACCAAGGCCTGTCGCTGTTCCTGTTGTTAGGAACGTACCTGTTCCGGTTCCCCATCCAGTAGCTGTCCCACAACCCGTACCTGTCCACGTCTCTGTTCCGGTCCACACTGGAGTTGTTGCTGCTGCCCCAGCAGTCGGTGTCTCTTCTGGTCTCGGTTTCGGTTCTGGCTATTCTGGACTCGGATACGCTTCAGGAGTTTCTGGTCTTGGCTACACTTCTGGAGTTTCTGGCCTCGGATACGCTTCTGGAGTTTCTGGCCTCGGATACGCTTCTGGAGTTTCTGGGCTCGGATACACTTCTGGAGTTACTGGAGTTTCTGGGCTGGGATTCGGCTCTGGAGTTTCTGGTTTAGGATACGCTTCAGGAGTTTCTGGACTTGGATACGGTTCTGGTGTTACCGGAGTTTATGGACACGGATTCGGTTCTGGAGTTTCTGGTCTCGGTTACGGTTCTGCCTTTTCATCTGGTCATGGTTTTGGCTCGACCGTAGCAGTTGGAAAACATCACAAAGTACTGTAGTCTGGAAGAAGCACCAAACATCATTTCCTCCATTCTTTCACATTCACTGTTCATTATATCATTGTAAATACTACATTTTTATATTGTTAATAAAGGTTTAATCGTACATTGCATTGTATTTTATTTTCCATAATACTGTTAATAACTCAGGTATTCATTGATAAGTCAGTATGTTTAACATTTCTCGGCGAATTGTACAGTCTGAGTTTTTTGGTATACTCTTCTGCAGTTATTGGGAGTAGGATTTAGTCCTCGTGTTACTGGATTTATTATTTATCTTTCATAAAACGGGTGATTCATAAAATAAATAACATAAATCAATGTTTTTGTTATTAATTTGTATTTTATTTACTTATGACTGGTCCATAAAAATGTATGAGCTCATTTACATTAACAAGTAAAAAAAATCAGATTATGAGATATCAAGATGTTGTTGTAATTGCTTCCCACAGCCAGAATAACAGAAAAATATACCTTTGTATGGCACCTTGTACTATTGCAAAAAGTAATTGTTATAAAAATGTAAAATATATTATTTTCAATGTTCCGATTGCTGACGAGCAAATGTTCCCTTTCAGTTAAATAAATCATCATTGTCCGCAATACTATGTCTTTAACCATACCAACAGTCTTTGTTATTTGGTAACAAAGAAATGTATTCATGAATCTACTACTCATGAACAATTATTTCCTCCAATTTTATCTCTCAATTGATTGAGGTGATGATACGAATACTTTTGTATTGATGTAAAACTTAAACACTCTTTCCATTCTAATTTCACATTCTCGATGTTCGAAGACCCGTAAAAACTTGCCATCGATTGGAAAACAAAGTCGTGCTTTTCCAAGAGTGTATTTCAGTATTGGAAGGCGAAGAAGCACGAATTGTTGAAAAGCGTACGTAAATTACTTACTGTGTACTAAATAATGTTAAACTCGATCATTTCTTTGATGCCACTACGATTTTTTTTATGCCTTTTTATCATGCTTCCCCACGATGTACTTTTGTGCCTTGTTTTGGTCCAACCCTTCAAACCACCACCTCTCACATTACGCCCAGAAAATTAACAGACAAATGTTTTATAAAAGAGTTAGTAATTATTGAAACTTTTTAAAAAATGACCATACCTAGAGAAAATACAACAGGATATGTTATGGAACTGTCATATAATAGCGAGGTAAAACCGTGGTACCTAGTAAAGCAATTATTGTGCAATACAGACCTACCACTAAGACGAATTCTGTATTTCATTAAATAAACTTAATTCTTCTAAGCCAACTACAAAACAGTGATAGAACACTTAAAGAAATGAAGGGGGAATTCATTCTGACCACAAATCAAAAAATAAAATAAACTGACGGTACTATAAAGTCGCACATCTAGATCAAAACATAATAAAATCAAAGCATTTATTTTATTTGTAAGATTTATTTTTAGTAAACATTTATTCAGATTTTATAAAAATGTTGGATGAACCAACAAAACAGATTGACGTTCTTGACTTCTTTCCAAAGGATAACGTTTTGTGTATTATTTAAAGAATAGAATAGTTAATGACCCAGGACGCAAGAATGGTTGCAATCTTAGTTTTAGAACAACGAGCGAAGTGAACGTACAACCACTTCTGATTATAGTTTTTGAGTCGCGTTGAGCAACAATTTTTGTGGATAGAATTCCTGCGCTTACTATTATTTGTAGTTATACATTGTTGTTGGTAAATCTTGGTGGTATCGGAGAATTTTTAGCCGGTTTTATTATGACTTTTTTACTTGGAAGATAAAACTTTTGACTTTTCTAGTTACATGAGTTTTGTTGTTCTTGTAAGAGAGATCTTTTATTAAAATTTAAAAAAAATAATCCTATTTGTTGAATTTCTAAGTGATTATAGTCGGTACCAGATTGATGGTTCGTGAGCTTGCATTGAGATTACTTATGTTCTATAAAAACAAACAAAATACATTTATCACGTCATTTCACATTTCGAACAAAATGACATCACAAAAGTAGCACCACACTTTATGTGACTATGATATACTTGGTTACATCTGCATATTGTTTTTGTCTAATCAACATACATTTTGTGTAATTCACCCAGGCCCTGAAGATGGCCCTAATAAAGATCGAAACGTCGGCAAAAAAAATGAACAAGACGTTTTTTCAAAACTAATACGCTTCTTTTTTATATCATGGGCAAATGATAGATGTGAAACTGATTATAACTTTAATTATTTTATTAAATTTTATTAATTATTTTAATGAATAATTTATTTGCGAAAAGTACAGTAATACTGTAAGATAAAACATAAATAGAGAGAAAATTTAAGGATAAAATAATAAAACCATAACTGGAAAGAAAGTCATTTAACCAATATGAACATTTTCGCCTGTCACCTAAAAGCAGTGATTGTAACAGTTGGCAGGAGTTATGACGGTGAACAAAATTGCTAAAAATTAAATTGAAAAAAATTAGAAGGTGTATAAGACCAAATAAATGAAATAAAAATAAAAATAATGAACAGAGAAAACGAAAATAAAATAAAATGCAATAAATTCAAATAAAGATAAAATAAAAATTAAAGGATACAATAATTGCCCTTTCAATTTAGGATTTTCAAAAAGATCTCTTATTAGAAATGTAAATCATAAAAAAGTGATATCTAAAAACAGAAAAATGCCAAATTTAACCAGAAGGTCATCCTTTTCATTTTTCTTCCTTATTATGTACCATCCATCTAAAATTAAAAATAAATAAATAAATAAAATGAGAAATAAAAAATATATATAACATAATACAACTACAACTTCATAATAATATTATGAATATTATGTACCAGATAAATTGATTCACTAAGTTAAAACTTCCGCTCACTCCAAAAGTTTTATTTTTACTGGGCTGGATATATATGTATATGCATATATATATTGTGTAAACAAAATAATAGATAAACGTAGTATGTATCTTTTTGCTATATTAATGTAAATAATTTAATAATTTTTTTCTTGTTGTACCGTTGCAGCATTCATTTCATATCATGTTTTCCTTGTTTTCCTGTCTGTGGTTATTATCTGTTGCTCGTTTATGTTTAAAACTTAATAGCATATCAGAAACCATGTCTGATGTAGTGGTTAACAGAATAAACACACCATGAATGACAGAATCTATTAAAAATGAGAAACAAAAATTCAGCAAGTAATCCATCACAAAAACAACAATATTATGTGTTTTTACCCATCCAATCCCAGCCGTTCCTGAGGAAGACCACATTCTTGCATACCAGGGCTAAATTCTAAAACTAAGAAGAGAGGTTAGGATCACTCAAAAACGCCTTTAATGGTCTTTTATGTCAGGAGAATTCTTGTTTCTTCGAGTGTTTGTTTTATATTTAATAGGGTTAATAAGTCTTTCTCGACAAAATTTATCATTTTAATTTTAAACTTATGGGAATTATCAATTTTTATGCTAAAACGAATTGCTTCGGATTTAAAAGTTTCGAAATCGCAGGTTGCTCTCAGTTGTGGTCAGTTCTGAACGACATGTGTGCAAACCAGGTTTCTCAAGTTTCGACATATACCGTTATAAGCCTTTTTACAAAAATAATCGAAAGGGATGAAAATGTATTTAAAGCACCCATAAAGAAGTGAACACTAATTCAGATAAACTCTCTTGCACTGAATTTGAACAGTAGTATCATTGCTTCAAATCTACGGTCATGCATGTCGATCATTAAATAAAAATAGCAGGTAAAATGAAAAATAACGGACGGGATAAATCTGAAAAATTAAAGAAGTGACAGGATGGTGCAAACACAAGCAAACAACATTAATTGTAAGTTAGACACTTAATTGTGTTTGTGAAGAAATCATCTTACAATGTCCAATACTAGGATTAATAATTACCTTTTATAAAATTAATTAGAGATTATAAAGGTTTGATCAAGGCTTAACAATTGTTTATTGTTTACCAGCTCAGTAATAAAGATTTCGTTGTGCTTCATTCTTTACTTCCCATGTAAAAATACTAACGAAAAAATCACTCGAAAATAATAGATTCAAGAAACATTTATTGAACTTTAGAAATCGTTATAAGCAAGCTTATAGGATGAGAGTAGGAAGACAGTATAATTCGAAGGAGAAATATTAAACGTGCAAACTTATCAATGAATACACGAAGAGTTATTAACATTATTAGGGAAAATAAAATATAATGCAGTGTACAATTAAACCTTTATTAACAATATAAAAATGTAGTATTTACAATGAGATAATGAACAGTGAATGTGAAAAAGTGGATGAATTGATGTTTGGCGCTTCTCCCCGACTAAAATACTTTGTGATGTTTTCCAACTGCTACGGTTGAGCCAAAACCATGACCAGATGAAAAGGCAGAACCGTAACCGAGACCAGAAACTCCAGAACCGAATCCGTGTCCATAAACTCCCGTAACACCGGAACCGTATCCAAGTCCAGAAGCTCCTGAAGCGTAGCCTAAGCCAGAAACTCCAGAGCCGAATCCCAGCCCAGAAACTCCAGAAGCGTATCCGAGGCCAGAAACTCCAGAAGCGTATCCGAGGCCAGAAACTCCAGAAGTGTAGCCAAGACCAGAAACTCCTGAAGCGTATCCGAGTCCAGAATAGCCAGAACCGAAACCGAGTCCAGAAGATACGCCGACTGCTGGGGCAGCAGCAACAACTCCAGTGTGGACCGGAACAGAGACGTGGACAGGTACGGGTTGTGGGACAGCTACTGGATGGGGAACCGGAACAGGTACGTTCCTAACAACAGGAACAGCAACTGGCCTTGGTACAGGAACAGCGACTGGGTGTGGTACAGGTACATTTACAGTGTGGTGAACAGGTACAGGGACACGGCGTTCAACTGGGACAGGGTAAGGCCTCTCTACGGGAACTGGGACGGGTTGTGGCACTTGTACCGGGTAGGGCCTGTCGACTGGAACACTGACGGGATGCGGTACTGGTACAGGGACGGTCCTTTCAACAGGGACTGGAACAGGCTGTGGGACAGGAACAGCAACACGGTGAGTGACAGTGACGTGTCTTGAAACGAGTTGGTTTCCTCCGACAACTCCAGTGGCGAGACCGACTCCAGAACCAACTCCATATCCGAGTCCAACTCCGGATCCAAGACCGACTCCAGAACCATATCCGAGTCCGCTTCCAACTCCATATCCGAGACCGAGTCCAGATCCAACGCCAGCTACAGAACCATATCCGAGTCCGCTTCCAACTCCATATCCGAGACCGAGTCCAGATCCAACGCCAGCTACAGAACCGACTCCGAGCCCAGATCCGTAACCAAAGCCTGAACCGTAGGAGACACCAGTGCCCACACTAGATCCATACAATCCTGAGCCGAATCCTCCCAGACCTCCTCCATAAAGTCCTTCGCCGTAGACTCCTCGCTTTTCGTGTTTCTTGATATCACCTCCAAACACACCAACGACTAATCCGAAGACTAGGCAAATTGTCTGAAACAGTTTTTCATCACTTAGCAATATATTCAAAAGATTTATATTTGAAGAAATGCAAAGTTTTTATATTAATGATCATATTGAAAATATGCAAATCATATGAAAATAGTATTTCATGAAACTGGGTATTTTTAAGTCAACACTGATGAAGGGGAGCAAGCAGTATCTCGAAATTGATGCTTGTTAATACATAAAAAATTCTTTTTGTTAGTGTTTTTTGTTGTCTCCCTCTTTGCAATAGATAAAAAATAAATCTTAACAACAACCTATATAATAGAATAAGAATGACATTATTATCAAGATAAGATAATAGATTTGTTTATATAATGCCAATGTAACTTATAGATATGCATACAACTGACGAAATTTTAATTCCTGTATATTATGTAATATAAATTATGTTTATAACAATTATTCTATTGCACGTATGAAATCTGTATGTAATAAATGTATACATTTGTGTAAATAATAGAAACACTGTGTGTTCAGAACAACAGTTGATCCATGAACAAGACATGACACAATAATATTCTACAAAATTTGAGAATACATTTGAATAATGAGATGAACTTACAAATGTATTCATGGTGGAGGGACAAACTCAACTGATGCTCATCTGTGTCATCCGAGCCTTTTATACAAAGTTATACGATCCCGCTTCCGCCTCTTTGAACTTTTAGTCCGGTCCTGTCCCTCAGTCTTGCGATTTGACCAATTATATAAAATAATATAGTTCAACCACTTGTAACACTTTCGAATTTATGGTTCATGAATTTTGTTCAGAATTTTAAACACAGTTTACATTTTTACTTCGATTTTCACTTTTCCCTTTTTTGTATTGACATGATTTCTATCCTGATTCGTATTTGCCCTAATCTTTGAGATATATTGAACTCCCTTTCTTGAAAGTCTTAGACAACTTGAAATTTTTGATTAATATTGAGATTAAGAATCAGCTTTTAAGACTGAAATAGTGCTGAAGAAATTTTCAAAATGAATAATCTATTGTTTTTTCTCTTTCAGTGCAGTAAGTTGAATCTTGTGTTTGTCCCTCATAAGTCGTACTAAGCATTGATTTGTTGATTTAAATATTTTATTAAATAGAAATTTGATTGTTCCATTAATTTGAGACCCATGCACTCTTCACACTTTTGTTATTGAATTCGTCAAAAAAAAAAAATTTGGCGGTTAAAGGCTGAAACATATAAACAATGTTATCCAGACAGTTTAACGTAATTCAACTACCTTTTGTACTTGGCCCGTTTTATTATTTTTAGTTTTTCTCTGTTTTTAAACCATTTGTAAATGCAGCTATTTTTGGTTTAGGCCAAGTAAACTTTAAATGATTGATTCCTTAAACTGTGGTTAATGTTTTGAAATGATTGCGGGCTGTGGCTAATCATCACGCCATTTGCATCCAAATCCACAAAAACCACATTGACCTTATCGTGTTTTTTATTTTTTATAGGCTGGCAATGCTGTTGAATAGAATAATGTAATAAACTGCAATGAAATACTATCTAAATCTTAATTCTATCAATATATTGGCAGATGTGCTAAGTCATTGCCTCCGTTTTCCAATATTTTCGTATTCACGCAATATATTTTATTCTATGATAGACTTAGAATTGCTGACAGTTAAGTTGAAAATGATTCCTATCGTGAGATGCGGACTGGTGTGATGTAGGTTTCAGAAAAACATTTCTTTATCGTGCCAACGTTTCGATCTTTATTGAGATCATCTTCAGGGCCTGGGATTTGCAAACAATGTTTAAATTTAACAAAAACATGTTGGATGTAGGAAAAAAGTGAATTTATACAATGCAAAAAATATATTTTTTTTTTATATTCAATCAAAGTATTTCTACTCACTCAACACCTTATTCTTCGCAGAAAACAAACACTTTGAGTTTTAATTTCAATAAAAATACTTTGATTGAATATAAAAATTTTTTTTGCATTGTATAAATTCACTTTTTTCCACATCCTACATGTTTTTGTTAAATTTAAACAATGTTTGTAAATCCCAGGCCCTGAAGATGATTTCAATAAAGATCGAAACGTTGGCACAATAAAGAAAATGTTTTTCTGAAACCTACATCACACCAGACCGCATCTCACGTTTTCTGAATAATCAACGACAAACGGTCACTAATTACCACACATGATTCCTATCCTTTGACTACTTTTTGAACCATTTTGGTGAAAAATTATTAAATAAATATTAACCCTTATTAAATCATTCACTCTTTAATTTCTGAACTGCATAAAACAAGTGTGATCTCGGGTTTGCTTGAGTTTTCAAAACCTGGACAACTATCATGCTGGCTTTTTAGTCACATATTTTATTTGGGTTATGAAGACATAAGATTTTCACGTTCTAAATTCTAATTGATTCAGTAAGAGGCTTAATTCCTCATTTGATATGTTCTCATCTTTAGGTTGTTGTGTATCTTATGATCAGTTTTCTTCCTAAAACTTGTCATTTATCAGGATTTTAAGTTTCTTCTTTGAATCCTGCTGTCACATTACTTCAATTTCTGGGCAATAAAGCATGCGAATATTATTTTTGAGGTCCAAAAGCAGAGTAGCTCTTCATGAAAACAATCCCAATAATTACCCGCAGCGAACTTCGCGAGAAAAAAATTGTAAAAATAAACGCAGCACGAATAAATAAAATTAAAAACTAATAACAATTAGTATTGAAAACGAAGTTTTTTATGCAGCAGCAGTCATTGTGTTCACCATCGACATGTTTTTCTATGAAACCAATGCGACCCTCTTTTAAGTAAGTTTGGATGATTAGTTCAAATTATTACTTATATCAAATCGCTGCCATTGAAGTGAAGACTTTTCACAAGCCTTCATCATTTCCGGCTTCTCCATACAGAAGATCACAGGAATTACGTTCTGAAGTCAAAACGCCAAATTGGGCAATGTTTTCAATGATGTACCGCAATGTATACTGTTGTATTTATCAGATATTTTCATGAATATGAATGAGATGAGTTCTTCTTTGCAAGCGAAGAGTATCACATTTTCGATACTAATTGCAAAGTTCGCGCTTTGAAAACTAAAATTCATTATTAGGTTTAATCTGTGGAGATGGAAAAGGTGGAGTGTTTTCCCGTGTTAAATGATCTTTTAAAAGAAAGCAAACTAGAGCTTGGGAACGGCACGTTGATTGATGAAATAAGTGAAAACCTTCGAAGTTTGGAGAGGTCTTTTGAGCACTACTTCCCAACAGCTCGAGATACCATGCTCCAGGCCTTAGATGGTGAAACAGAATTTTCAGTTTCTCCTAAGCCAACCAGTCTATCTTGAAGTGAATACAAAGGTTGGAGAGACATTACTTCAGACTCTACCTTGAAATTTACTTCCGAATCCGATGAAATAGCAAAACATGTTCTTCTTCCATTTGCCACAACTTACCGATGTGAATCCGGATTTTCTGCTGACATACGTTTTCAGCTATCAAATATTAATACCAACATATGCATATTGTGCAGGTTAAAACAACTCATTCGTCCCATTAATGCATTAATCATTAATGTTCAAATTATTACTTTTCAAATTGATTTATGAATTGATTCGTTCTGACCTATTTGATTTTTGTGTTCCGGAATTTGTATTTAAAATTAAGTATGTAAATTTAATGTTTTGCTTTAGGAGTGATAGCCTCCGCCATCACCTAATGAGGACCGGACTGGCTAATTTATAAACTTTAATTAACTAAAGTATTTAATTTTAAATAAGAGAGGTCCGCAGGCTAAAATTTTTGAGAAGCCCTATTATATAACGAACTTCGTACTGCACTTCTCCTTTTCTCGTAAAGCATATTCCCGAATTAAACTTCGCATTTAAGTCTCCGCATTATTTTTTGATTCCATTATTAGTTCTTTCTTGGTTAAATAATCCTCATCAGTTCAGTTGTAAATAATGGTGCAGACTTTGGAAACAACGAAGCAGGGAATGGAAGCATTTTTCTGAAGCACAATCCGGTTTTGTGAGGCTTTACTCCGTACTTTTGAAGCACACCTCAAGACGCAGGGTCTTTCGCCTTTTTCCGATCACAGTTCCTTAAGGATTCTGGCTTACACGTTAATACTTCAACAAGAGTGAGAGGAAATCAAAGATACCCTGATTGGTTTTGTGGAGATCCTTTTTCAATAGAAATTTCCTAATAGAATAATTCCCATGTTCTCTACGCTTAAAAAGGTTTTGCAATGTGTTTGCCGTTTTTGCTATACTTTTTCGCGTAAAATTGATGAGATTCTCTTGGATCTTTCACAGCACCTCAATTAGACCGAGATTTGTTAAACTCGGTCCTCCGGGCCGGATTAGCACGACTTTAATCCCTTCAACATAGCGGTTTAAACTAGGATCTTGTTATATTGACAGGAAATAAAGCAGTGCGCCCAAGAATAATGTTAAGGACTCTTGTCTGCCTCGTACTCAGTTTAATAGACAATGGAACTTCTGTCCCGATTTCGCCTCAAACGTACAATTTGGCTACTCTACACGAAATAGTTAACTCTTGGAATGAACAAAATTAAAGTAGGCACTGACATACTAAGGGCAGCAAACTTAAAATAAAGTATGGTTTGATCGACCTACATTTAATAATTAAGTTGAAGAGGGTCGGAATAAGGTCAAATAACCATACTAAGGTTTCGCCAAGTTTCAATGTATTAATATACCACATCATCACACAAATTTGGCACGCAAAACCTTCAAATACGGTTATATTCTTTGACTATAATTCTGCACATTCCCATATAATGAAAGTAAATTATGATAATAATCCGATATTCCATAAAGCTAATAAGAATACGATTTTTCCATTTTAAGGGGTAATCAAGTCCCGGCCAAATTGATTAACAAACAAAGGGTTTTATCGAACGTATCTATATATAAAACAGTTCGTGACTACTGACTGACAACGTATTGACCAAACCGCTGGTTCTAGACGGCTGAAATTTTGACAGTGCATTCTTATAACGACAAGGAAAGCCGTGAAAATAGGATTTCTTGAGATTCCATTCCTAACTATACACAATTATTCGGATATCGTGAGATGCGGTCGGGTGTGACGTAGGTTTTAGAAAAACATTTTCTTTATGTGCTACCGCTTCGATCTTTTTGAGATCATCTTCAGGGCCGCCTGGGATTTATAAACATTGTTTAAATTTTACAAATACATGAAGGATGTGAAAAAATGAATTTATGCAATGCTAGAATATTTTAGATTAAAAAAANACTGACAGAGAACGCACAGACCAAACCGCTGGATCTAAGCGGCTGAAATTTTGGGAGTGCATTCCTATAATGACATAGATAACCGATGAGAAAGGATTTCTCGAAATTCTATCCCTAACGGGATCAGATGGACGATTTTTACCATGTATAGACCGAAGTGAACTGAAGAAGAAAGTATTTGAGAATCGAAACATTATATTAGAAAGCCATACTAGCACTCTGCATCGCATTAGAAAGGTACATTAAAACAGAGTACCGCGTGTCCGAGTAGGCTAAATCGCCGGGAAATTCTAGTTATCTATATTGGTCAAACAAAACAGTCCTTAGGTATGCGAATGGATCAGCACCGTGCTGACTGCACTAATAAAAGTAGACTAGGATTATCAATGCATAGCATAAGAACTAATCATTTCTTTAAATTAGGTAATCCTACGATATTAAATAGAGAGAGGGTACAATAGAAGGTTCCTTAAAGAATATTGTAATTGTACATTCATCTAAACCCAAAAAAATATAATCTAAAGATAGATTCACTTAGTTCCAGGTTGATGTTCTTCGATTTTTTTAAATTGTATAAAAATGAAGGATACCTATAGACAAGTATTGATATAGAACTCGGTCTGGAGCCAGAAAACTATATCAGTGATTTGATATTGAGTAAAATTTATCCGCAAAATAGCTATGCACAGAAAAAAGTTAATAATTAGACTTTATTTTTGGTTGTCTCTCAGGTAACACTATTAACATAATTAACAATGACTCATTGTAAGTTGTAAAAATTAACCTTCAGTTACCTGCAGAGATTATTAACGTTGTATAAATAATAGTAGAATAACTACTACATTAACATTAACATTAATGTGAATTTTTAAATTATTTTGTTAAAGGTAAATTTATAACACTTAGAAACTGGTGATGGCATAATTTACGATGAAGGCTTGGCAAAACTTTAGTTCAATTATTTGATATCTTTCCGATCCTGTTCAACTTAATAACAGTTAAGTATAGTAAGAAAAAAGAGGTAGGCGTAAGAGAGCTAAGTAGGCAGTAAAAGATTGCTCGCGCACAAGGAGTACTTATCAAAAAAAAATTTATTTATGTCAACTGAATTACGTTAAAGTCATAACCAGCATTAATTATTGACTATAATTAACATCTCTCATTATATGAAAATGTTTTTCAAGCTTTTGACATCATAAGACAATTTATAGATCTATACTGTTTTCATTTTGAACCTATAAAAATTTTAAATGTTTAAGATTTTTTAAATCTTCTCAATTTTTTAAACCTGTTTTTTTCATTGATCCTGTGACTTTGGCAATTATGAACTCAAATCACAAGCAGGATAACTTGGACTGTTGCAAAAATCCCTTAATTTTGTGTCTCTCTCATTTGTAGATTTTTTTTTAAAGAGGGATATAAACCCTCGGGGTGCCGGTGTTTTTAAAAAGAAGCCCATTTGTAAGTATGTCGGGTTCGAATGCAGGGCCGCTGGATTCGAACCCGGGACCTTTACCTTAAAGTGATGAGCGCCGTGTCAACGCCTAAACCGTTGTGGCCACCGATGCCCCCTCTATTTTCTTATTGTTGCAAGTTTGCAGTTTTGTCTCAAAACGTCTGATTTCAATGGATAATTTATGGATTATTTAGTGCTCATATAAATATGTATTCAGTAGTATTCATTTTCACAACCAACTGTTCGTAATATATTTAAAAACTACATTTTTTTGCTAGAATAATTTTGGTTAAATGACAGCGTAATCATATCTTACATTTATTATTTGTCTGTAAAACTTTCTTTTTTCGCCTTGAATTGGGTTATGTTTCGATTTCTCTCTTATTGATTAGCATTTGGTATTGTTTATCCAAGTTTTTGTTGTTATATATCTAACTACATTTTGATCATTTTTGTACGTCTACAAAATTTTGAATTTTCCGTAACCTTAGTACCAGCATGAGTACTTTTTGTGCCATCTTTAAGCACCCAAGGTCCCTTTTCACTGATATAGGCGGAAAATTGAATATGGCTTTCAATGCAGATGTTAAATTAGTGATCTAGACGCATGTATTACCAAAATATATCAGTCTTTCTTATTTTTCTGATGGAGTTTGTTTTCTTTTGAGTTTTAGGCAACCGTATTAAACTTGCTTACGTGACCAGAGATACTGATTTAGTCTTGTGTATAATAACCATCACTGTCATATATAAACAATTATTGAATACTTTGGTGGTTAGATAGAATAGTTATACAGGTTACAATACACATATACAATAAAAATTTATTAAAATGAAGTATGTACAATGAAGAAATAACGAATGTGAAAGAATAGATGAAAAGATCGGTGTTTACTGGCGCTTACAATACTTTGTGGTGAACTCCACCAGCTAATGTTGAGCCAAGACCGTGGCCAGACAAGAAGCCGGAACCGTATCCGAGTCCAGAAACTCCAGAACTGTATCCCAGCCCAGAAACTCCAGTAACACCAGAACCAAATCCGAGTCCAGAACCGTACCCGAGTCCAGAAACTCCTGAAGAGTATCCGAGTCCAGAAACTCCTGAAGCGTATCCGAGTCCAGAAACTCCAGAACCGTACCCGAGTCCAGTAACTCCTGAAGCGTATCCGAGTCCAGAATAACCAGAACCGAAACCGAGTCCAGAAGAGACACCGACTACTGGGGCAGCAGCAACGACTCCAGTGTGGACCGGAACAGAGACGTGGACAGGTACGGGTTGGTGGACGGCTACTGGGTGGGGAACGGGAACTGGTACGTTCCTGACGACAGGAACAGCGACAGGCCTTGGAACAGGCACAGCGACTGGATGAGGTACAGGTACATTAACAGTGTGGTGAACTGGTACAGGGACACGACGTTCAACTGGGACAGGGTAAGGTCTTTCGACCGGAACTGGGACGGGCTGTGGTACTTGTACTGGGTAGGGCCTGTCGACCGGAACACTGACGGGATGGGGGACAGGAACAGCTACAGTTCTTTCAACAGGGACTGGTACGGGCTGAGGGACAGGAACAGCAACACGGTGAGTGACTGTGACGTGCCTTGACACGACTTCGTTTGCTCCGACGACTCCAGTCGCCAGACCTAGTCCAGAGCCAACTCCAGAGCCGAGAACAACTCCTGATCCAAGACCTGAACCGACTCCGTATCCGAGACCGAGTCCAGATCCAACTCCGAGCCCTGATCCGTAGCCAAATCCAGAACCGTATGAGACTCCATGGGAAAGGCCAGATCCATACACCCCTGAGCCAAATCCTCCCAATGTTGAGCCAAATCCTCCTAGACCTCCTCCATAGAGTCCTTCGCCATAGACTCCTCGTTTCTCGTGTTTCTTGGTTTCACCACCGAATACACCAACGGCCAATCCGAAGACGAGGCAAATTGTCTAAAACAGTTTTCCATTATTAAGAAATTTTAACGAAACGCAAGTGATAATATTTAACATTGGTCTTATTGTGAATTAAAGTTAAATTTATGTACACATCAAACTTGCTTGAACATCGTAGGTTCGTGGTAAAACTGAACCATGAAGCACAATAAACAAAGATCGTCCCACTGTTCTATCAACATGTTATGAAATGGATGAACTTACAAATGTGTTCATGTTGGAGGAACGATAGTTATTTTTTAAGTTTGAGTTATATTTTTACTAATTATACTCTTGTAAATTTAACCACACATGTAACTAATATAACTGTATCTTTTATTAAAAATTGCTCAATAATCTATCATTAACAATTATCACAAATATATTGTATATGGGAAATGGGATGAACTTACAAATGTGTTCATGTTGGAGAAACGAACCGAACTGATGAACAACTCTGTCATCTCAGCCTTTTATACAACGTTGTGTGATCCAGCTTCCGCGATTTGAACTTTTATTCCGGTCTTGTCACTCCGCGAATCTTGAAATTATGTAAAATAATGCAATTCCATGTCTTGAAGCAGTATCGATTTTCAATAATTTTATGTAATTGTTAAAAGGCAAATTTTAAATATTTTAACTCGTAAATTTTCCGTGAAATTTTCTTTCGCCGGTCATGAATAAACAAAAGCACATAGCAATAATATACCATATTAGAATCAATATATTTATCTATATTTCCAATTGTTTTAATAAAGTGAAAAAATACATACGTGATTAAGATTAATTATTAAAACAACTTTCCGTGAGAATTTGCTTAATAATATCTCACACTCGTTTGTACCAAACCAATAAAATCGACAATACAATTCTACAAATTGTATCTATCGCATGCTGATCAAAATGTTGATTAATTTCAATTTGCACTACATACGCAAGGTTAAACTAATATTCAGATTTAATAATTTCTCTTCATAAATGTACTATCATTATAGTATTCCAAATGGAGATTTCGAGAAGGCAAGATATATTTAGTTGTTGAAAAAAAATGTAATGTATTTATTTTGGGTTCAAGACTTTCAATTCAATAAAAAGAATGTCCATGTCTGGTTTTTAGTTCTAGCTTTTTTCGAATAAATGTTACACGAAGTCCTACGTTATAGAAATAATTCGGTTATCACGTCTCACAGTTCATTTACCAAATTCTACATAAGACTACTCGACCAGCGTTGTTCTATTCTTTGGATTTATTAACAAAAACACGATATTTATTTTTATTCTTTTGCTGTAATGCTTAGCTACAATAGAAAAAATTGCCATTAAATAGTATTAATAATTAAACTCTGAAATTAAAATAAAATCTTTTTTATAAATAAATAAACATAGGAAGTACTATAAAAATAAATACTAAATATAGAAAGTAGAGCAAATAAAAATGCAAATAGATATACATAAGCATAAAAAGTTGATAGACCCTGAAGCTGGAGGCCGACTTCGGACCACCCAATATCGAGGTTGTAAGATTCTTTATATCTGTGAATGTATTTACATGTATATATCGGCAGAATTACGTTAATTTAAATCAATCAAACTGCAGAAACATGTATTTATAATGAATGCAGAAAAGAACAAATAACAAATCTTTTAAGTAACCATTTTATTCATATTATTTTATGAGAATGTTATTTGATATTATTTAAATTTCTACTAACAAATAAAATTTGCTGCCCGTGGCATTCAAAATTTGTTTTCTTTTTTGTCTTCTTCAGGACTTGGCACATGAATCCTGAAACTTTATAGCCAATTGATTGAACTAAATTAAATTACCAAATTTAATCAAAACTAACGTGTGGCACGATAAAGGAAATGTTTTTCTGAAACGTACATCACGCCAGACCGCATCTCACGATTTCTGACTAATTAAACTAACATTACAAGAAAATGTCAATATTTCCTATCTTGACTGTTTAAAAGCTACACATGACATACTAAACATATATTATAAATAAGAGCGGGATTAAGGGAAAATGTATTAATTTGGCGGAAACATGGTTCCGATTGTACGATATTAAACCGTTGTTTCCTTGAAATTAAAGCTATTTTGAAAAATAGTCAAGATTATTATAGAGTCATATATTATATTGCACACGATATATTATCGATGTGAACAGTTAGGCTTAAACAATCTACTTTAACAAAAGGCAAAATAGATTTTCGAGTAAAATTTACATTTTTAAAGTTTAAAATGGAAAACATAAGAACTTTAAAAACAATCTGTTTTAATGTTTTTTTGTCATTTTTCAATAAAATAAATTTATTGAAAATCGATACTGATACTAATTTTTCTGTTTTTTTAGAGCATAATATTCTCTTCATTATACAAATTAAAAGGTCTACAAAGTATAATTGCATAACTAATGGCGTCTGCAAATAAGAAATTAATTAATAGTAACTATGTATACAATAGTAAGCAGCTATCAAAATTAATGAAACAAAACAGAAAACAATGATTTTGCCATGAGCAATAATAACATTTGTATCATAGCTAAATGTGTAATTACTCTAATAATTTCCTTTGTCGCCGAGAATCAAATTGATTACACGACATTTGAAAAATGGCAAAAAGGAGGGAAAATTCAAAAGGTGTGGTTGAGATGTGGGGCGATAAGAGCCTAAGCCTAAGATCGTGGGTTCGAATCCCGCTCGTGACATTGACTTTTTTATCTCAGCTGAAAACCTTAATTAATTGTAAGATATTAATTGGTCGAGCGGACCACGAAACTAGTGAATTTAAAAACTCTAAATAATGATCGTCAAATAATAATAATAACATTAATAAAATAAGTCTAAATAACAATAATAGAAATTTCATTCATTTAATTATTGTACTGTAACTTAATTTAATTTATTTTTTTATTTTTTGAGTGGTTGCTTCTAAATATAAGGGCTTTATGTCTCAATCTATGGAAACAGAGGCAGTCATGGTGGTACAACATGCGTACAACAGTCTCGCCCTTAATCCTACTTCTACCAAAGTAATATAACTATAACTGGCAGCTCTCGGCGCAGCCTCAAAAGAAAAGAGAAGCTAGCATGGTGCAATTTACCTTTAAAACTCGGTCCCAGGTACACCACAAATTCATCTTTCTCCTCCATTAAAACTCTTTATAACGGTAACCGCTCAAATTCTGTCGCAGCTGCAAACACTGTTCCCTTAAACAATTGCGAATTGAGCTGAGAATGTTTTTAAGTTGCATTCGCGACACAGACTTATTTTCCACATTAAACATCGAAGAAAACGTTTGAAACAACGAAATCCATGTTTCAAACCAAGAAATTTGGTTTGTAATGATTTCTGCTGCTACAATGAAGGGAAGACTGTGCACCGAGTAATCAATAACTTTAAGACAATAGCCGAAATGCAGTTCTCAGTGTAGCAAGTGATACGTAATGGAATATGGAAGAAAAAACATTTTCTTTTTAAATAAAAGAGCTTTGACATTTTGTGGAATTATATTATTTTACATAATTGAAAGATTCGCGAAGTGACAAGACCGGAATAAAAGTTCAAATCGCGGAAGCTGGATCGCACAACGTTGTATAAAAGACTGAGATGGCACAGTTATTCATCAGTTCAGTTCGCTCCTCCAACATGAACACATTTGTAAGTTCATCCCATTTTTTGAATTTATTCATAAAAAGTTGATACAATATAGCTATGATAACGTTAATTATAGTTTATAGATCAATTTTTATAGTAAAATATCACTTCTGCCTTTCTTAAAAACAGATTTGTTTGTCATTTTATTTCTTAATAATGGAAAACTGTTTCAGACGATTTGCCTCGTCTTCGGACTGGCCGTTGGTGTGTTCGGTGGTGATACTAAGAAACACGAGAAGCGAGGAGTCTATGGCGAAGGACTATATGGAGGAGGTCTAGGAGGATTTGGCTCAACATTTGGAGGAGTTAGCTCAGGACTGTATGGATCTGGTCTAGCTCATGGAGTCTCCTACGGTTCTGGACTCGGCTACGGATCAGGGCTCGGAGTTGGATCTGGACTCGGACTCGGATACGGAGTCGGTTCAGGACTTGGTCTTGGATCTGGAGTTGTTCTCGGCTCTGGAGTTGGCTCTGGATTAGGTCTGGCGACTGGAGTGGTCGGAGGAAACGAAGTCGTGTCAAGGCACGTCACAGTCACTCACCGTGTTGCTGTTCCTGTCCCACAGCCTGTGCCAGTTCCTGTTGAAAGAACTGTAGCTGTTCCTGTACCCCATCCCGTCAGTGTTCCGGTCGACAGGCCCTACCCAGTGCAAGTACCACGACCCGTCCCAGTTCCGGTCGAAAGACCTTACCCTGTACCAGTGGAACGTCGTGTCCCTGTTCCTGTTCACCACACTGTTAATGTACCTGTACCTCACCCCGTCGCTGTGCCTGTTCCAAGGCCTGTCGCTGTTCCTGTCGTCAGAAACGTACCAGTTCCCGTTCCCCACCCAGTAGCCGTCCACCAACCCGTACCTGTCCACGTCTCTGTTCCGGTCCACACTGGAGTCGTTGCTGCTGCCCCAGTAGTCGGTGTCTCTTCTGGACTCGGTTTCGGTTCTGGTTATTCTGGACTTGGATACGCTTCAGGAGTTACTGGACTCGGGTACGGTTCTGGAGTTTCTGGTCTCGGATACACTTCAGGAGTTACTGGACTCGGGTACGGTTCTGGACTTACTGGAGTTTCTGGACTCGGATTTGGTTCTGGTGTTACTGGCGTTTCTGGACTCGGATACGGTTCTGGAGTTTCTGGACTCGGATACGGTTCTGGAGTTTCTGGACTCGGATACGGTTCTGGCTTCTTATCTGGCCACGGTCTTGGCTCAACTGTAGCGGTTGGAGGTCACCACAAAGTATTGTAATCGTCCGTCAACACTGATCTTTTCATCCATTTCTTTACATTCATTCTTCATTACTGCGTGGTGATTAGTAACCGTTAGTCGATGATTATTCCGAAATTGTGAGATGCGGTTCACACCAGGCCGCATCTCACGATTTCCCAATAATCTTCATTACTACATTGTATATACTTCATTTTTATATTGTTAATAAATTTTGTAATGTCAATTTTTGTTGTACTATTTCTTAACTATAGCACATCCTCCCTACCAGTAATAAGTTTCAATGTTTCAATAACTGATCCTGTATGATATTAATAATTGTTGAACATTTTGCAATACTAATTAACTGACCACAGTTTGAGCGTGTTGAATTAAAAAATCAATATAAATATTTGTTGTAATTGTAAAGTAAGTTATTATTCTGCTGTCTGTATTATTCGCAGTTTTCATATGTTGGAAAAAACTTAGAAATAGGTAAAGTCAATTAGAGAAATTACCATTCATACGTCTTGGCACAACTTGGGCCATTAATGAAACAGATGCACAGATTGCTCGGGTCTCCCATGGAGGGCACCACAAAGCTGCGTCGAAATAGGAAAATCACCCTTTTTCCCATTTAAAGACACGAAGAAATTATAAATTATTTAGTCAAAAATGACACAAATATATTTTGATAAATAGTAGACAAAAATTAATTCAAATTAATTGAAACATATTAATTGCTCAAGCGGACCACGCAAACTAATGAATTTAATCAGTTAAATGAAGTATATCTTCACTAATGCTCTCCGTGGCCATTTCATTTCTCGCCGAGAATCAAATAGATTACACGACATTTGAAAAATGGCAAAAAGGAGGGAAAATTCAAAAGGTGGGATTGAGATTGGAAATTAGTGTCCGAGTGGATCGAAGCCAAGATAGCTCAAGTAGTAGATCAGAAGCGTATTTAGCCGAAGATCGTGGGTTCGAATCCCGCTCGTGACGCTGTCTTTTTTATCTCAACTAAAAGCCTTACTTAATTGAAATAGATAAAAAACTCGATTTTGGTAATTCATTATGGACTCTATTCTATACGAGGAAGAACTGGAAAAAAACTGTAGTATAATACCAATATTTGAGGATGGCAGGATCTTCGGGGCGTGGGTATCAAAAGCCAAACTGAAACACAAGAGGATATGAAACAAGTCGAAAAAATTGAGAAATACGAATAAATACTAAAATTAGGATGTGATAAGACAATCCCTCGTCCCACAACCTAAAGTTTGATGGAAAAAAGGATTTTCCTTTTAAATTTATAACTTATTGATTTGATTGAATTAATGATTTTTGGACAGTTATGTTCATATTATGACTCACTGCCCATATTCAAAAGGTGGACAAATGTGAATATAGTATTGTATTTATCGGCAAAGACAAAAATAATCACGACTTGATCGTTAAAGCGTCCAATATTCCACCATCGGCCCTATCACACTAAACATTCAATTGTTATACGCAGCATTTTTATCTCATTCGATATTTATGTTGCAACTGTTGTTTTGTACGTAAGAGCATGATAACAAAACGTGTTCTTTTGTGTCCGTTTTTACTTAGCAGTTACAAAACATTTACTCGTAAATCCTCCTTATCTTTGCCCTGTTGATAGTTAATTAACGATGACCAGTTAGTATGCATGTCCCAGTATGTCGTTATTGTAGAGGATTAGTAAACAATGTGTTATTTTTTGATATGGCTATGACTTATGAGTTGTTTAGCTTGATCTCATTCAAGCAGTATAAGCGACTGAGTTCTTTGAGAAGCCCGTTGTTCCTTTTTTAAGATCTTTCGGTTGCACCACTTTTTTTTTGTCATATAAAACCTCAGGGTGCCGGTGTTTTTGAAAAAAAGCCCATTTGTAAGTAAAGTATGTCGGGTTCGAATGCAGGGCCGCTAGATTCAAACCCGGGACCTTTACCTTACGGTGATGAGCGCCGTGTCAAAGACTAAACCTTGCGGCCACCGACGCCCCTGGGAGTTGTTATTAATTAGGAATTCGAATGACTTATCACACTCCAGAGGTTATCTATTTATATCAGAGAACATTGTAGTCCTTTAGAAGTTTTATTATTTTGGTGAAGTCTTAAGTCCCTTTTTCACAGAAATATAGAAGTGCGAAAAAATGAATAATCTTCATGACCTATTTTATGCTACGACATATGACGCTTAGTAATTTTTCTATTGAGTTCGTCTATTTTTAAGTTAATAAAACCTTAAATAAAACCTGCGGAAGCGATTGCGGGATGATGACTTACTTTAAAATTACAACAAACAGTACCCAATATTGTTCTTAATTTTTTAATATTCCAGGCTCAAACACTGTAGTCACACAACCAATGTAATAGCAAAACATGTTCAAAAATCGTTATTGAATACCTATTAGAGATAGACGTTTTGGTAGAGTTCAATACAAAATTTAGAATCACGGCATCCATGAAATTTTTATTAAAAAATCCATGTCCGCGGCCCCCAAATGGAAGTTGTCTTAAAGCCCTCCTAGGAACTACTTTACGTAGAGAAGTTTACAGAAATGTAAGGTTTTTTGAAAATAGTTCTGATCAATTTGCCTCTTGGCCGCTCGTCGCTGCAGAGCGGATTCGTCTGCCTTGGCGATTACAATTGTAAATGAAATGGTTGCAGAGTTTGGCAAGGAAAAACAATTAAACTTGATATGATTCTAATTATGTGTACTATGAAAGTAGGATCTGTCCCTTCCGTGATCGGTGAGTTCCTGAATCAGGGATTTATTTATCTATTCCGAGGTGATCAACCTTTCTCTCAACAGTTACTATCGCAAAGTATGCTTTTGTCCTTGTCCAACTGTTCTTAATATGTCGATAAGGAAATTGGATTCTAGCTATAGTTATCATGGAAGGAGATGTACTATTTGGCTGTTTCCTTTGCTATTTGATGTGGAAGTTAATCAATGGTAATGTCTTGTCTTTATGCACCTGATGGTCCAACACCTGACTTCCTAGCATACGTACCTTCTTATTTCCTCAAAAGATCTCATCTTATTTTCTGATATTTTAAAGCTGTTATAAGTATATCCGTATAAGTATATATATATATATATGCGAGTGTGGGAAGATAAATTACTTTAGAATTACAACAAATATTACATTGTAATTAATTTTTCAATACATCAGACATATACACTATAGTCACACAATTAATGTAGTACAAAAAATGTTCAAAAAACAGAAAGGTTTTACTAGAGTACGAACTAATTTACAATAAAAAATTTATTAACAATATAAAAATGAGGTATATACAATGTAGTAATGAAGTATGAATGAGAAAGAATGGATGAAAAGTTCGGTGTTTACTGACGATTACAGTACTTTGTGGTGACCTCCAACAGCTACAGTTGAGCCGAGACCGTGGCCAGATAAGAAGCCAGAACCGTATCCGAGTCCAGAACCGTACCCGAGTCCAGTAACTCCAGAAGTGTATCCGAGTCCAGAAACTCCAGAACCGTACCCGAGCCCAGTAACTCCTGAAGTGTATCCGAGCCCAGAAACTCCAGAACCGTACCCGAGCCCAGTAACTCCTGAAGTGTATCCGAGTCCAGAAACTCCTGAAGCGTATCCAAGTCCAGAATAGCCAGAACCGAAACCGAGTCCAGAAGAGACACCGACTACTGGGGCAGCAGCAACCACTCCAGTGTGGACCGGTACAGACACGTGGACAGGTACGGGTTGGTGGACGGCTACTGGGTGAGGAACAGGGACTGGTACGTTCCTGACGACAGGAACAGCTACTGGCCTTGGAACTGGCACAGCGACGGGGTGAGGTACAGGTACACTAACAGTGCGGTGAACTGGTACAGGGACACGACGTTCCACTGGTACAGGGTAAGGTCTTTCGACCGGAACTGGGACGGGTCGTGGTACTTGTACTGGGTAAGGTCGATCGACCGGAACACTAACGGGATGGGGGACAGGAACAGCTACCGTTCTTTCAACTGGAACTGGCACAGGCTGTGGTACAGGAACAGCAACACGGTGAGTGACTGTGACGTGTCTCGAAACGACTTCGTTTCCTCCGACCACTCCAGTCGCCAGACCTAGTCCAGAGCCAACTCCAGAGCCGAGAACAACTCCAGATCCAAGACCAAGTCCTGAGCCGACTCCGTATCCGAGGCCGAGTCCAGAACCGTAGGAGGCTCCATGAGCTAGACCAGATCCATACAGTCCTGAGCTAACGCCTCCCAATGTTGAGCCAAATCCTCCTAGACCTCCTCCATATAGTCCTTCTCCATAGACTCCTCGCTTCTCGTGTTTCTTGGAATCACCACCGAACACACCAACGGCCAGTCCGAAGACGAGGCAAATCGTCTGAAACAGTTTTCCATTAAGTATAATGAATAACAAATCTGTTTTAAGAAAGGCAGAAGTGATATTTTACTACAAAAATTTCTTGGTCTTTAATCTTTCATTAACAATAATCACAACTATATCGTATCCACTTTTATGAATACACTTGAGAAATGGGATGAACTTACAAATGTGTTCATGTTGGAGGAGCGAACTGAACTGGTGAATAACTGTGTCATCTCAGCCTTTTATACAAAGTTGGTGCGATACAGCTTCAGCCACTTTGAACTTTTATTCCGGTCTTGTCACTCCGCGAATCTTGAAATTATGTAAAATAATGCAATTCCATATCTTGAAGAAGTATCGATTTTCAATCAATTTATGCAATTAAAACTTGGAAAAACTTTTTAGTTTTTTCAAGCACAAATATATTTTCCGACAATTTTGCCTCTTAATTTTTTTAGAATCGAATATAGATAATTTTCAATACACATAGAATAGCGAATAGAATAAAATGTATTATCTATTTTTGCTGCCATGCTAATGTCAATTTATTAAAAGAAATGCAATTTCTTCTTCTTAATACATGCTTTATTTGTATACACGAAATTTAATCTGAAATAAATAAGTCGGTATACCACCTTAAGAATGCATTTGCGAATTACTAAAGAAAAAACAAAAAATCCAATCTCGATTGCCAAGGGTGTTCCAATTTTTAACACTGATTTTAAACCTTGAACCTATTGGCTAAAATAAATATGAATACAATCGTTATGAAAGATGTAGTTTTGTATGGATTAAACTGACTGAAATAGTGACACATATCATGAATTGATGGGTGACGTGAAGAACCCGTAGTTAGTCAGGCACATTTCTGTTATTTTTGCTTTTTTAATGTCATGGCATATATGCTCTTATTAGTAGTATGAGTGTAGTGCTCATAGTATATTACGTAATTGTGTTTTCATTTCGTTTTCGTTTATTGATTTATTTTCTTCCGTTAAATTCTTCTCGTTTCCAAATAATTCAATTTGCGCTATTTTTGTTTCCCAAGGAACAATTTTCAGCTTAGTAATTATTTTTGAGGTTCTGACATTAATGTATTAACATTGTAAGAAAATGATCTATGTTAGCTTACATCCAACCTTTTGTTCGCGCCAGTCATCTATAATTTCTCAGTGCTATTTACAATTTTCCAAATGCATATATGTTAAAATCCCTTGTTAAATCTCTGACCAATCACAGAAGGTGAAGCATAATTATTGGATAACTTTATATAAACATTTTGGGTGATAATCCTACAGATTATCAAAATATAACATTTACTTCATATTTAAAAATATTTAATTTAGGTTTCCTTTTTATCGCACACGTTTACTAGAATTAATTAGTTAAAAATACGAATACATTTTTATTTGAAATAATTATTTAACAAATAAGAGTTACAATATTTTTGTAGATGAAGATCATAGATCTACAGAATTGGTGGAGCCGATAGGTTAGGGCTTCGGACTCGTATTTGCCACGCTAGCGGTTCTCACACGACACGCAAGAATAGCACACTTAGGCAGAAAACAAACACTTTGAGCCCGGAAGATGATCTCAATAAAGATCGAAACGTTGGCACGATAAAGAAATTTTTCTGAAACCTACATCACACCAGACCGCATCTCACGATTCCTGAATAATCATTCTCCGCAAGCTTTGTTCTCATTTTCGTATTTTCTAAAGCTTCAAGAGACAACCGGCGGTTTTTTGTTGTAGTCCTTTAGATAATCCTAAATAGATCCTTTCACGGTTCTCACCCTTTGTAGTGCTCTGAAAATCCCTAATAATTAGACCTGATTATTAGATCCAATCTGGTTTTTAACCTAGCGATTCGATCCCCCTTTTTTTAACAGACATTTTATTACACAAATATACAATGAAAGTTAAGTAGAATTTCTGTCAAAAAATGCTCACCTCAAGCTGGTTAAGTTACAATCAAATTATTATCACATCTCACCAAAAAAGCCAGCTATCGTGTGACCCAATATCGCCCACCAAACTATAGGAAGGCGTTATTTACTCTCCCGTCTTTCGAACTATAGTTACCTATTCGGCAGCAGATCGTGCCGCTACTAGACTCGCATTGTTAAAAATAATAATTACATCACTGATGTATTTCACCATCAACAACATGATTATCGCAGTGGGAAATTCTGAAATGCGTGTTGATCAGGAGTAGTCTATCAAACGCTTAAGAAACCAACCTGCCTACTGGCGACGTTAGTCCCGTACCTTGAACTCCAGCATGGGCAAATTTAAAGGGTATCGGCCTGTGATAGGTAGTTAGATAATCTGTTTTATTTATCTTTTACATATATTATCCATACACATATATTATTCGGATTGCAATGGGACGTTGAATGTTTTAATTTTTTCCAGATTGAATTTAATTTTTTGGCCTGAGAATAGGTTATTTATAATTTATAGTACTTCCAATGATCCGCAACTACGATCTACGTCGACTTTAGCTGACTTAGAAGAGCGTTTACAAGTTTTAGGGTTTTCTGCGTTAGGCGTCTATATTCTACATGAAATTCTTCCTAAAAATTACACTGATTACACCCAGCGTTTCACATAAAGCGAATAGTCAAATAGTGACCGCTTTTGTCCGACCTGACATTTCAGCATTGGATATAACTTTGTTCTTCATGCCCAAATGTCAATGCTGTGCCTATTTGCTGCGAATTTTAAATCAAAGAAGATCTTTCTCCAGAAATAATACATAATAAGATCTGCAGTCAGAAGTTCCAGTTTTTACTGAGTAGATATTGTTGGTTAATTTGGACTGTATGTTTCAAAAAAATTAAAAATGTAGACCACAAATATGTACTATGTGCAATAGAAATAATAAGCAAATTTATCTAAAGAAGAATTCATTGAATATCTAAATGGAAACCGGTCAAATTTTGCAATACTGTAAGCCGACATGGGCTTTGGGTATGAAAACAGTAAGGGTTGGTTTTCATGCAGCCAGAATTAGTTGAAGATTCCTTAGAATGTTTATTTTTATCATTTAATTATGGTCAGCATATATGGTTTTTTTGTTAAGATTAAATGGTGTATTTATTAGCTTATTTTAATTTTATTTTGTATTATTTTAGCAGATATCTAATACTTTTATTTTCACTTTAATGCATTATTTAATTATACTTAAACAAACAAAAAACGTTGCATCTGGCAATACCATCGAGTATATCTTTAATTAATGAAATTTGCAGGATGTTATAAGTTATTTTATTTATGTATATGTCAATAAAAACCTTTTCTATCATCTGCTGATAAATGTATTCACCTATTGAAAGTATTCTCTAACAAAATAAGTTAATATAATAATTTTAAAATCTTAAAAATCTTTTATGTATTATTTCTTAAGTAATTGTTTAAATTTAAATATGGAACTTTGGATGATCCATCTCCAGTGATGACTGTCCAAGAATTGTCGTGACTTGCAGAGAAATGCGCCCACGAATAAGAGAAAAGGCAGAATAATAAAAATAAAGAAATGCAAAAGGCCAATAATAGAAGAATTCCTGAACCGAGCAGAGAAAAGCAGGAAGGGTATTTGAGCATTTATTATAAACACAAATTTGAAAAAATGGTAAAATCTACAACAATACGTAATAACAACTGAGAGACATTTTAAAAATTAAATGGACTCGATGATGATAAAAACATCCTTTTTTGTAAAAAAAAATTCGTTTTTTTATTCAAAAATTAGTACAAGCTATGTATAATAAGCAACTCCATGATCCTTACTCTGTTCTGAGACGATTCCTATCGTAAATTAACTTGCTAATGCTAATCGTTTTCGAAATTAACGGGGAGGGCCACCGTATTACAAAAACCCCTCCACGAGTGTTCCATCGGGCATAACTGAAATCGTCGATGCTATCAAAATTTTCCTACCCCTAAAAGTGGCATAAAATATGTGCCAGAATCGAATTTTACAATAAATTCTCTCTAAAATTCTCATTAAAATAACAAATTTAGTATCATTTTCTAGCTAGATGAGAAACTAAATCTGTTATCACCAAGCGATACCTAGCCAAAATTACATTGTGGTTTGTATAATACTTTCTTGCTAAAGTTAATCGTTAAAAAAATAAAGTGTTGAATGTTTTTTAGTCTAGTTTGAAATTATTACCCTTTTATTGAGAAATATTATGTAGGGTACCTCAGGCCTTGTTCAACATCAAAATTTTAAATACGACCCTATACACCCTGACACAAATGATTTTCTATGCTGAAAACAATGGTGCAGCCGGATTTGAAGTCAGTCAAATAATGAGAAACTTATGTTAAACAGTTTGAAAAAACGCATTTCGTTTATTTCGTTGTTAATTCCAATAATTTGCTTTATAACTAAAATTATATATATAAACACTTTATATATAAACTAATATATATAAAGTATCAACAATTATGTTCTTGTAGCAAATATATTCTAATTGTTACTATAGCTTTTGGCTTCGGTCGGATAAAACAATTTGACATGGAAGTTTTATACAACGGAACAAGTTTCGAAAAATTTATCATTGGAGGGTTTTCTGAGCAAAAGAAATTGCCGTTCCTACCGCTATATTTACGAGTAGGCATATTCTACTGTATTGCTTTTCTGGATCATATGAATTTTTTTTATATTGGTGTTACATATTTTTTTTTTACATAACCGGCTGGCACGCAAGGATGGCAGGATGAACGAAACCGGACTGAAAGTTCAAAGGGAGCGGTAAGTGTCCCTCATTGTATATAAAAGACGGAGTGAGCGAGTAATGGTATCAGTTCGGTTCTCGAAATCAAAATGAAAACCACAGTAAGTGAATTTAAAACTTAACACCCACAGTTGGAAGAGTTATTCGCTTCGAAATAGTTAATAAAATATAAAAAATATAAAAAATTAATATTGTTTTATAGTTGCTTATTAACACTTATAAGTTTTTTCTCATTGTAAATATTTTCTCATTAAAGCTATTATTTCAGACGATTTTCCTGCTTGGGTTAGCCCTCGGTGTGCTGGGTGGACAGGAGAAGAAACAAGAAAAGAGAGGAGTCTTCGGAGAAGGACTTTATGGAGGAGGCCTAGGAGGTTACGGATCATCTTTAGGAGGATTAAGTTACGGTCTGTATGGAGGCGGAGTTGGCCATGGAGTTTCATACGGTTCGGGCGTCGGCTACGGACTCGGCTATGGTTCTGGAGTCGGTCTGGGATCCGGAGTCGGACTCGGATACGGAGTCGGTTCAGGCGTTGCTCTTGGTTCTGGAGTCGGTCTCGCCACTGGAGTTGTCGGAGGAAACCAAGTCGTATCAAGGCACGTCACTGTCACTCACCGTGTTGCCGTACCAGTTCCACAACCTGTACCAGTCCCTGTTGAAAGGACAGTCCCTGTACCAGTACCCCATCCCGTCAGTGTTCCAGTCGACAGGCCCTACCCAGTTCACGTGCCACGACCAGTCCCAGTTCCAGTCGAGAGGCCTTACCCTGTACCGGTTGAACGTCGTGTCCCTGTTCCTGTTCATCACACTGTCAAGGTTCCTGTACCTCACCCGGTCGCAGTTCCCGTTCCCAAGCCAGTCGCTGTTCCTGTGGTTAGGAACGTACCAGTCCCAGTTCCACACCCAGTTACCGTGCACCAACCCGTACCTGTCCACGTCTCTGTTCCGGTTCACACTGGAGTGGTTGCTGCTGCCCCAGTAGTAGGTGTCTCTTCTGGTCTCGGTTTTGGTTCTGGATTTACCGGACTCGGATATGGTTCCGGCGTTTCTGGGCTAGGATACGGTTCTGGATTCGGATATGGTTCTGGACTTGGATACGGCTCTGGATTCGGATACGGTTCTGGACTTAAATACGGCTCTGGATTCGGATACGGTTCTGGAGTGTATGGTCATGGATATGGTTCTGGTTTTTCATCTGACCTTGGTCTCGGCTCTGCTGTAGCTGTTGGAGGTCACCACAAAGTATGGTAGGCGCAGGGAATCGTCTTTTATCCATCGTTATTTCTTCAATCACCGCTCATTATTTCATTGTAAATAACATTTTTATATTGTTAATAAAAACCTTTCCATCGTAACCAGTTTTATTTAACTTAAACCCCCTTACCGCTTTGATATTTTCTAACAGTACGATTTGTCGAGTAAATAGAAAGAAAATGTGGATCTTTTCAAAAATATCAATAAAATAATAGGATCAGATAGACCTAGGAATATTTTATTAATTCTGAACTAGTTTGAAAGATTGGGCTTTTCCTACGTGAATAATACTCACACCTATATAGAATATGCGAGATTTTAACAAAAACGCTCAAATTTATTATCAGAATAATGCAATACTGCAAGAATGCAACACTTTTGGCCAAGTTGGCGTTTGACTCAATAAAATGAAATACAGAAAGACTTGTAGATAATCTGTTTATAACCCAAACTTCATTTTTACTACGTCACATATGTAAATTTTTCTCAAAATGCAAAGATAGTTGACATAAACGTGAAATCAGATATTCGTTGAATGTAAAAGTAAAAACGTACATCTGCAATCAATATAAAATCTTTGGATGTTTAAATCGCTGTTCGTGAAAGAATAAATAAAATATATTAAAACACCCGATGAAAAGGACATCATCGGATCTTGCTGAATAAAATCAATTCCGTTCTAATGAACTAGTTCCAGTTATACTTCACCTGTTTACTATTGAAAACTAGCCTATTGCTGTTTCTAGTAATAACTGTTAAAATTGAATAGTAACCATGACCAATGTACCATGCGAAGATTTGGTAGCTTCACCTATCTTAACAAAGCATATCGACTGTGCGAACCAACCCTTCACCTCTCTACCAGGATTGAAGTTTGCCAAAGTTACTGGCAGGATTGGTGAATCCTTGTCTAGTTCCATCACCTCAACAGCTTGTTCAAATTTGGATAAACGTTTCTTTTTTAAGTTCCTGAAACGTAATAACCAATGGTGTCAGGAGAGGTGACCTGGCATGTCTCGCGGAACTCTGCAGGACACGCAGGACTTTTGGCTACGTAACGGACGGTATGTCCGACGTTGGCCAAAGCATCTGCCCAATTGGATTTAAAACAATGTTGTTAAGAAAAAAATTATTTATTATTTTTTCACTCCAATTTAATGTTTTACCAAAGGAACCAATTGCACAACCGATTAATTGCTCGACAAGTTGGCTCTGGAAAGAATGAAATTGAACTGATTTTCTTTATTTTTAATGTAAATAGTGTAATTAGTAACTATAAATCTAAAGAACAAAATATTCACGTTATGTTTCCATTTTAAGTCGGACACATATTACAACACAAATAATTTTTTGTTGAGTGGTAGGATGGTGGATTAAATTATAGCAATTATGTCTCCGCTTTATTAGACATATTAATGTAATAATAAAAAGAAAACACACGATAACCTTGATAAGTAACCAAAAAAAACATAATTAACATGTAAACATTATTACAGATAATTAATAAACGATTAATCCTTGAGAATAACGTGTTTGGCCATTAAATATAGAGAGATTGGACCACCTACGATTATATAATTTATTTTAAAGAGATATCGCTATTAATCTTGATAAATGACGGAAATAATTAAAAATTATACTGATTACTGACTTAGCTGAGCTCAAATCTGCCCATGCATGTTCATATGCACACATGTGTAAAGAGTTGAGCCCTCACTTCTCGCATTCCAATGGCACTTCCACCTTTTGTCGTCCGAGGTTGGGCTCGGCGTGTTGCCTACAGCTAGGTCATTTTAGCACCAACGCAATCAGTTCCTCAAACCCATTCGCATTCTTATTCACTTTTAATTACAATATTTTCTATTTAAATACAATTCACTCAGTTAGGGTGGTGGAGTACACGATATTCCTCCATCATCCTCTACGTCTATTACACCGGGTATTGAGCTACTCGTGTTACAAACTTTACCAGTCGATTACATTCTACATCCAAAATGGAACCAAAAAGTCCTCATTAACTATGGTCCGAATCTCAACAGGTTCGGAGTTATTTCACTTATGCTATTTTTTTAAGATTTTACGACCTTGCTTCAAATAAACAATGTTAACTCTAAAACTAAAAGGTTTTAGGCAAATCAATTGATACTATTCAAAACTACGTTAAATTTAAAAAAAATATGTGATCAATACTAAACTTGTAAACGTTCGTTTACAACATACCTAGGGACCAGCATATTTCAGAAAACGTACTCCATTTTTCAAAGATGAAGAAATTGATGGAGGAAAGGAAAAAAACCGTGGCTGAGGGATTGGTAAGGTGGAAAATTAAAAAAAACTTAAATCCTTAAGTTTTTATTTTTTTATTATTATTTATCTTTCTACCTTGCCAATCCTTCATCCACGGTTTTTTCTTTTCCTACATAAATTTCTTCATCTTTAAAGAAAGTAATTAAAAAAGAAATTGCACCACTAAAAAGGATATTAAATGGAGTACGTTTTCTAAAATTTGCTGGTCTCTCGGTTTTGAAATACTCGTTTAGAATCACCATAATACATTCTTCACCTTTATAAAAAAAATATTTTTCATAGTTCTTGCTACTAAAAAACTTATTTCACGAACGTTTGCAAGTTTAGTATTGATCACATCATATTGGAAATTTAACGAAGTTTTCAATGGTACCAACCCGATTTGTCCAAAACCTTTTACTTTTGGAGTTATCATTGTTTATTTGAATCAAGGTCGTGAAATCTCAAAAAATTAAGCAAAAGTGAAATAATTCTGAAACTGCTGAGGTTCGGACCTTAGTTAAATAGGACTTTTTGGTTCCGTTTTGAATGTAGAATCCACGGGCAACATTTGTAACACGAGTAGACGAACACCCTTTATAGGTCAACTAATTGGTAATCGATTGGTACTCAATATTCTGTTCTCTCAGCAACGCATTCACGCTAATAAATATATTCTCCGTTAACGTATGCTAGGGACATAAAAATATCATTACGATATACAATAAAACAACCCTGTTTCCTAAAAGAATCGGACAAGAGACCACGCTCAAAAACAATTCTCATATCGGGTGGCATTTTTATACGCTTTCTATATGGAGCCAAGGAATTGCACCCTTCATTTCTGGATAAATCGCACGGTCACAAAAAAAGTGACACAACTCAACAAAAAATTTTGACAGGAGAGACAAATTGAAGTTGACTGTTTTTCACTTTTGTATTATGTACACAGCATTACGGTTGTTGACAATAAAATCTGTCATGATCCATTAATATTGGCATCCGTTTCTCCAACAATGAAGCGAAAACACAAAACTTTAAAAATCCACGTGTACTACCCCTTTTGGACACTTTTCTTCCATATGTTGGCTTTCAGTAATTTAAGTTTGTTTGTTTGCTCTAACGGGGTATTAATTTTTTATGATAGTAACAGACAACATACAAACCTAACAAACTAGCATAAGCATATGTGGTAAGTTTTACTAAGATTATTTTTGACCCTAACGTGCTTTCTTCCTGGAGTCAGGAGTCATTTTATAAATATTTTCATTTAATATATCCAAATTATTTTGTTCATTCTACGTCAAAAACTAATCGACTGATATTTAATAACATTGAAATATACATACGAAAAAGACAGAAAAGTACATTAAATGCTTAAAAACGCTCGAGCACGTGTCTAATATTTTTCGACCTAGTATCACAAAAAAAAGCTCCATTAAAATCGGTGATACCAAGACCGTCGACTCTTTTTGGGAGAGTAATAATGTTCTTCAAATCCAATATTATTTGTGTATATAATCTCCAAAGTACCCTGTCTTTTATGAACATAGAGTACCAGAGACTACCATCATTATAAAAATTACCATTTAAAATTGCATTTGTTTTAATACTTATTGTATTAATGTTTAAGAATATTTGTTTATAAGAAGAAATTTAAAACCGAATTAAGTTTTTAGTTGAGATAAAAAAGTCAGTGTCACGAGCGGGATTCGAACCCACGATCTTTGGCTAGATACGCCGCTGCTCTAAGTTGAGGTTATATCAACCCTCGGGGTGCCGGTGATTTTGAAAAAAAATCCCATTTGTAAGTATGTCGGGTTCGATTGTGGGGTCGCTGGACTCGAACTCGGGATCTTTACCTTACAGTGATGATCGCCGTGTCAACGCCTAAACGGTTGCTGCCACCGTCGCCCCCTTTATATATACCATTATTATTATTTATTTATTTTTATTAATTATCATTTTTCTGCCGAGGTCTACCAACAGTGAAGTCATTTCAGCCCTCCACTATTATTATTATTATTTTTATTTTATTTTACGAGGGTTCGCAATAGCAGAGGTCATATAAACCCTCGGGGTGCAGGTGTTTTTGAAAAAGAGCCCACCCATTTGTAAGTATGTCGGGTTCGAATGCAGGGCCGCTGGATTCGAACTCGGGACCTTTACCTTACAGTGATGAGCGCCGTGTCAACGCCTAAACCGTTGCGGCCACCGACGCCCCTAAAGAAAGTATTAAAACCACGTAAGTGCATTTAAAACATTAAACAAGTACATTTAAAATACCACATACTTTAAAATAAGAACATTTAAAAAATCCCCACATTTAAAAGAACAGCACAATAAAAATCCTCATAGTTTAAAAACCCGTATACTTTGACACTAAAAAAACTACATACTTTATACATTTAAAAGAAACACATATTTTAAAAACTTACACACTTTAAGAACCACATACGTTTAAAAACTAAATCCTTTTAAAAATCACATACTTTAAAAACTAGAATGTTATTAAAATTAAAGAACTGAAAATAAAATAATTCACAACAGTTTAAATCAAAATTTTTTCATGAAGAAAAAAGCAAATTTAGTTGTTACTGCCAAGGTCTGACCTATTTTCACGTCATCATTAAGGCCTATATTAATTGTTTTTCATAATGTGAAAAAGTGACTCCAGTACAGCATAAAATCCTTCACGAAATAAGGAAAAAACGGACGTAATGCCAAATGTGCACTTTTCCTGTTAAATATTCACAACAAAGCTTTATTAATAATTGATTATTAAAAATATTGTAACTAAAACATTAAAAAAATTGTTGAAATTATAAAATAATGTAAAAGTTAAAAGACACATTTTAAAAAAATTTTGTAAAAACAATATTATAATTTAAAAAGTTATTAAAATAAAAGAAATGAAACTAAAATAATTCACGAACACTAGATCAATGTGTAGTCTTGAAGAAGAAAGCAAATTCAATTGTTACTGCCAAGCTTTCGACCTATTTTATGGACATCATCAGGGCTTATATAAATTCCACATTATGATCAACATATTTGTACAATTGATTTAATAATTGTTTTTCATAATGTGCAAATGTGACTCCAGTATAGCATAAAATCCTTCACCAATCATGAAAACTCTGACGTAACTCGAAATGTACCACTTTTCCTGATAAATACTCAGTACGTTCCCTCGAATTCAAAAATGAAATATATTGCTTCCTAGCAGCTAAGAGTCCACCTACAGTTGTGTCATTTTTCCTGTAGGAACACACACCCGAATACTTAAAAAAACACTAAATAATCCGGTTTTTATAATTTTTCGTGTCACTTTTCTTGAGGGAGTGCGGTATATACAGGCTTTGGCCCAGATGTAAGTGTCCATGGTTCAACCTCGCATGGCCTATCCTTGCTCGGGAAAGTATGACCCTTTTTCTACGAGTATCATTGCATTATAAAAGTAAACACACAATTTAATTATTGTTTTGTCACATGTAATTCCAGCCCGGATCGAATTTTAAAAGGCTGCAAGATTATTATGGATCAAAGTGAGAAAATACTTCTACTCGATGAAATCCTGACTTTTTGAATCACAATAGTTTATTAATTATGTGCCCGATAAACCTAATAGTGGACACCGAGATGATTTAATAATTATTTGGATATCGTGAGATGCGGTCTGGTGTAACGTAGGTTTAGAAAAACATTTTCTTTATCGTCCCAACGTTTCGACATTTATTGAAATCGTCTTCAGGGCTCAAAGTGTTTGTTTCCTGTGTAGATGTGTCATTACTGTGTGTCGTGTTGAGAGTGCACAGGTCACATCAGACATATTTCACTATCTCCAAATAATCATTAATTAACGGCCACTAAACACCACACATGATTTAATAATTTTGAAACACTTGGCAAAAGTTCCCACGTACTCGAACACAATTCCCTTCAGATACATGACACAGATTCAATGCAATACTTTTGTCTCACATCGGCTCTTTATGTCACATTTTTCTATAAATACTCATTTTGCGGCCGGATTAGACAGGTGCGACCTTTTTAAAAATTTGCAAAACAAGGAAGCGATCGATGAACCGCGGGATGTCCCAAGTAGGTGAAAGGAAAGGAGTCCAAAGGGCGCCTGTTCGGATTTAGTGGTCCCACTTCCGTCAAATCCAATTTTATAAGCCGTTGAACGTGCCTGTGACACAATTTGTTACATAAAAAGAAATGGAACTTGTAACGGCGAAAGGAGTAGACGTAGGACGAACTGTTGACCCAAGGCCATTAGCGGATGGACGTATTTTTGCAACTCGTTCAATCGACACACCTTTACGGATAAGAAAATTGAACTCAAATTTAAAATAAGTTACAATTAATTAAGGTTTTTAGTTGAGATAAAAAAGTCAGTGTCACGAGCGGGATTCTCGTCGTGTAACCTATTTGATTCTCAGCGACAAATGAAATGGCCACAGAGAGCTTTCGTGAAGATATACTTCAGTTTAATTATTAAATCCATTACAGTTCGTGGTCCGATTGACCAATTAACTTTTTTCAATTAATTAATCTTGAATTAAGGTTTTTGGTTGAGATAAAAAAGAGAGACATATTGAAAAATGGCGAAAGGAGAGAAAATTCGAGAGGTGAGGTTGAGATGGGAAGTTAGTGCCCGAGCGGATCGAAGTACGATAGGTCAAGTGGTAGAACAGCGGCGTATTTAGCCGAAGGTCGTGGGTTCGAATCCCGGTCGTGACACTAATTTTTTTTATCTCAACCAAAAACCTTAATTAAAGATTAATTAATTGAAAAAAGTTAATTCGTCAATCGGACCACGAACCTCCTACCATATCCTCTTTTCGGTACTCAACAATGCACAATGGATAGCATGATGGCTTAGATTACAACGATACCTGCTACGTACCGTCCGAAACTTTTCTATCGGCAGCTGGCGGATTTCACCCCGTGATTTAAATTAAAAGCAAATTCAACTGTAAATAATAAATAAAAGGCGTAAATTCCTCTCGGCAGCTTGAGAGCAAGTTACGAAGGAAGCAGTCCCTTATCGGCCCGTTTAGGGATTACGGCGCAAGGGCTTATAGGCAGCATTTCAACAGAAACTTTGGCGTAAACCATACTAATGTTAATAATAACTGTAATCATAATGACGTTAATAGTCATAAACACATTAACAATAATAATAATAACTGTAGTTTTTGCAAAACGAATTATCACAATTAAAAACTTATGGGTCGGATAGCTAAAATACTCTTTTAACTCCAAACAGTGACAAGAAACAATAACCCAATTATGCCACTTTAAACGGGATTTTTGCCGATAAAATTTTTGTCATATTTAAATTGAACGTACATTAGACAATGTTTCGATTAAAATATTAATTGGGCTTGGATTGTAGTGATGGATTGATTTCAATGGAACTTTAATGGTCATTTAAAAATATTAGAAACGTGTCCGAACGTTCTTGCTCATGAAGTTAGTTAGTGCTAATGCTCAGAAAAAGAATATATCTTAAGTACTTTGAGCACGATTCCTAGGAGGGGAGAAAAATTGAAAGGAAAATAAAAAATATATAAAACAAAGAAATAAATGTAAACAACGTTGTTATGAGGAATATATATAATATGCATGTCATTTCTTCCTGCTACCACCGCTAATTATTTAACTATATATTATCTTGGTAGTCCAATTTAAATATAAAAAAGACGAAAAATTATAATGTACAATAATAATGTATGTATAATTCAGTGGTGAACAGCAAATATAGTAATAAGTGGAACGGATTAATGTAAGCAAACATAATGATACTACATGTATGTAATACACATAGTAGTGATAATACAGTATATATGTTACTCTAGTTTTAATGGGTTTTTTAAATAATAATCAATACCTAATGTAAATATATTTCAAAAAAACAACTACAATAAATTAATTTTAACAAGCAACTAATAGAAGTAAGATATACATGAATGCATAAGTAAATAACTACTGATTTGTTTCAGTAAATGAACTCAAATTCATCATTGAAAATTTAAAGTAATACTAGTCAAAACAACATTTAAATTCAATAATTATTCAGAAATCGTGAGGTACGGTCTGGTGTGAGGTAGGTTTCAGAAAAACATTTTCTTTATCGTGCCGACGTTTCGATCTTTATTGAGATCATCTTCAGGGCTTGGGATTTACAAACATTGTTTACATTTAACAAATACATGTAGGATGTGGAAAAAAGTGAATTTATACAAAGCAGAACATTTTTTATATATATTCAATCATAGTATTTCTACTCACTCAAACACTTCACTCTACGCAGAAAACAAACACTTTAAGTGAGTAGAAATACATTGATTGAATAAAAAAAAACTAATTTTTTGCATTGTATAAATTCACTTTTTTCCACACCCTACATGTATTTGTTAAATTTAAACTATGTTTGTAAACCCCAGGCACTGAAGATGATCTCAATAAAGATCGAAACGTTGGCACGATAAACAAAATGTTTTTCTGAAACCTATATCACACCAGACCGCATCTCACGATTTCTGAATAATCATCGACAAACGGTCACTAATCACCACACATTTTAATTCAATATTAACAGGATATTTTCAATGTAGAGATGAGGGTACATAATAACGCAAGAGCGTACTAAAGACAATTAATTATTTGTGACATCATCCAAGGAAAAATCAAACGCGTAAATAATAAAATAAATATTAAGATTTATAAAAAAACATAATATATCAATGATAAATAGATTGTTTAGTTTATGAAACTATTCATTTGTTTTTTCGCCGTATTCTTTTATTAGGATAGAGTGTATTTTTAGCTCGTTAGTTGCTACAGAATACTCAAAGTTCAAGACTTTTGAGAAAAGATTGAAATTGCGCAAGGCTTGTACAAGAAATAAATAATTTGTTGTACACAGATGTACGGTACTTGGGTATTAGTATAAAGTTAACTGTTCTAGTGAAGGAAAAAGTGAGTGAGAGGGAAATAAAGAAAGAGACAAAGAATGATCGAGTAAAGATCGAGTGAAGTAAAGTCATTCAAAAAGAAGAGAGTGAGAGAAACAAAGAAATCGAGAGTAAGACACAAAGGAAAAAAAGAGAGAAATCCGAGACAGATATTATTTTTGAAATTTATGAACTTTTTACTGTCCAGAATTTACTAACCGATGTATTTCTATTGACAGTTTGGAGATTTATTCAACTAATATTTCTATCCCATTTACTTCCAATTCATATTTACAACTTACAATCATATTTTTTAAATAAACAACTTAATTTTTTTTATATCATTGCACTGTTAATGAACTTAGTGAAATTAGTAATAATCCTAGTTTCCACTTTATTTTGTATTTATGAAATAATCATTTAGTATATAAATTTAAACCTGTTCTTAAGGATCGCTCTAGTTGTACAGTTATGGTAATGTGGGTTTACATAATTGGAGACGTGACCCCGTTTGAAAGAAGGAAATAAAGAAAGACAGCTTCTGTAAATGTCACGCGGCCGGCATTCGTCCTGTAAGTGGAGATGAAACCTATATAAACAGCGAAACGTGATATATATGACAAAACTCGGTTACGACCAGGTCGGCTTTTATAAAAAATATATTAAGAAATTTAAAAAACCCGGATTAAACATTTGTTTACAACTCGTTACCACATATTTTTAAAAAAGCAGCATGAAAACAAGGAATGCTGTTGTATTCAACGAAGGATGTGCAATCTTTTTTTTCTTCAAAAAATGTAATTGCGGTAATTTAGAATTTCAATATTTTGAAGTTTTGTAACAGTTTTGACCTACAACGTACAATATTCATAAAATTTTGCCCTAAAGTAGTTGCCAAAGAGGCGGAATTTGAAAACTGACAGACTTCATTATCATTATTGATGAAGGTTTCCTTCATGTAAGTTGTGAACAAATTTAAAATCAGTTTATAAACCTACTTTGGAAGTCATTTTTCCAAATATTAAAAAAGTACATATATATATTTTTATTAATTTATGTATGTGTATGTATGTATACATAATGCAAATAAATTCTAAATCATAAATATATAAACCATGTTGCTCCATGTTGCGATTATTGATTCCTTGACCCACAGGAGTAGTTTAATTAAAAGATTGGTCGGTTATTATAACAATTGTGCAACTTTTCCTGAATACTCACGTTATTAAGATCGCCACATAACTAATATTATGCCTCTTTTCGTGAATGGAGACAGTGCGTTTCCGCCAATTCAAAAGTGAAACATGGTGCTGTCTAGCTGGTAAGAGTCCACCGGCAGTTTTGTCATTTTTCCTGTAACATCACACACCCGAATACTTAAAAAAAACACTTGTTTTTAGAATTTTATGATTTATGTGACTTTTCTTGTGGGTGTGCGATATATTAGTATGCACATGGAGGTTACTTTGGTCCATCATCCCTATCTCTTGATTTGATTATATGACGGACCACCCCTATTTTCATTTTATGTATTTCAATTTGCTGAAGTATTTTTCATTCCTGAATTCCTTTCAAGCTTATAGAAGTTGTTGTCGTCTGAGTCTTGGGAAGGATTGCATTGCGAGAGACCAAGTGTGGAAGCCATAAATTAATGATAGAATTACACATGATTCTAGGAATCCACCATCTCTTCTTGGGACTTATAGTTAGATTCTCGCCTTATTAATATTTTTTAAAAATATAGGGTTTTACGACACTCATTTAGAAGTTGGAAACTGTTTTACCATCATATAATTACAATGCCACCTACGTCTTAATACGAATAGTTTTAACTACAGATATGATATTTGTTGATCGACCTGCAGATAATCTATGTGGAGTTACAATCTCAATGGAGGTCATTAGACAGGTGAAGATAACCTTAAACCCAACACAATTTTTACAATAGTTTTCCCATGTTAATCGTTTTCTGCAGTACAAGTTGCCGAAGCTTGGTGAACCCAACAATTAGTCTTCTTCTTTCTTCACCTGTCTAATGACCTCCATGAAGATTGTAACTCCACATAGATTATCTGCAGGTCGATCAACAAACATCATATCTTCAGTCTACGAGCTTCATTCTATAATGAATATTTTCACCATGTTAAATGTAGTATGCTGGCCATGTTCTTCATATCCTCAAACCCAAGACGCTTTTACAATAGTTTTTCCAGGTTAATCGTTTTTTGCACTCATGGAAAAGCGTTGATGATGGCAGTATAAGTTGCCGGAAGCTTGGTGAACCATTCTTGGTGGTCTTCTTCGTTCTTCACCTGTCTAATGACCTCCATGAAGATTGTAACTCCACATAGTTTTAACTACATAAAACTTTAAATTAATAGAAATTTAACCTATCTATTCAGATGGGATGTTTTTGAAGTGTTATCATTTTCTCTTAATTTTCAACGTATTTTTGCTTCAAAGAATTTAAAGAAATATCGTTTCCTTATTTGATTCTACTATATTCTTTTTTTCTCTGACTGTTTATTGTAGATAAAAAATTACTCCAAGAAAGTGTTAACTTTTACCGTATACCAATTAACTAACTATAATTAATCCTTGTATGTTTAGCGGTTATAATTTATCTATTTAATTATTTCAATTAATTATACTTTTCATCTCAACCAAGATTTTAGATAAAAAGTAAAATTAATTGAGATATATTTAATTTTCTTCCTTTATTGTTTGAAAAAAGTTTACGAACTAAAAGTCAGTGGATTGTTACGCCCTGCCTATAACCCAGATATCACGCCAACTTACAATCTACTTGACTTTACCAGCGAGACTTGCTCAACTTATCTCAAAATGCCAAAACGTTTTGCCTAAAAATGAAATCAGATTCCCGCTATAAAAATGGATATTTTCAACCAATATAATTTTGGATATATTTAAACCCAAGGGTTATTTCATTTTGTCCTCTAATTTTTCATTACTGACGAGGGAGCTTTGAAGAACTGTAGTTTTGAATGCAGGAATACTAAGGGAGATATATCCAAGTTTCATTCTTTGCTTTTGACACCTGTAAAATTTGCAAAATGTTTTTTTTCATCGCAATTCTTATGGACGTCACGGCATCTAAATATACATTTTACACTTTTTTAGTCAACAGATATCTAAATCCTTGTTTTTGCTTACAAATGAAGTCAGATGCCCATCAAGGACTAAGTTTTAATTGTCTGAGTTGGAAGTCCGTCAAAATGTAGCTTTCAATTGTACTTTGTAGCTTTGCAACGATACCGACGACATAAACCAAGTTTTTACCTTATTTGCCGATTGGTCTAAGGATATTATAAATGTTAGCATTAAGCTAATAACTTCAGTCGTCCTTCCTGACCGTAGAAATAACTGCCGAAGGATTTCTTAGCTTGATCATTACGGAACATACAACTACTCTTGCGGTTACACATTTCATGCGAGGACGACGGAATAATATCGAAGTTGACCGAGAAAACTGAGTGCATTAGCCTCCATAAAGTCCGTCTTATGATCGAAACCCCCAGACCAAGGGCAGACTGCGAAATTAAACGGACCGTGCAAAAGATGATGAAACTGTATTAACTACATTATAGTAGACGAAATAACATCGGATTTTAAATTGCCGTTTTTACCTTATAAATTTTGAAAGTTAATTATTTCAAAACCATATAAATGATAATTTAACAAAAATGGCAATATTTTATAGAGAGTACAAACATAACACCAACAAAACTACATCTTTTTAATATCTGTCTATCTTTATCTATCTATCTATATACATCTAATCTATCTTTCTGACTATTAATCTATCAAGTATAACAATTAACTAACAATAAAACGTGTTGGTTTTTGAAGGGGTGGGGAAGTTGTAAATCCCAGGCTCTGAAGATGATCTCAATAAAGATCGAAACGTTGGCACGATAAAGAAAATGTTTTTCTGAAACCTACATCACATCAGACCCCATCTCACGATTTCTGAATAATTATCGATTAACGTAACTAATCACCACACATATAAACTTATAAGTGTTTACGTCTGAATTTAAATTGTATTTTTGTTTTTAATTTAAGTTAATTAAGTTTGTTGGTCTCGTTGCCACGGGGAACGAATGTTTACGCCTCCCGTTGCTATGGGAACCAAATGTTTAGGCTTTCGGTTGCCATGAGCACCAGTGTTTATTGGTCGCCGTTGCTACGGCGAGTTGTTTTGTATTTTTCATTACTATGGAAACGGCCCTTCCTTTTGTCAAGTCCAGTCAACCGGACGAGTCGCGTTTCAACCGTTCCGTTTCTTTAAATTTAGATGTTTCAGGCAGTAAAATTTGTATAAGTCATTTTGTATTGTGAATCCGATAGTTTAAGTTCTGTTCAACAATACGGGCGTTATTATTATTATTCGTCCGCCACACTACAATCAGTTGTGTTCTTCTTCTTGATACACAACGACCGCATGCCTGACATCTTCCCGCACCCCAGAATAAGTGGACCTGACTTCATCAGTCTTTCCCGCACAACGCTACATCGCATCTATACATAAAGAGTACTCACAAGTGAACTTTTAGTTTAATTTAAATATATTCTTTGTACCTTCATTCTAACTTAGTTTTTCTTTCTTTTCTTAATTCATTGAAGAGCTCTTCCGTTGTCGATTTGTTTAATTAATTGTTTAATTTAAAACTAACACTATAATTTTATTTAATAATTATTAAAATAAGAGACTAACTTTGCTTTACTTTTACTTATCTTATTTTGCTTTACTTATTTTAGTTATTTACTTACTGCTTAACTTATCTGTCTTTTTCTTATAATATATTTATTATTTATATTAGATAACATTTTTTTGCATGTTATTGCCTATTGACGCTATCTTAAGGATTTTTAATATACAGAAGCTCTAGATCCAATCAGATGAGAGATTTGAGTGGCATAATGTCGTAAACTAGATCTGGCAACACATTTGGGAAAAAGATTACCTCCCACAAACGGTCGAGGTCGCTGAATACCCAGCAATAAGCATCTGGAAAATCATGGGCAAGATAAATAGTGACTAAATTTAAGCAATTCAAAATAACATTTGTTTTATTTTTTCTTTTCACACTTCTCAAATACCTTTAACTCTCGTCATCTTAATCTCTTCTCTTTCTGAATTAAACGCAGACAATTTTTCGCTCTCTGCCTNCTAAAGTTCTAGGCCTTTGACAAACTCAAAAAATTGGCTATTAAGCTGAAAAATTAAGTTATTCCTTGAATTGGGAAAATTTTTGATTTTTTGAGATGGAATTTTGTGATGAGTGTTTTAGGCGAAAAACTCGGCAACCATTCTTCTTTATTTCTTGCTCGTTCTTACAAAAAACAAGGTAATTTAAGTAATAAGGGTAATTGAATGCGCGATAAGTGCTGAATGCTGGTTGAAGATTTACTTTCTTGGTAATTTATTTTTTAAATAATCTGATTATGGAAAGTATATGGTTAAGCGTTGTCGTGTGTGTTGATATTCTTTATTTTGAATCCCGTACTTTCCCAATATCGTAAAATTCCCTTTGCAATATACAGGATAAATAATGCTTATTTTGAACAATCACTCTACTTCGCGGACATTTTAAATTAGCTTTTAATAAGAGTTTTTGTGTACAAATAATGGCATTGCTTCAATTACACATGGTTTGCTTAATTGAATTTCTTGTTTAAAAAAATGAAGTTACGCCGTGTACACCAGACGCCTAACAGTACAGTCATAAAGGTTTAGCATAACCTCAAGGCATTTATTCTCCCGAAGTCCCGCACCTGCTTCTCTTCGGCCTCAATAGATAGCAGTGGTTTTCACATTTAGGAAGTTCGAGTTCGCTATGATTACTTTTCACCTTTTTTCTCTTTACTCTNCTCTCCCCCCCTCTCTCTCTCCCTCTCTCTCTCTCTCTCTCTCTCTCTCTCTCTCTCACTCTCTCTCCCCCCCCAAAAAATGTATAGGATATATATCTTTTCCGTACTCGTTTTTACTCTCAAATAATTTCCCACACGATCTCTCTCTCTCTCTTTCTCTCTCCCTCTCACTCTCTCTCCTTCCATGTTTTCCTTTCTCACTGTATCTCTCTAGATTTCTCTCTCTCTCTCTCACTCTCATTCTCTCTCCTTCCATGTTTCCTTTTCTCACTGTATCTCTCTAGATTTCTCTCTCTCTCTCTCTCTCTCCCTCTCTCACTCTCTCCTTCCATGTTTCCTTTTCTCACTGTATATCTCTAGATTTCTCTTTCTGTCTCTCTCTCTTTATTTCAATTATCTCAATCTCTCTTACTCTTTTATTTTCCCTTTAAATACTTTCGTTTTTCTCCACTCCTCCAGCTCTCGCTCCATCTCTCCTTTTCCTCACTCACTTTTACTCTCAAATCATTACTTACACGCAATCTTTCTTGGCCCGTTTTCTCTTTCTTATTGAATTTCTGTAAGTATGTCTCGTTATTTCTCTCTCTCTCTCTCTCTCTCTCTCTCTCTCTCTCTCTCTCTCTCTTACCTCTTTATCTCCATCTGTCTCACTCTCTTTTTTTTTTACGAGGGTTCGCAACAGCAGAGGTCATATAAACCCTCAGGGTGCCGTGCCGGTCTTTTTGAAAAAAGAAAAAAAAAACATTTGTAATTATATAGGGTTCGAATGCAGGGCCGCTGGATTCGAACCTCGGACCTTACAGTGATGAGCGCCGTGTCAACGCCAAAACCGTTGTGACAACAGACGCCCTCCTTCTCTATCTTATTGTATTTCTATAAGTAGTTCTCTTTATTTCTCTCTCTCCTTTTCTCTTTCTCTCTTACTTTCGCTCTTCTCTTTATGTCTACCTCTTTTCTATCTTTCTTTTATAAGTAAAAATGTAAGTATTAACGCTAAGTAATAATAGTAAGAGAAAAAAAATCAATTGGGAGTCGATTTTAGGTCATTATCATTGTCTGTTGTAATTACGATAAGTCACACCTTCCCACGTGTTTCATTACAATGCCTTTTGTTAATAATTACAATATCTGCAATCCTTTACATTTAAGAAAATAGATAATTTTGTCATATGTGAATTTATTTATAGGTAAATTTATTCCAAAAGCACAAGATAGACGTGATGGAAGTAATTTTTCGACTAACGTAGTAACGAACGAATTAAGGCACGCGTTCTTTTTATGATTATATATATCATCATTAAGTTCAATTCTTAACTAAATGGTATTGTATGAAATGGCGTGGAAATTTTGCAATAATTTCCAGGCCAATGTTTGTGCAAATGTTTGGGTTTTTACGACGTTTTAAATCGAGTGTGTGCCATTCTGCTACGAAATCATGACAACTTTGGGACTGGGACATTCACTTTCTGCGATTTACCTTTCCAATCTATATTATGACATAGTAGACCTGAACTATATTGCGATAAAGTACAAGTTATAAATTAAGACTTAAAAACATTTTTAATTAATGACATGTTTAAGACCTAAAACTGAGCACAAAAATATTTAAAAATTTTTTGCTGTAGAAAATGCAATTTATATTAGAATAAAATATGAACGATGTTAATATTCAATATAGACAAAATGAATTTTATTTATACACAAATAATTGTAAATTTATTTCCTCTTTATATCAATAAATAGAAAACAAGGAGAAATATTCATAAACGAGGCTGCTTTTCGCATTGAGGGGTGTAAGAAGAGACACACATTTCTCTAAGGCGTATTTCTTTATCACATTATGCCTTGAGACACTTTTACAGTTTTGATGAATTGAATAAAAAACAATTAAAGGAATTGAAGAACACTATTCCGAGCTGGCCACGACTTGAAAAACCCATTAGGTCGCGATGGCAATCGTACGGTGGAAAGTCGAGTCGAGGACGACCTCAGCCGCCCAAGGGCAGGAGTAAAGGGCTGAGACGTGTCTGCGTTTTTCCAGGATCAGGATGGGACAAGGTCCGCCGTGGCTCGTTCATCAATGAACGGTTCCAGGATAAGGAGGTGGTAAACAAAGCGGAGGGCGAGTGTGAAAGTGGTATCCGGCCTCGAACAGGTTGCACAAGGGGGTCCGGATCGGCGTCCGTTGGAAAAGGACAACTGGGGCAGTACGCCTCGTCCACCCAGCTTCGACAAAGATCCCCTCTTTTGCATAACTGGAAGATGACATCACAATTCTGTTTGTAATTAAAGCATCGATAACTGCTGTCATCTTTGTTCAGTTCGACTACAGATTGAATGAAAACACGCAATACATTTGAACACACCGTAATTAAAAAAAAAATTTAATAACAAGTTAAAAAATATTTACTTTTTTGTACTTGCAACCTGTTTTTTACCTGTTTATGTACATCTGTCTTTATCTACGATTATTTCGTTCCTGACGCACTCTACTTTTTGATATATCTTATTTAACATTATCGGCCATCCACATTTTCAAAAACATACACGCTGTCGATTTTTCTCATTCCCTCTCACTTTACAATTTCTGATATATTCTTTCTCACTATCACTCTCATGTTCTGCTTACACTTACTTTATCGGTTTTACTCTACTTTACTATATGTCTCTATCCTTGTTCATCCATTTTCAGTCATTTTCAGTCTCTTTCACTCTTACTTACTTATGAGGTTTATTTATCTCTCTTATTTTCTCTCTCTCTCTCTCTCTCTCTCTCTCTCTCTTTCTCTCCCTTTCTCAATCTCTTTCCCTATTTATCTATCTCTTTTTCCTCATTCACTCTCAAACACATTCTCACATATTCTCTCTCTTTCTCTGTCCCCTTCCGTCTGTATCTTTCGTATTGTATTTCTGTATGAATCACTCAGTATTTATCTCTCTTTCTCTCTTTTTGACTTTCACCCCCTATCAAGCTCTCTCTTTCTTACACTCTCTCTTTCTCTCTCCCTTTCTGATTATCTTTCTTTATTTATCTATGTCACTTTCCTGACGCACTCTCAAACAGTTTCTGATACATTCTCTCACTCACCTCCCCTCTGTATCTTTCGTGTTGTATTTCTGTATGTTTCTCTCATACACTCTTTGTCTTTCTCTCTCTCCCTCCCTGTCTCTCGTTTCTCTCTCTCTTTCTAACTATTTTTCACTACTTATCTCTCCTTATAAATTATTTCTTACACGTACTCTCTCTCTCTTTCTCTCTCTCTCTATTTACATTTCTCTCTTTTTCATTGTGTTCCCATACCTCTCCCCCTCTCTCGCTCTTTCTCTCTCTTCCCCCCTCCCTGTCTCTCGTCTCTCTCTCTCTCTTTCTAACTGTATTTTTCACTACTTATCTCTCCTTATAAATTATTTCTTACACGTANCCCTCTGCATCTTTCGTGTTGTATTTCTGTATGTTTCTCTCATACACTCTTTGTCTTTCTCTCTCTCACTCTCTCTCTCTTTCTCTCTCTCCCTTCCTCCCTGTCTCTCGTCTCTCTCTCTTTCTAACTCTATTTTTCACTACTTATCTCTCCTTATAAATTATTTCTTACACGTACTCTCTCTCTCTCTCTCTCTCTCTCTCTCTCTCTTTCTCGCCTTCTATCTGCATTCTTCACTACTTATCTCTTTTTATAAATTATTTCTTAGACGTACTTTCTCCTCTCTCTCTCTCTCTCTCTCTCTCTCTCTCTCTCTCTCTCTCTCTCTTTCTCGCCTTCTATCTGCATTCTTCACTATTTATCTCTCTTTATAAATTCTTTCTTAGACGTACTCTCTCTCCTCTCTCTCTCTCTCACTCTCTCTCTCACTCTCTCTCTCCCTCTCTCTTTTTCTTTTACAAAACCTAACCTCAACTTAAGTAACTTAACATCGTTAAGTGGGAGAAAAGTAAAAGGAAAAAAAGGAAAAAACTAACTTAGCGTGATTAAATGAATCGTTAATCTGTCTCTCTGTTCACTCTCACCCTTTTACTTACTAAATCTCTTTCTTCCTCCCCCTCTCTCTCTCTCTCTCAAACACTTTTTTTCTCTACTCTCTTTCTCTTTTTCTGTCTCAACTTCTATTAAATTGTTATGTATCTACCAGATCAAACTCATTTTTCCTACTGTACAGTTCTTACTTACACTCTCTCTCCTTTCATCCTTTTCTTTTTCACTGTTTTTCTCTCTCAGAAACTACTCTGCAAAAGTCTCATATCATTTAGACATTTATTTATAATTTACGATTTATCTTCTCTCATGACGAGTCTTTTAACGAAAAACTTGATGTATATATAAATTCTAAAATTAATACTCGAGGCTTCACAGTTGTACATTATGAAAAATCTTCTTTATTGTTAATATGTTAAATTGGAATTTGGAGGTATGATCAATATCGAAAATCATCTATTCTGACTCTCTGTTAAGAAATAAAGTTTATTAATATTAAGTTAATTTAAGTTAACATTGACTTGTTAAATCAATTTAGATTGATTTAGACATAAATCAAGCTAAATGTTTATTTTATACATTAAAATAATTACTGACACAACATTCCAAGTTATTATAGGAAACGGCTTTATAATAAATAATATCAAATTGACTTGTACTTCGTAAGTTGCAAATGGACTTGAAGAGCCTTGCACTTTGTGAATGTCGTGTCACAGACATGAACCTGTTTTACATCGGACGATGGAATGCAGGTGAAGAACGACTGAGGATCCTTATCGGTCGGATTCAGCAGTAGCGTTATTTATCATAGAGAAAACCAAAAACAATTTTTTTAAAATATATTTTTTACTTTTGGATAATATGTTTATATTTTTTCTTTGAATATTTGGATGGAGAATATAATAAGTTTTTAAAAACTGACGTATGAATTATGTATAAAATGAGGTTGTGAAGTTCATAAAACTATCTACCTCATATGATAAATTAATACACACAACCGAAAAAAGGAGAAAGAAATTCATATTAATTTATAGTTATTGTATATTGAATTTAGTCGTTTTTGTCCTCTTCTATTGTAAATGTATGAAACAAAAAGTTGACTGAGTAAGCATCCTTGTCCTACACCCAAGTTAATATTAAAATAGCCAATTTATAATAATAATAGTCTTTGTCCTTTTTTTTAAATGACAAATAAGCACTACAAAACAATGTCTGCACTGTAAAACAGTTTTAATATGTAATTTCATTATTATTCTACAAATAATTAAATAATGCCAATAGTGTTAACAACCTATATTATTATTATTGTTATTTTTTGTGTATTTGTATTTGCGAATTTTATTGATTTTAAATCTTAATATATAATTGATTTTATATATAATTGATTTTAAATCTTTATAAAATTCAAATAATTCAGATCAAGTTGTATTACAGTAGACCGGTTCTACATACGGCACTAATCACCTACACGTACCAACTCAAACACTACTGAGTGAAAGGTACACCGACCCAGATATCATGGCATTGGTTGGGCATAAAGTGGTTTATGAAAAATATGAGAAAAATTTGTTTTAAAAAAAGTAAATCACTTAACAAGCTGGCAGGTATAAATTGTCAAGAAAAATTTTCAATAAATATTGTTATGATTAGCATGTAAATGAAATGTGAACGTGACCGATCATTTTGGTCTACCTATCCATGCTGGGTTGGTCTGTCAGACGCGTTTCCGTATTTTCATCATCAGTGTGTCTTCTTGCCAAAAGCAACTGTCAGACCCAACGAGGATAGGCAGGACAAAATGATTGGTAAAGACCAAATTTCAGATTCATCACCACCCAAACAACACAGAGAAATGTTTCTATGTTAATATTTTAAAGTTAAATAATTCATTTTACATCATTCATTTATTTATATTTAAATTAAAATGTTCATTACGTATTTGAAGAATGTACTTTTCTTTTGAAAGATTAGTTTTGAAGTTCATTTCAGGCACGGAAAGTTAGATTGAGGCTGGAGGTTCAAGGTGAAAGGTTATTTCCTTTCGACCGGTAAAGAAACAAAAATCAAAGATCTAGGAATTTATCAATTGTTTATCCCAAAAATGAAATGTTTACAAAACTTCAGACAATAACATGTTGACATATATAACAAAGATTGTCATAACCAAAAGATTTAATGTCAACCACATCCACCTACTAGTGGGTTGTTTTTATTCATCGGATTAAATTGGGAATGTTGACCCGTTCGTATTTCAAAAAGTGAAAAAATATTCGAATTCATGAACTTGAATGGTCGGCGTTTCGCAAATGAGAACGAGTCGCTTTCCGTAGGTAGTCACTCCGTAAACCAGCCGACCTCGCCTACTTAATAACTCGTCCTGTTAACCACTTTGACAGCCCTGGCGGCAAGGAGAGACAAAAGATTTTTATTGTAAACATTCCATAATTATGACATTTTTTATCGCTATTTTAATAATGTAATTGCGTGTAAAATAAAAATATCGTCGTTTTTAAAAAGATTTGGAAGAAAACCTTCAAATAACAGGACATTTATGTTCCATTTTGAGGAAAGGACGACGTTTCACATTTTTTAATCTCTTTTAAAAATCTCCATAAATTCTAAAGTATTTAGCAACAAAAAACCACTGATTAAAGAGCCTTTTTCACCAGCCATTTAATATATAATACTATCATTGATTGGTTTATTTTTTGAGGATAATTATAGCTTAATTTTTTTCAAAAATGGTGCAATTCTCGAAAGACAGTTTACACAATTCTATTTTCGGCTGCTTGCTCATATCTGGGTTTGGATACTTTTTCAACCATCTTGGCCCTTTCTTTCTAACTTTATGATTAGTGTTACATGAATAAATGAATAAGCTTAGGTACGTTATAACAATAGAAATAATAAAAGAACAGTGAACTAACGGGCAGAAACTTTTTATATACTTACTATATATAAGAAGGGTTCGGATTTTTTTTAAACATTAGATGAAGTAAAAGACCCGTGTGTCTTCTATCTTACCTAGCTGACCTACTGTGCAGTGACCAGGGCGGAAGCCGAATAGCCGACAATTTTAGTATTTACGAGCTAAAGAAGATTCTATTCTTCTTGATAAAATCGAAAAATCTACTCAAGAAACTGTGTAAATTAATAGGACTCTAGGTTGAGGTAAGTTCATGAGGTTTTCCAGGCTTTTTGATATATATGAGTTTTGAAACCTGCCAGCATTCCGGACAGTAGCTTAAAACTACATGACATTAAAAGGTAGATCAGTAGAACATTTTTTAAAGTTTCTTAAACATTAATTTTTATATTTCGTAAAGTCCAGGTGAACTTATTTCTATGGGTGCGAATGTATTATGCGTTTCCTTAATGAGGAGCGTGTATGGTTGGGCTAATATCCATAACCTTATCTATGCATACAGGCTAAAATATTTAAAATATCATTGTTACAAAGCATAATAATACATAATTACAATAGTAGAATAAAATAGAAAATAATTTTTATTAACTATAGTTTAACATAAGTCGCATTTACAAAAGTACAATACGATATGGATTTGAACATGAAGATCCGCATGCAGGAGGTCGTCGGTAAAATTAATGAGGAAGAGAAAACGCCAGGTTAGCTTAGTATTAATGCCGAACAATGTACATTGAAAATGAACAAGAGCTATAAACTTTAAAGGACGTAATAATTGATATTATGTAAGGGTCGATTTCGTCGAACTTTGACAATGCCACACGGTGGCAACCTTCCGTTCTAGAGCAATACCGCCTAAACTTCTTTCTAGAAAATTAGATCAAGGCACTACGACGGTTGAAATTGTGTAAATGCGTACAATTAAGGCAAAATGTTGAAAACTGCAGCTGTATTCGGGGATCAGAAATAACGAAATTAAAAGGAAATTAGCATCGTCTACATATCTTTTGATATTAGAATTTTAATATAAGTAAAATTCCTTTTAAAAAAAACTTTCAAAGCGTTGTCCTTATTTTGTTATTTCTTTTTCTACGTTCCACCTGGATTTTAGAAAATATATACAACTTTTGCTTTTATTAGGCTTACCATGGGGGTTTTAGGTTAAAATATCCTTATTCGATTCTCTGTTCCTCATTTACGTTTAATTCTACTTTCATTGTGCAATATTAATATTAAGCTAACATGGTGTTTGTTCTTCCATGTTAATTTGTTGTTAATGTTCATGTTCAAATCCATGTCGAATTGAACTTTTGTAAATGCGACTTACGTTAAGCTATAGCTTGAAAATAATAGTTATTTTCTATTCTATTGTATTAATTATTATTGTGACTGTACACGAACCTCCACCGTGCTTTCGAAGAACACATTCATTTTGTCAAAACGTTAAAGCCATTATAAATAATTTACAGTGTTAACGAATATGAACATTTGCTTACAATATTGAAAATTATTTTTTCAAACATAATGAATTTATAGGTTGAGTTAGAGTAGAGGAGATCAACCATCAAATCATGCTATATCAGTATGGTTGTGTTTTTCTGATTTAAAACGGATATAAGAATTTGTATGATTCGGGAAGGAAAATTGAACATATAAACCCGTCCCTAATCCTACCCTTAACCCTACTTAACCTAACCCGTCCCTAATCGGTACCTAACCTAAACATAACCCTGACCCAACCTAACCTAAGTATTCCTAACCTCCTCACGCAACCCGTCCTTCTCTAACCCTATCTAATCTAACCTAAGCCAACCCGACCTAATGAAGCCCAAACCATCCACTCTCCCCGTCAAAGCAAAATCGATGACCTCCATTTTCAAGCTTTCGAAGAATAAATCCTTTTCGTCAGTACTTTGAAGCTATAATTATTAATTTTTTCAAGGTAAACAAATATGAACATCTACTTACAACATTAAAACTTTTGGTTTTCTACCTAATGAATTTATGAGTTAAATTTTGAATCTACGATACCAACCATCAGGATTGTGATAGTGTATAGATTTTTGCTTTTAAAACGTTTTGTCGAATTTGTACGCATGTTGGCAGAAAAAAGAACCATACGTAAGCCAAACCTACCCGTTCCTAGTCCTAAAACTAACCTCACCTGGCCCTAACTCAATCTAATCGAACCCACTCCTCGTTAACTAGAAAAGATTTATGTATATAACCCAAAAACATATCTATGTTAAAAGGACAGCACACAGTACCTTCTCCGCGATTTCGAAGAATATGTCCTTTTCGTTAGGACTTTGGAACAATTATAAATAATTTACCAGAATAACCAATTGAACAAGTATGTTCTTACAATATCGAAACTTTGGTTTCCAATCTATTTTTGAGTTGAGTTTAGAGTTGACGAGATTATCATTACATTCTATATCAAAATTGTGATCCTGTTATTTTTTTAAACCTCCTTTCGAATCTGTGAATTTAAGTGATTTGGTGTATTGCTGATGTTATTGTGCATAATTAGTAAAATTCATTTGTCTTGGGACTTGTTTCGGAATTGTTTGATTATTTAATCATAAGAAGTAGGTTTACTTTAAGTTGATTTTCCAATGTGGACTTTGTTCCTATGTAATTCATCGCTTATTTTTAATGAAGCAGGGTGTATTTGAAAAAGCTAAGTACCTGAGATACGAAAAAACACACAAAAAACACGTTTCAAAATGTATTTAAACAATAATATTTCATTTCTGATCTTCAAATTAACCCCTGGACGTTTTGCCACCAGGAATCACACAGAACAGGTTGAAAGTTGAAAATAACCAATAGCGAATATTTTTTCGCCTTTCCGGGATCGAGAGTTCAAAGGAATGCGGACCGAACAAATCAAATTATCATTCGATAAATTTAGCAGAAAGATTGTATCTAAATGGATACATTGTCTTATTTGATATCTACACTCCTAGTACGTGAATTGAAAGTCTCGAAGGTCGGCAGAAATGATCGGAGGATCCCTCTTCCATGTGATTTCGAGCCCTTCCGCATCATGCAACATGAAACCTTTTTTAGCTCATTATATCATTAATTGACGGTTATTAAATAGTAGTTATGATATGCTAATTTTTTTTAAATTAGAGTAAATACGTCTTATCTGCCGTAATTAATTATATCAATTGCAAGTTTAGTAATAATATTATTTTCAATAATTAACGAATAGTATTAAACTAAAATTAATAATGAAGAATGGTCTCAACATTATTAAGAAATTAATCCATTTATTGACTATCTAATTGACAATATTAATAATTTCAATTAATTATTCTTTTTATATAAGTTCTTGGTTGAGATGAAAAAGTTAGTGTCACGAGCGAGATTCGAACCCACAACCTTCGGAACCTAATAATAAGTTTTACATATATAAAGGCCTAAAGTTAACCAACTACAAGAAAAATATAAAACTCTGTAAATTATTTGCGAGACTTGCTGCAGTATCTCACCCAATGGACGCAGGGACGGTTCGTGACGTTGCTTTCGTAATCTTGATAAAACCTTTCAGAATTCCTCAAGACATTGCCCCTTTTACAACACAACAGAATTAACTAAGTCTCCTTATTTGAACGTAGAACATAATTGAAACGGGATCGAGTCAATGGCACGCTTAGAAAGGTTTTTTTTTAGTGTTGTAAGTGTATCGTTCGCTGAGAACCGTTATATGCAGTTTCCAAATCAAACAATTGAAAACCAATAAAACTAAATATTTTAAAGATATCTTATAGGAATTAACAAGTTTGAAAAATAATTAACTTTATTCCCACGGTACATTGTCCCAACCTTCACCATTGTGTTGTTGATGTTTTTAAGAAAAGTTGCGTTTAATTATATTGCGTCTGGTAGAAGCCGATTATCTCTAATTCTGTTTTTTTACAGAAACAATAATCCATGAATGAATGCAAAGGGTGAAGAAACAGTCTCAATTCAAGGCAATGGGAGAATTGGCTAATTCAAATTAACGTACATGGTCTGGATTGTCACATGGACTTTGGTCAATGGAATGGTTTCCTCTGGATCACCGTTATTCACTTAGGATGACTTAGGCAAAAGCCACAGGGAAAATAAGCGAATCGTAAAACAATGTAACCGGTCATTGAATGGTACAACACTGGATAAAGTAAAACTGTCTATTGTGACACATAGGCAGAAAGCTAATCAAAGAACCGATATACAGAGTGAACGGCTGAATATGTTCCACTTACCTTTCTCAAAAAACACGAACATAAAAAACGCAACCTACGCCAATGTCTACGTGATTATATAATACTTATTATTTAGCAGTTTTCTAAATTATACAGGGTTTAGCGACATCTTTCTCGATATAGTCTGAATGATTTTAATGTTAAACTAAAGTTTGATATAAAACAATCTATTTATTTTTTCATTTTGTATTACATTTATTTGACATTAACAAATACAAATTTTGTATTAAGCAAATATATTCTTATATACTGAAACACAAAAAGTTTCACCCTCTTGTAATATAACTTGATTTTTCTTTAATAATTGTGTCTTGGTCTCAAAAAGTTTAAGAAAAATGTAAATTGCTAAGGAAAATGAAAAAAAGACGGACAGATAAAATTTGTTTTAGATTTTTAATTAACATTTCAATTGCGTATTTCCTCCTCTTGGCTTAATTACATCTGGAAGATGCCTCGGCATACTTTCCACCAGTCTGGAAATGTCTCTTTGCTCATTCTTCACGAAGAGTCCTTTCAAGATCTTTTGAGGTTAGCCCGTAAATGTTCGATGTAGTTCAAGTCTATAAAACGGGCCGGCCAGGCTAAGACCCTGACGTTATGCTGGTGAAGGTACGTTTGTATTATGCGAGCGACATGTGGACGGGCATTATCGTGCATTAGAATAGGATTGTCACTGATTTCATCGAGGATAGACAAAGCATGTTTTCATTTTTGATGTTTTTCAATTTCATCCACATAGCGAGAGGCCGTCAAAGACCCTCCACGAACAACAACCAACTCTGTGCGACTCTCCATTGAAATTCCCTCCCACACTGAGCTACGTTGAAAAGGTCGGCTCTGGGAAAAATTACAGGTTTCGTACCTTTCATTTCGCCTTCCCACACCCTTTCACGCCCATCTGGAGATTGTAGAGCAAATCTACACTCATCCTAAAAAAAGTCTAGGTCTCAAAAAGTACAGGAGACCAATCATCCAAAGACCACCACTGGCTGTGTTCTCGAGCAAATGGTCCTCTTACGTGGTGGAAAGCCATCAGTCTTTTTTGTACTACAGTAAGGTGCCTGTTTCGCAAAATTCTCATAGTCAAAACACGGTCATTCTGTGGTTCTGCTACCATAGGGCGTCCAGAACCGGGCCTTCTATGGTAGGACCCAGTTGCTGGAAAACTGGGAACGGCGTCTCGGAGAGTTTCGTAGGGAACTCCGATGGCAATAGCCGCCTACCTGAAGGAACGTCCATCATCAATAAGTGCCACACCACGCGCAACGTCATCAGCACTAAGTGGCATTTTTAAAAATTGAAATTAAGAAAACAAAGATGAATACTAAACAGTTTATTGCTTCAGAATTCAAATGAGACTGAATAAACATTTTAAATTTCGTAAAAAGTAAACATTGAAAAACTCTTTTTCCTTGTTTTAGTTTAAAAATTAAGCGTGCTTACCTCTAATTGATATTCTCAATTTAAAGCATTTAATAAACAAATATGTATTGGCAAAAACAATGAGACAAATTAAGAGTAGAATTTTATTTTATCGAGAAAATTTTAAAAAATCAATTGGGTGGAATTTTTTGCCTGCCAGTGTATGTTGAATTTGTCATTTGAGTCTCTTGTAGAAGAAGTTGCCCAGGGCACAACTCCTTCACACTGAAATCTTTTCAATCTTTATTCAATTAGAAGGTCTCGGGGTCACTTTCGCTTCAGTCTTTTCTTCAATCAATTTTTTCTTTGAAAATCTTTCTGGCCAATTTTTTGAAAATTAATCCTAATATTCACTATATCAATCCAGTTTTGAATTTGAAAACTGGAGGTAACGACGCGGCTACAAAACAGCTAAGTAATAATGTTCATATCATATAAATAGTTAGATCAAAGCACCTATAACTGTATAAAATAAATTTCAAAAAAATTAACGTTACATACAGAACAATGTGGGTTTTTTCTTAGTGACCTGTTGTTTCATAATTTTATAAAGTAGTAAAGAGTGATCAAGAATGAGGTAGTTTAAAAAAATACCATGTTTTTGGCGACGTTTCGACATTTGTTCGGGTCATATTCAGGGCCTGGGTAAATTTCAAAATATATATTGATTCGAAAAGTTTCACACCACTTTCACACAAAACCACAAGAATAGCACCACAGTTTATGTGAGTTTTGTAATTTTCCCAAGCCTTGAAGAGGACGCGAATAAAGGTCGAAACGGCAAAAAAATTAAAAAAAGTGTTTCTCTAAACTACCTCATTCTTGCCCACTCCTCACGACTTCAACAAAATAAAGAACAAACTCTCCAGGTACTTGGTCCAGTTTTGATATTTAGTATAACCTCTTGAAGTATTGACGTCTGTTCAGGAGGCATCCTATAGAAAAATTAGTTAAAACCATCTAGACTAGTTATTTATTGTAATTTTTGCAATTATCAGTTAGTTAGTATTTATAATTTGTAAAGAGTTATGAGAAGTATTGTTATAATGAACATTTTTATTTCCTATACTGTGTTGAAAAATAATTTAAACCTTTACATGCGATTTTGGACTTAATACACTTACTGCAACCATAAATTTTTTTTTTTTAATTATGTTTATCTTCAGAAGCGCGTCTGATTCTTATTTGCCATGCTAGGGTATGCTGCAAGTCAGGAATTACTAACCGTTTACTTTTTTTATTTGTTCTTTTTAAATTTTGAATGTTATAATATAACATGACCCCAAAACCCAAACAAATTTAATTATTTTATTAATTTATATTTTCAAGTACTAAAACGTTAGTCCAATTAACAGGCAGGCTGCCAGGACGAGTTTTGTACAAAAGTGGGAAGCCTGTTTCGAGTCACAGTAGCGAGCGCGAAAGGCGATCTCCCTCCTAACATTCGGCTCATTTGCATTGGTCTCGATTAGAGCAGAATTGGAAAGTACACTTGGAATCTGGTGACCTTCACGTTTTGGTGACTATCGGACTAAATGACGATAGACAGTCTCCTTCGAGGACACTCATCTTTTGAAATTATGCCGGATGGTTCAGCCGTTGTAGCAATCGTGTCGTCACATCGTCTGACCGGACAACACCGAAGAACCAGAATGCCAAACTATATCTATTAACCTTGTATATATACATATATCAAACAAAAAAACATCTGACGTATATATCGCCCACCCACAAGAAAAGTGACACAAGTCGAAAAATTATAAAAACCGGACTATTTAGTGTTTTTTTAAATATTCGCGTGTGTGAGGTTACTAGAAAAATGACATCTGTAGGTAGGCTACAGCTGTACAGCCCATGTGTCACTTTTAAATTGGCGGAAACGCACTGTCTCGATTCAAGAAAAGTGGCATAACCTAGTTCTGTGTCGAGCTTTAAAGCATCGGTGTGAATATTTATCAGGAAAAGTGAGACAGTTCGAGCAGTTCGAGTTATGTAGGTTTTTTTTCTTGTTTAGTGAAGCATTTTATGCTGTACCGGAGTCAAATTTTCACATTATGAAACACATATGTTAAATCAATTTTCAAATGTTTTTCGTAATGTGAAATTAATAAAGGCCTTGATGATGACCGAATAGGTCAAAAGCTTGGCAGTAACAACTGACTTTTTTTTTCTTCAAGACCATACCTTGATCCAGCTCGAACTTAAATTATTTATTTTCATTTCTTTTATTTTAATAACATCCTTAATTGTAATTTTTTATAAGGTATTGGTTGAGATAAAAATGTCAGTGTCCCGAGGGGGATTCGAACCCACGACCCTCGGATAAATACGCCGCTGCTCTACCACTTGAGCTATCGTGACTTTGATCCACTCAGACACTAACTTCCCATCTCAACCCCATTAATTAATTGAAAAACGTTATTCGGTCAATCGGACTACGAACTCTAATGAACTTAATTATAATATTTTTTTCATATTTTTAACAATGTTGTCTTTTTAACTTTTACTTGATTTTATAGCTTCAATGATTTTTTCAATGTTTTAATTACACTATATAATAATCAATAAAACCGATTTTTCAATAATTAATTTCGTATTTTAAATAACTAATTAGCTCTGGCTCCAGGAGAAAAGTTAATGCTAGTAAAACTTATTATATGGATATTTATATTTATGCTATATTTATGCTAGTTTAAAAAATTAATACCTTCCACCACCATTATTGTTAGAGCAATTGACCACCATTATTGTTAGAGCAAACAAACAAAATTAAATTACTGAACGCCAATATATACAAGAAAAGTGTCACAACTTAAAAATGGGTAGTTTCTTAGGGGTAATACTGCCGGTTTTTTAAAGTTTTGTGTTTTTGCTTAACTGTTGGAGAAACGAAAGACATTTGTGATGGACCATGGCAGTTTTTATTGCCAACAATCGTTATGGCGTGTGTTAAAACATAAGTTTAAAAAAATTACAATTTAAAATTTTCGTTAGTGGTGTTTAAACTCTATTTTTCATCATACTCAACAATAACATAGTAAAATGAAAGAGGTAACGTTGCCCAAAAATAAACTGTTATCTATCGATCTTACAGCAGTAAAGGGACATAATTGTTACTTTGAAAGTTACGTTGTGTAACTTCATGCCTACACGTGGCCCACATAAATGTTACTTATCCTTTAGTGTTTTTATTTCCTGCTAGTGCTTTAACCTGGCATTCTTAAGTTCGATCGTAGATTCGTACAGTACATTAGTTAATTTGTAATTATGTATCAAAACATTACATTATGGTAATAAATATTATTTATTTAAAAAAATTATATGGATCGATTTTGGGGTGTTGCCAGCTTCTCATCTTCAACTGTTTTAAACTTAGGTTTTAAGGTTAGGTAACTGCCATTTTTCGAAATCTAACTTTGAAATCCTAGATAATAAGATCATCATAGGGGTGTCGGTGGGCGCAAGTTTAAGGCGTTGACACAACTCATCGCTATAAGGTAAGGGTACTCAGCACACAAATGAAATTTTGTTCAAAAGCATTGGTGCAACAGGGGTTGAAACGACACTGCTGTTGCGGACGCATTTTAAAAAAAAGTAAAACAAAAATAATAAAGAAAACAAAATGGTATTAAGTTTCAACAGCCGCTACAAAACCAGACCAAATAATCAAAATTGAAAGTTAGTTTTCGATAATAAAACCAAACATTTTACCAAAACCAATCCAAAAAGTGGAGGAAACGGTATTTTAATATTTTGCCTATTTTTTATATTTCATTGGCAATTTATTAATTCAAATATTTTTATTTCGGCACTTTTCAGGTAATTTTTATCAGTAGATCTTTGTGGATGATAGTGCTGTTTTTTTGAACCGCTATTTTTTTAAAAACGGTTTCTTTGCATTTGTAGATTTCATAGACAATTTCAATTTCGAAATATTTAAACATTTATCAGGTAAAGCAGTAAAGATTATTAAATAAATACATATTAAATTATAGATTATTATCATCAATTTATGGAATGAATTAGTATTATATAGATCAAACATTGAAAAAGATGCCGTTCATTTTTGACGTTTATGAGAGTCAAATTGATCAGAGGCTGTTTTTGCATTGCAAACTAGTAAACAATTGAAAAATCCAAACAAATCCGTATAATGTACCAGTGGGTGACTTGATTTATATCAAGATTTGCCTTGGTATCTAGCTTGGCGAACGTGGACAAACTACCTGCAGCATAGTTTGATTTTCGATCAAAAGTACTGATAAATAAATAGATGATTTATAAAAAAAATCATTGACAAACTTTTCAAAAATTTGACTACTTCACAGTCGTCACTTCCTGTTAGGTGTGTCATTTTGTTTACTCACAGTTCTACCGTAACCGCGTCTTTTTTAATGCAGTTTTAAACGCTTGACCTTGCGCAGCGTGTCCTTTCCCTCGTTGTTTGTTAACGGAACATGAATTAATATTCCAACTTCAACAAGAACAAATTATTTGAAGTTTACACTGATACACCCGTTCGAAAATGAGATGGCTTAATGTGAACCTCTGGATGATTTTGTAACACGAATCCGCTCTCATTGAATACCTCATTCATTCAAATCAATTCAAAGACTTGTTTCATGCGTTACAGAACTTCACTCTGAATTGAGAACGCTATCTCAATTGCTAAACAGGGTGATTAGAAACAACGTAAAGTGTTGTTCGTAGCACCAGTAAGTGATACCAAATACCAAAGTTCACTACTTAGCCAAATTTATTCAAACAACATCCAACAGAACGTCCATGTCACGTAAGATTTTGATTCTTCAGAATTTTGCCCCACGTTGAACAGTGGCCACAGTCGTTGTACCGATAAGAAGTTATCTAAAAATTAACTGTTACCTTGCTTCATTTATCTTAAAAATGAACACCACATTCAAAACCAACGTTGCCGACATAAACGTAACTACCATTTTGAAAAGAAGAAAGTTTCAGACGGTCGACCCTACGAGTACGAATTACAAAACGGAGCCGTCTACTCCGAACTAGATAAATCGTCCTTGGATAAAGTTAAGGAATGTTATGATTACCATTGACTAATATATACTTAAATTTTTACACGCCGAAGGTCGGCCTGGTCATGAAAGTGAGACAGATCTCGATACATTTGAAACAGCATGTTTGACACTGCGCTACGCGGCTGCTGCATGCCATTAATACTGGGTGCGGCAAAACGGGGAACGTCAGCTTAACAAGGCGTTAAAGGTTCATATATAAAAGGAGAGTTGTAATCTTAAATCCTTGTTTTTACGTACTTCTCACTTTGTTCTCTCTCTCTCNCTCTCTCTCTCTCTCTCTCTCTCTCTCTCTCTCTCTCTCTCTCTCTCTCTCTCACTCACTCACTATATCTCACTCTCTATTTCTTTCTGCGCCTGTCACCATTCGCTCTCCCTTCTTCATTTTCCCCCTCCATCTGACTTTCTGGCCTTCTTATGGTCTCTTTCTTGCTCTTCTCTGTTTCTCCTTCTCTGCTCACTCATTTTTACCATTTGTCTTTCAGATCTATCTCTTGCTCTTTCCATGCCATTTCTTTTTTCTCATCATTTTACTTTTTGAACTCCCATCTCACCCATTCTCTCTCTCTCTCTCTCACACTCTCTCTCTCTCTCTCATTGTGTCTACCGGTATGTTTTTTAAACTCTTTGGTTTTTTTGAAAACTACTCCATCTTGCAAATGAAAATGTAGATTACTATCTGAAAAAAAAGTATATTTCATTTTTTATATTTAAATTTAACATAAACAGATTATGGTACAAAATAGTGGTCATGTTGACACAACCAAATAAAAACGTTCTAAAAGATACATAATTTAATATCAAATAATTTCTCCTTGAATAACCAATCATTTACCAACATTTACCTTCAGAAAAATAATTGTAAAATAAACACGAAAAACACTCATTGATGGGAATAACAAATAAACACCAATAATATGGTTGCTTCTCTCTCTCTTTCTCTATCACTCTCTCTCTCATCACTCTCTATCTATCTCTCCCTTTTTCTCTTCTGATTATTTTTCATTCTTATACTTGTACTCGTTTGCTCATTCTCTCTCTCTCTCTCTCTCTCTATATATATATATATATATATATATATATATATATATCTTTCTCTCCCCCTTTTTCTCTTCTGACTATTTTTCATTCTCATACTTTTAATTGTTTTGCTCATTTTCTCTCTCTCGCTCTATCTCCCCTTCACCCTATCACTCTCTCTCTCTCTCTCTCTCTCTCTCTCTCTTTCTCTATCTCTTTCTCTCTTTCTTTATTTATTTCTCTTTCTCTCTCTCTCATTATCAAAAACCACTAATTCTCATATAGGCAACTGGGAAAAGAAAATAAGGAAGGGCTTGCTAAAGTTTTTTAAATTTTTTAGTCCTTCCTGAATAGACAGTACCTGTTAATGGTAATTCGCTGAGTGAAACATGAAGTTTGAACGTTTCGAAGGTTGTTTTTAAACTCATTCAAAATTCAGCAGCTTATGCAAAAGGGTCTGAAAAATGTCAGAAAATGTGTCGTTGGTAGAAAATGTTCTCTGTGTTCTGTGCAATTGTCAATTTTCAATAATTTAATAATATTCTGTCTTTCGTGTTGGTATAAATTTGTTGTATGTATGCTGTCGTGACACTGAGAATACAGGAATATCAATAGTAATTTTCCCGTAAATTACTTACTACCTGTTACCATTAGAGGCTGTCTTCAGAATAAGAATCCCGTTTTGAAATCATGAATGAAAATCGAAACTCACTCCATGCATCTTCCTGTTTCACCAAGGCCGGTCGCTGTAAAATCCGCCTTTGTACGAACATTTCCATCCGGATTATTCTCGGTTGGATCACAAGTGAAATTCTTGTCGTTATTAATAGACCGTTCAACAATATAGTGTCCAATAGATTGCCATCGACGTTTAATGGCAGGCATTAATGATAGATCTATTTAGAGCTTGAAAGGCTGCGTAAACAATGCGAATTCCGATAATTTTCTCTTCCCCAATTTCCCGTTATGTAAGGGGTTAACATAATTTAATTATCCAGCGTTATTAGCCGTTTCACAACGCTGTTCAGAGGTGCAGAAATTTTAGGATCGTTTGGACGGCTTTTGATATCTTACTTAGTACCGAATTTAGCTAATGCCATGTATGTCAACTGCCTATAGAGTTTTAACTTTTATTTCATTAATGGCATGAGATAATCTTAATATCAATGAATTCCCACGGAACAGACGTCGAAAACAAGAAATTTACCTAACATTAAAAATCATATCTGAATTTCTTTTGAATCATTTGAAGTTAAGAAAATATTCTGGTTTATTGAGTTGCGAAAAACGAGAAATCTAGTCAAGTAAGTCACTGAGAAGGTAACAATTATCGATAAAAAGCCAACTGGCTCTTACTCTAACATGCCATATCTAATTGGCTTTGTATCAATAAAACGTAAAATCTCTCCAGTATATCCTGTAATTAACTATATTCTAATCAGTATGCCAGGATTTACGTTTAACATCCTGTTAGCGGGAGGGTGTGCCGGAGCTGGTTTGCAAAGCTAGACTTGTAATTTTTTCTTTATAAGAGAAAAAAACGGTCATGAAGGCTAATGAATACAGAATAGATCAACTTATTCGACTTGCACTGTAATAAAAAATTGCACAGTTTAAGAAATTCTCGCATGAAACAGAATTTCCCCTCTCAGTTTGTTTCCATAGCCATAAAAGCTACTCTATGAGTAATTTCTGTTTAAAAAAAAATTAATGACCGGAAATTTAAAAAAAAATTCTATGGAAATTCTGTTTTGCAATAAAATTGCCTCATCATCCTCATATGGTGGGAGGAGGGATGGAAAGGGGAAAGTTGTATTTGTAATTCTATCACGCTCTCTCTCTCTCTCCCTCTCAAGTAGAGAGATTCTCAGCAGACTGGATTAATAACCATATATTAGCGTTAAACTTAAACACAACTAAATGCAAAGCGAAAATATTTGGCTATAATAAATTATTAGAACGATTCAACCTTGAGATGAAAATAAAATTAAAAATTATAACACTTTTTTTAATATGAGGAAGTTGTAAAATGTCTGCGTTTAAAGCTTACGAAGAATCTGTCATGGGATATACAGGTTTTGAAAATCAAAAATCAAGCCTTACCTAGATTTAATAAATTGTTAAGTTTTGCAAAGCACAATATAAATATCAAAAAACAATTTGTATCAACTCTAATCTTTTCACACAAAACATATTGTCTAGGAGCAATGTGTGACTTAAATCTTAGATCAAAAAGAGTTAAACATGCATTTCAGATATATCCTAAATCTGAAATATGACAGTAGTATATATGGGCAGTTTTCGTAACTTAAATTTCTCAAAAATAAAAATTTAACCGATAACAATATATCATGTATACCTTTAAAACTTTAAAAGTTCAAAATATATCTATATGCTAAATTTAAGTACATGTCTCAGATTCAAGATAGAGATACTAGGATTGCAAACTACCGTCTGCGAATCATTAAGCGCAAAACTAAAACTTTTAATAGACTTTTTACAGTACACTTTCTCAGTAAAAGGTGGAATAACTTTTTCTAGAATCCCTATAAACATAAAGCTATGTAAAAATATCAAATATTGCCAGAAGAGTCTGAAATATCACCTCTTGTCAAGCTATGATTGAAAAACACTATTAAATTTAACTTCTTTTGTTGTTTTTCTTTTTTATATTACTATTTAGTGACTAGAAATTTTATTTCTCGATTTATATGGACAATTTATAATTCATGTTTTATGTACTGAATTGTACAGAAAAAGTATATTTGTTCACTTCTTACATTAATAATTAACTTTTTAATTGCTCAACTATTCTGTAAACTCAATTTTGAATGTAAAACGAACAGATGTAACATATTGACCCCAAAAATCAGGTTATTAGAAGTAATTAATGTTTAATGAATTAGAAATAGAGTAAGCATAGTAACCACTGTATATCACATTAGATGTATGAATGGTCTTTGAGGCCAAATCTGGTATAAAGTATTCATCATCATCATCTATTATTCTCTATCACTCTCTCTATTAGCTGTCAATCTATATATCTTTCCACCTATCTCACTCTCTCTCTCTCTCTCCCTCTCTCCCCTCATTCTCTTCCTATCGTAACTATCTGCTTTCTGGTCTTAGTCCGTTCTCTCTCCCTCTCTCTCTCTTTCCTCATTTTCTCCCTATCGTAACTATCTGCTTTCTTGACTTAGTCCTCTCTCTCTCTCTCTCTTTCTCTCTCTCTCTCACTCTCTCTCTCCCTCATTCTCTTCCTATCGTAACTATCTGCTTTCTGGTCTTAGTCCTTTCTCTCTCCCTCTCTCTCTCGCTCTCTCTCTCTCCCTCTCTCTCTCCCTCTCTCTCTCTCTCTCCCTCTCTCTCCCTCTCTCTCCCTCTCTCTCTCTCCCTCATTTTCTCCCTATCGTAATTATCTGCTTTCTTGTCTTAGTCCTTTCTCTCTCTCACTCTCTCTCTCACTCTCTCTCTCTCTCTCTCTCTCACACACACACACACACACACAAAATCAACACAGAGTAACGCACTGCTTTTAAAAAATGTTAACATCCCAAGCCACCTCTCTACACCCTGTATAATTTGCAAAACTACTATATAAATAAAGTAGGTTCATGATAGCACTTAATTTTTATTTTCTAGTTTCGGACAAAAGTTGGTAGAGTATTATCTACCATTCACCCTGTAAATTTTGTATTATCAGTGTATAGTCCTTTGTGATAAAACCTTGCTAGTTTTCCGTTGCACTGAAACGAGGTTCTGTTAAAACTAACTTAAACTTTTTATTATTATTACCATAAAGAAAGGCTTAAAGCCCAACTACACGTTCCATGTCCTGGAATTAATCATAAATAGTAGTCCAAAGGCTATGACGGAATTCGAACTCACAACGGATGTCTTTGCTTATATAGATTACTGTTTATGATGAGAGTATATTAATGAATAATTTATCTTTAAATCTTAGCACATCTAATGATTATATATATATATATATATATATATATATATATATATGTTTATACAAATGTTATTAATAAGACAACATTAAAAACAAGTTCGTTACAATCGAGCTGTAGTCATTTTTTAACGGGTGCTTTTTTAATGTGCAGATGTCATTATTTATTTACAAACCATTTAGGATAAGAAAATATTATTGACGAATGGTAAATCTATCTACTAATAAATTTGAAAATTAACTGCCGTTAATCTTTTGGTATTTTTATCAGGTGAGTACTAAAAAAATACTGGAATATTACTGGTATTCAGAAGGAACAATCATTTTGCATTTTTAATTTTAGCTTAAATTTTTTTTCTATAAGTGTTTAAAGTTTTATTCATCGGCGGTTTATTTTGACGTATTTAAATATTTTATGTTGATATTTAAATGTCGTTCCATTTTTTCCCTCCGTGGAGCTTCAGTTTGGCAAGAGTCGATCTTTTCAGGGTAAATTTGTCCTGGCGTTTCATCATCTTTCACGGTCGTCCCCTCCTAGAAATTAGGATGGCTTAACAACAGATGATCCCCCACCCTAGAAATCATTATGCAATTTGAAAAAGAACGGCTTTAATCATTTTTCGGCGTTAATAATTTCCAAATGGCATCTCTTTAATCCTCCTGAGGCCAGCGGGTAATGGAAAAGCATTACTCTACAAGGGATTGTAATCGTCAGGGTTTATTACCTTAAAAGACGCTTTATAGACTTTTATCAATTTCAATCAACTGAAAATTGTAATGTTTTATTAGACAAAGAGTTGTTTTAAAATTTTTATGCCATATTTGTCTGTATTGAGAAACGACGATGAGAAAACTGACTTTCGACTGACGGAAGATCTGGTTTCTACACAAGTCTTAGAGGTGTTCGATAATAGTAAGACAAAAAAGAAAAGCCATTGGGTGCAACAACCAGTGAAACGAAAACCTTTGCATACATGAGAGGATTCTCACAATCATTTCTTCAGGCTGAAGAAGAATTCGAAAGGATTTCAGAATATTAGAGCGAATCTTTGTGTAAAAGTGATAAAATTTCCTAAAAATATTTCTAAATCTAAACTTTAAGAAAAATATAATGAAATGGTGAAATCCTAAATGTTTGCATAATAACATTTTTTTAATGTATGCATCTACAAAAATTCAATTGCATTTTTAAATATCTCTTTCAAATGTCCGAATGCATGTTAAAGTGACGAGAAATGCTTTGTCAAAGAGTGAAATCGCATGAACACAGAGATATAAGTAGGAAGAGGTGGACACTGACTCCTGTCCTCAACATTTTACTTGGGCCAAAAACAAACCACCTAGATAATATTTTTATACTATGGATTTATTTTAAGTGAAAAAAATTATTTCCTTCCGAGAAATATAGTACATAACTTTATATATTTACAATATAAAGATAATGTTTCTGCCATGTGGTAATTAAAGTATAAAATCTTAAAAGAAACTTTATTGTACTTTCCGACATATAATCTGCACGTTGTAGTTTAAAAGTAGCAAAGCCTATTCAGCCCTACTAAACTCTGAGGCAGATTCAGATTTCATACATTTTTTAAAATTTGCAACCATCTGCAATTTGCGTTGTGGATCCATGACTTTATTCCAATAAAAAAAAGTATTTTCCTTTGAACATCAACGTACACGAATCGAGGTGAATATTTAAATTTATTGTCAACAATCTAGCCATGCTGGATAAGGTCCAAGATCTAAACAATGAGATTTTCTTTATTATTATTGTAGGTTGGTGTTCTAAATCATTTTTTGGCATATAATCCACAATTAATGAAGTAATCTTAAAATGTAAACACATATTCAGGGCTATTAAACTCCGAGATAGTGAAATGTCAGGGTTTCAGCAGGGTGAGACAAGACACTTCCTCCATTTGTGCAAGTTTCAGTTGTGACAAAGGAAAGCCACTTGAATGTCAGGTATTGAAATGTTGAATATAAATTCACTAGTTTTCGTGGTCCGCTTGATCAATTAATATCTTTCAATTAATTAAGGTTTTTAGTTGAAATAAAAAAAAGTCAGTGTTACATGCGGGATTCGAACCCACGATCTTCGGCTAGATACGCCGCAGCTCTACCACTTGAGCTATCGTGACCTCGATCCACTCGGACACTAACTTCCCTTATCTAGCCGAAGGTCGTGGGTTCGAATCCCACTTGTGACACTGACTTTTTTATCTCAATTAAAAACCTTAATTAATTGAAAGATGTCAAATAACATTCTTATAAAATAATATGAGTAAAATCGTTACTTAAAAGATTTGTTGTTATTTGCTCTTTACTGCATTCATTATAAATGCATGTTTCTGCAGTTTGATTGATTTGAATTAGCGTAATTCTGCCGATACATTCATGTCATTCAGGTCGTGGGTTCGAATCCCGCTTGTGACACAGACTTTTTTTTATCTCAAATAAAAACCTTAATTAATTGAATATAAAGTTTAAATTTATCAGTCCTACCAACAGGCTAAATGTGCAACATCATAACAACGAACTTTTTTTTACTTATTACTTTTAAAATAAGTTTTTTTATTATTAACTGGTTATCCAACCCATTAAACCCTGAGACTTAGTGCGATGTCAGGGATACCCTTGTCAGCCATCATCCGTCATCAGCCCAAAAACATATACTCGATTAAAAATCAAATTTCATATCAAAGTTCTACTTCACTGCTCTAAATCTTAAATGGAAAACAAACCGGCAAAAAAGGTATACTAAACTTAGTTGGTTTACAACAAAATATCTCCAGATTCCTATCATTCTCTTATTCTTTTATAAGCAATCCATAATCAATTTTTTTTTTTTAATGTGGAACGAGAGACTACACATCTTCATACAAAAGTACATTGTTCAAAACACCTAATAAATATTTGAAAAAAGAACAATTACATCGATTATTCTAAAATAACGATAGAAAAATGAAAACATGTTCAGCTTATTTGATCAAAAGTAAAAACAAGAAACTAAAGCTCTTGTTTCGAAGGATTTTTGTCTCTTAGATTTATATACATTGTTAACAATGTTACGTATTTGATACTCAATTGTTACGCAGAAGCAAACGATTTCTGCCCCTGCTGATTTTTCGAACAATTGGTCAGAATTAATTAATTTGTACTGTAGATAGGCAGAACAAAAGAGAATCAATTCGGCCCAGTGGTTTGTAATCTTTGCCTGGATATAAATCAGTGGATAATATTCTTTTCTTTTTAATTAGAATTATAGTAAACACCTAAAATAAATGACTTAGATTACAAAACCGAATTTTTCTCCGCTTTGTTGGAGTTTACTCAATTAAAATGACGATTCAATAATGTGTTGACAAGTTCTGTCATAATAATCATCACATTTGCCTACGACAAGAGTAAGATGAAGTCGAAAAAGTCAACTTCTTACTTGGCCCTGCTTATAACTTATACGTCGCCTTGTTTAACTGGAGTACAAAGCAAAAAACAATGATTTATTTTAAATATTAGTGATTATTCAGAAATCGTGAGATGTGGTCTGGTGTGATGTAGGTTTCAGAAAAATATTTTCTTTATCGTGCCAATGTTTCGACATTTATTGAAATCGTCTTCAGGGCCTGGGATTTACAAACATTGTTTACATTTAACAAATACATTTAGGATGTGGACAAAAGTGAATTTATACAATGCAAAATATATCTTTTTATATCAAATAAATAATCAAAGTATTTCTACTCATTCAAAGTGTGTCTTCTGTGTAATTGTGCCATTCTTTCGTGTCGTGTTGAGAGTGCCAGTGAGATATTGCTGTTTTATGTTTATATACATTAGATTTTGAAGGGGTTGTTGATAATGTTTCGGCCTTTTTTTACCAACGTTTTTTCCCAACGTCGGCTTTTTTCACCTCAAAGAAGCCGACTCCTTACACAAAAATGTCTTTTTTTACCGACTTTCTTCCCTACCCCTTCAAAAGCCAACGTATATAATCTTAAAACAGCAATATCTCACTGGCACTCTCGACACAACATGCAAGAAAGGCACAATTACATAAAAAACAAACACTTTGAATGAGTAGAAATACTTTGATTGAATATAAAAAAATATATATTTGCATTGTATAAATTCACTTTTTTCACATGTTTTTATTAAATTTAAACAATGTTTGTAAATTCCAGGCCCTGAAGATGATCTCAATAAAGATCGAAACGTTGGCACGATAAAGAAAATGTTTTTCATACCAGACCGCACCTCACGATTTCTGAATAATCATCGACTAACAGTCACTAATCACCACACATTAAATATTAGTATTACAATAATTTTTCGTACTTAAATATCAATCATTACACATATGCAAACGAATTGATGCCCTGCTGATTTTTCGAACAAATACTACATAGTAATAAGGCTTGTTGAGACTATCTTTTTTGACTATTAGAAGTATCNATTTAAAAATCAACTATCGCCCAGTATCTGACAGTTGGTATTCTGTTCTTTACTTGATATAGCAGTAACATGTGTTAAGTAAATACTTTACAGACAGTACATGATTATATGCCGAACGGATAGGTGGGGTTCCCTTGCCTGGAGATGGTCCATGTATGTTTGATTCTAAATCTTCTGAGAACTGTTTTGTATCTCCTGCCTACCATATCGTACGATGATAGCCATTTCCGCGTTGTAACCTTTATTTTCCGTAATTTATTGTCGTTTGTTGTATCCCATTTACGTAGCGAAAAGTGAAAATTCTTCTTTCTCAAGAGGGATATGTAATCGTTTATAGGGATTTCTTTTATGGCTATTTCAGAGCTAGATGCTTCATTAGCTAAGAGTTGAAGGACTGCCCCCAGCTGACTCTGCGCTACCCGGCGTTTATATGGGGCATTTATCCCCGTTCTTAGGACGTCCTACATCATTTGACGAATCTCTCGGCCTTTTCTATTCTGTAATTGTCATTGTATGTTTTAAACTAAATCAATCTTTTTTAAAAATGGCCTTTGGTGTTCCAAACTTATAATATTGACACCCATTTGTCATTTGCATATACTCCTCAGTGCCTAGGAACACACACGATCTTTATTTTAAGTACTCTGTTCTTGAGCCCCCGAGATATTGTGAAATATCCCATACCAAAAAAATCAAATAATGTGTCAGAAGTTTTTTTTACGTTTTATTGAACCTGAGGTACCAGGTATGTTATTGTTTTGTATTGTTCTAAATCTAGTTGAAATAGTTGAATACATTCATACTCCAACTCGCAACTTACACTTCAATCGGTAGGTAAAAATCTAAAAACGGTTAAAGCATCTACTTTTCGACCTTTTTTTGTATTTAAGATGTTTCACTAGTTTCAAAAAGTTTTTATACATATTTGGTACATTTTCTAGAGCGATGGGTATCTGAGATTGGTTGAAATAGACGGTTACATCAATAATCCATCCCGCAAACACAACCTGTAGGTGAAAATCAAAAAACCGTTTGAAACACTTACTTTTTTCACTAGTATCAAAAGTTTTTGTACAAATATGGTACGACTATTTCATATTTAGTTGAAATTGTCGAATACATCAATACTCCAACTCGCAACTCTCACCTCTACCTGTGGGTGAAAATCTAAAACCCTGTGAAAACTTCGACTTTCCGTACTCTTTTTGGTATTTTAGATGTTTCAATGAAAGCACAGTGTTTTTACATATTGGGTACAAATTTCAGTCTTTCTTAAACAGGCGATAAGTACATATTTAAATACTTTTTTTTTTAAGTTTTCATTTCAAAAGAAATTCAGCCCTACCATCTAAAAAGGAAACCCCTCCCCCCGATTTTATTGTTTCGTTTTTAATCAACTTTAGATTTTCTACAATTATAATATATGTAGTTTATACATTGTGATGTGTTATTTTGCAGTACTTTTATTGGTTTCTATATCGTTATTATTGTTTTTAAAATGTATTGTTTTCCCACGTACGTATTTCTCCACGTCTTTTCCATATTCACAAATAATTATGTACATATACTCTTAATTCTTTCTATACTGTAGTTTTCATATTATAATAATATTTTACCTTTTACGTACATCTTAACGTATTTGCATTTTCATCTATTGTATATTTTTTACATTTTTTTTCATCTTTTTTGTTACTTTTTTACATGGGTTCACAACAGCAGAGAACATACAACCCCCTAGGTGCCAGTATTTTCTAAGCTCATTTGTAAGTGTTGGTTCGAATTTAGAGACTTGGATTCGAACCCGGGACCTTCACCTTACCGTGACGAGTCGCCATGCCAAACCCTAACCGATGCGGCCACCGACGCCATCCTTCTAACGTCTTTTTTTTTTCTCTCTAAAATATTGGTTGTATGTTTTGTCACGCTGTTTTATTATACTTCCAGGGTAATTATTCTTGTCTAAAATATCAACAGTACTTCTTTAAGATTTTTATAATGAAAAACGATATCACTTACTGTTAGTGTTAATATTCTGTTAATGAAATTATTTACTAAATTTCTCTTTGATATTGCTGATAAGTTGAATAATCATTTAACAATCTTCGTGAACTATCTTTCTCTTTATATAAATCAGAAGATTTGTTTGCATTCAACTATTTCAAAAGCAGGTCTAAATGTTCATACATCTTTCCTTCTCGTGCTCCATGGTGAATTTAATTATTTTATGCGCAGATTTAAATATTTTAAGCAGATGACAAACACCTTCTGTGTACACTGACAAAATGGAATCGTAAACATATTGCTTTGAAAATTGTTATTCAGATATCTGAATAACTATCGAATAACGGTCACTAATCTCTACACATTTAAAAATTGTATTTCAATGTTTATATTTTATTTAATATTTCATTTGGCTATTATAGGGAACAGACATCCTTCCATAGGAATAATAAATAGTGGAGTGAGTGTGTTGTTCAATCTTATTAAAAAGACATCCGTCCATGGGCCCTGGATCTGCTCATAAGTATTTTCTTCAAATAAAAAAATTAGTCACATACTCCTCCGATCAAAATGTATTTTCAAAAAAAAAAAAAAAAAGAATAGAGAAAAATAAGACACTTTACAACAACTAAAATCCCACGTAATTAAAAACACATATTTTCAATTAAAAATGTCTTTCCTACACTGTTTATTTCTGATGACATGAACGTTTTCAGGAAGAGAGGTTGACGAGAAATAGTCACAGGAGAGCGAGCAGGATGCAGTGTCGAAGGTCCGGGTTTGGCCGTCGTACTGCCAGTATTTCGCCATTTGTTCTCATTTTTGACACAAAAAACGCACCGAATCAGTTTGTCAAATAAGGGCAACCGTCTGCAACAGAGTCCTTACCCTAGAGCTTGAGCCGGGGGAACGTTTCACAAGGCCAACGACGGTGGGAGAGGAAGGTTTACAACCTATATATACCCTGAGACAAAGCTCCGTACTAACACTTGATTCAAACATGAAGTTACAGGTAAGTTGGTCGTTTAAACAGACTTTCTGTGCTTTATTAAGTAAGTCGGAGGGACGGCGTCATCGATGTACGCGGGGAAAACGTGAAAGTGAAAAATTTGAGTGGTTCAAAAAAGTGTTACGTGCAAATCAAATGAATATGATTATAATTAAACTCGGTGGAAAAATTTATTAGATATAGGCCACAAAATTTCAATATATAATTTTCATGTTCATTAAATATGAACAGATTATCTTTTCTATTTCATAAATAAAATTGTCATTTAAAAATAATCATTAACAAATATTAACTTTGGTACGCTACAAGAAACAATATTTCGAACCAAGGGGGTTGCATTTTTAAAATATGAACTAATTATTTTATTAAATTTACTTCAATATCTTGGAAGAACTTTTACTGTAATGTAAAAGTAGAAAAGTTCAGCCATAGAAGCAATAAATAAACAAAATCATCAACTTCTTGGTCGGTTGACTTAAGTGGAGGAGATTTTAAAATTTGACTTACTTTGTCATTGAATACAAATGTTATTGCATATTTTCATCTGCCGATGTCGATTGAGTACACAAATTAATTTAAATAATCTCTAAACAAGTTTTTCCCGAAATTAATATTGTTATGAATTATATGGTCATCGAATAAAATTACCAATTTACCGAAGCATTGCTTCCTTTAGAGACGGTGAATACGATTGTATTATATATAAAAATATCGCGGTAAATTAAGTCCATTCTATTAATTTATCTGATTATATTCAATATCAGCCTTTAATATTATAATTTTATATTTAAAACCGGGATATTTAAAAATTTAATTTAAAAAAAAAAGCTTTATTTCTTTCGACAAGCTTTTGAGGAACATTTCAGCAATCTGTATCAGGACTTTCAGACTATTACTAAAGATTTAATTCTGATATAGATAGGATAGTTGATGGATCTCGTCTACTCGAACAAAACTCAAAAATTTATTCTGCTCGAAACCATAAGTTTCAAAATTGTAAGTATATGACCATATTTGTCAATTTTGTCAATTATTAATAATAGTTTCAAAGATCGGATGAAGGGGATTTATTTTTTGAAAGCGGTTTTTTTTCAAACTTCCAGGATAGTTATAAAATTCTATTAACTTAGATCGAATGAGAAAAAGGTACTGCGGCGAACTGTCTAAAATTATTTTATATGTGTTTTAATAGTAATACTTAATCTTTGTTTTGTTGGGAAATTTGCAATGTTTAATGATAAATCGATTGATTTCAGGTTTGTGTACTTCTTTTGGTGGTAGCTTCCGTCTTCGCCGACAAGGAAGTCGACGAAAAGAAGAAGGTAGAGTCGAACAACAAGAAGAGGGGTGTCTTTGGTGTTGGATACGGACACGGAGGTTACGATTTCTCCGATTTCGGATACGGAGGAGAATACGCCCATGGCTACGCCGCTGCTCCTGTCGTCACCAAGAGCTACGTCGCTGCTGCTCCCGTCGTCACCAAGAGCTACGTCGCTGCCGCACCCGTAGTAACTAAGAACTACCTCGCTGCCGCTCCCGTAGTCACTAAAGGCTACGTCGCCGCCGCTCCCGTAGTCACTAAGAACTACGTCGCCGCCGCTCCCGTAGTCACTAAAGGCTACGTCGCCTCTCCAGTAGCCGTCGGACACGGTTACGCTGCCGGACCAGTCTCCTTCGGACACGGTTACGGTGTCGGCTCAGTCGCCGTCGGACACGGTTACGGTGTCGGCCCAGTCGCCGTCGGACACGGTTACGCTGCCGGCCCAGTCGCTGTCGGACACGGTTACGCTGGCGGCCATGTCGTCGGCCACGCTGCTCCTTTCGTAGGAAAGACATACGTTACCGAAGGCGTACTCAAGGCCGTTACCTTCCACAGGGAAGTCCCAGTCCCAGTGCCCCAACCCTACCCCGTCACCGTCGAAAAGCACGTCCCAGTCCCCGTAAAGGTCCCATACCCCGTTCCCGTCGACAGGCCCTACCCCGTCCACGTACCAAAGCCCTACCCCGTCCCGGTTGAGAAGCCCGTTCCCTACGCCGTAGACAGGCCTGTTCCCTACCCAGTCAAAGTCCCCGTCCATGTCCCCGTCGCTCATCCCGTACCTGTCCCCGTAGCTAAGCCCTACCCCGTGACTGTCGAAAAGCACGTCCCGGTCCCTGTAGCCCAGCCCGTATACGTCCACAAAGAAGTCCCAGTTGTCGTCAAGGACCACGGTTACCAAGGATACTCTTCCTACGGTGAAGGTTACGGATACGGCTCCTACGGAGGACTCGAACATTACCACCACTAAGCGACCTCCAATCTCGGTTGGAAACTACCTCTTCAGTCAAACCAAGAAATATCACCTGCTGTATATTTATAAACAGTAACGCATTCAACAGCAGATAATTTATTCAATTCTGAAAATTACGTTTTGAACACAAATACATCAACAGCATGAAAATGTAAATCAAAAAAATGTAATATACACTATATATTTGTGTAAATAATAAATTTTTTACTTCTTTTTATGATTTTATTTTTTTAAGTCTTAAATTAATACCTTCGATTTTCTCCTTTATAGAATAATTAGGAAAATTAATAAATAATAATAAATCTTTATTTTTAAAAATGTAGCAAAAACAAGTTTTAATCTGAACACAACATATAAAATTACCGGTTTTAACAATTCAAGAGCACGCCTGTCATGCAAGATACTGTTTCAAACGGCATTGATTGTTCTACTTTCTAAATTGAAATAATTTTATAAAAGCACCTGTTACAAACGGGTTTGTTTTTTGTTGCTAATAGGTATTTCTGATAGTGTGCTCAACAAGTCCACCTTGAACACTGTCCTCGATGTAATTGCTTGTTAATATAATTGTGGCGTTCGCATAGCAAACGGGGTGAATTGAGAGCAAGCTGACGACAGCCTCAGGTGATCTGGAACGATCGGGTCTTTTGATATTGATCGTTCATATTCACCTCTAACAAACACAAATTATCTACAAACTTCAATTTGCAAAATTAAACTATTCAAGTTGTCGAAGAACATTTTATTACAAAAGAAATCTGCTCCACCGAATTATTTAAATTTCCTTAAAAATTTGTTCTGCTTGACTTGGTTCTTCCTATTTATTTTGACATATTCTTGTTTATTAATGAAAAGTGTGTATATATACAATTTATTTAGTCTTACTACAAAAATTTTTTCAGTACAGCATAATTATTATAATTCCATTAATTATATGGTTCTTTTCGATCCAAAGCGTAACCCTTGTGGTTTTCAACTAATAATCCTCTGAACGAGATCTCACATATAAATAGTTATTTTCGCACAAATTTGACCGAAATATTATAGTTTTTACAGCTTAAATGTATATAATAATATGCCCTTTATTTGGCAATAGTGTTACACTCCTTGGCAATATTGGGACTTAACACATTGATTTTTTTCCTTCGGGTTGACTTAAAAAATTGGCCGAAAACTTTGTAGTAAAATTTCAATACAACAATTCAGAGCATACCTAGATCCAGATTAATTCGTGATTAAAAATGTGGTCGATATATCTAACACCTTATACATACTACTTTTACCCTGAGCCATTTTATTAACTCAGAACAGGGTCATGATTGGTAAAATATAAATTAAATAAATACTTTTTTCTCGGCTCCTAGCGCTCATAGGCAAGAATGCTCGGAAAAGTGCCTAATATTTTTCAACTTCGTATCATTTTAAAAAAAAGTTTTATTAAAATCGGTAGGCTTAAGTTTGATTTGTTCATGGTAATGTTTAAGGTTTAAGCTTTAAAGAAGTCAGCAATGCCTATCATTTTCTTGGCCTCTTCGTTAAGCTTAAAAGTTTTTATCGTTATCGTTATCAGATACCAAAACTTTATTAGGGCTCCTGTGGGTATCCTTCAAACATTTCCCTCTCCAAGAACCTTTTTTCTTCTTTTTGGCAATATCAGCTAGGCGTGTTTTTGTTGTCCTGAGTGATACATACCTCTGAAATATCCTTTTATCATCCTACCACCATTCTAATCTAACAATAACTTGTTTTAGGTTTAGTAGTTCTGTCTTTAGTTTCTCCTATGGTCTTTTGATCAACTATTTTTCAAATTTCCATTAAATCGACGACTAATTCTTAACTCATTGTCTGATCTATATACTCTTGACAATTCGCTATACCGCAAAATGACTCTGGGCCGATAGAACTCCAGATAGAACATTCCTTGGTTATTTGTCGTCCTCCGCGATGCTCCTCCACCAAAGAAGGGCATTTTTTCCACAATCCCTGCAAGACTACCATCCCAAACGGCTGTGGCGTACAGATGACGTAGTTGCCTAAAGTGCTATCTGGTTATTCTTTTGTTGGTAACACCCTTTTGATCTCCCAGGCATAGAGTTCAAAAGCTACAGTCTCCTACTGAAGCAATGCCCAAAGCTTCTATGATTTTCACCTTTGGTACATTTCCATAGATGTCAGCGTCTGACCCACAAATGTTCTTAGAGCCAACTATGTACTACATATAGTCGGTATTAACTTGGATCCAATACTTCCAACTTGCTGAACCGATATTTTGATTATAAATTTGTAATCATAAACTATTGGTTTGTTTCACATGAAATGTCAATTTCCAAGATAAAGGTTTTTTAGTAAAATTACTATATAAAAACAAAATCATTTTGTTCGAAATACTTTATTTACCTTCATTTCCTACACATTTTTTCCAACGCGTGACCAACTTGTTTATGCCGTAACTAAAGAATTCTGGGCTTTGAAATGAAACAAAATTGAAAACGGTTTTTGGACTTGAACATCGCTTTCAAAAAACTTTCCTTTGACAAAGTTGTCTAAACTCCTAAACAGGTGAAAATAGAAATAAGATCGATGCTGAAGAACAAGCTCTTCCAATTTGTTTACAGTATGTTTTGAAACATGAGGCCCGGCGTTGTCGTGGAGTAGAGGGCCTTCCCGATTTATCAATGCAGGTTTTTTTAAAGTAATTTTTATGCATTTCGTCAATTTCTTTACAGTTCGATGTAGAGGTAATGGCCCAACCTCTAGGCGAAAAGATGTAGTGAATAATTCCAGCCATGGACCACCATGCCATTAACAATTTTTTGGGGTGTAAATTGTGTCCTGGTCTTTCGTCGATGTTTAACCACTGTCCTGACCAACGCTGATTGTTATATGCAATCCATTTTTCATCTCAAGGGATTATTCTTTCAAGAAAAGGCTCGGTTTTTGCCTTGCGAGCAACGAAAAGTATGACTCAAGGCGTTTTAACTGTGTCGATCAGTGAGCTCATGAGGGACCCGTAGATCAAGCTTTTTGACTTTTACTTTGTTCCTTAATTGTCATGGCACGGCAGCTGCACTTGCATTTAGTTGTGCTGCGTGTCCTTTAGCTGTCTGTTAGTGATTTTCTTCCACCTGAACCTTAAGGACATCGAGGTCACTTAAAATTGGAGGTCTTCCGCGGGGCTCGTTTTCCAATTCGGTATTCCCTTCCGCAACCAACGGCGAATGGACCGTTCATTTCCCTTCCCCAAACGCCTTACTGATGTTTATTGCAGCCTCAGCTGCTGCATGACCGAGTTTAAACTCGTACAAGAATATTACACGAAAATCGCGTTTTTCCATGTTCATATTTGGAGGTATACTAAAAGGTATATGGATTGGGGAGCTCATCATTATAAACAAAAGTGGAGGATTAATAACGGCTTAATTATAATGTAAACAATTGGAAGTAAAGAATAGAAAACCGCTATATCCTTCCTGAATTTCTGAAACACAAATCGGACATTTGAAACAACCCAATAGTAATTTCCTCGCATTACTTTCGTTTTTTGTGTTATGTTTACTAAATATTTTTTAAAGAAAGAGAGAAAAGGGCATTGTGAAGATTTGTTTATGTTTGTTATTTATGTGGTTGAATTATTGAGATTTTTTAAAGATTGATGTGGTTCAGAAAAAACTTTTTTTTCGCCGACGTTTTGACTTTTATTTACATCATCCTCAGAACCTGGGTTTTACAAACATTGTATTATGTGACGGTAAATATGTTTAACGTGTGTAAATTTATGTACAAATAATTTTTATTTAGATGATAATGTAGTCATTGAAATAAAGTTTGTTTTGATGAAGGTATTTTTGTTCACTCAAACTGTGTGCTTTCTGTGAAGTGTCATAATTGAGTCGTGTATCGTGGTGAAGGCGTTTGTGAAAAGTGAATTTTTTTCCTGTTATATTTAAATAATTTATATAAAAACGTACTATTTCAAATTAACAACTGCTTATTCCATAAACCAAATATTGGTAATATCTTCGCGCTAAAGTATTGTTAATTGCCCCACAGAACTTTAGAGATTTTTTAACAATTACATAGTCTACATTTTTCACCAAGTGGTCCGAATAGCTTGTGATGTAATTTCCCCACCTTGAAACGTGCCTATTTTCATGGTAAATACTGTATTGTCATAGGAAGGAGGTGATTTAGGGCAATGTGCTTAACAAATAACAAACCATGTTCCACCAAATAACAAATCATGTTCAACAAAAAGGAACTTAAAAAAAATCCCTATAGTATATTTACGGTCCAGTGAAATACAATAAAAATTGGGTTTACGTAGACGACCAATGTCTAATATATAAACATAACATAAGACATAACCTAGCAAAGCTAAAAAATAGTACGGCCCCTAGGAAAGCCATTCCTGAGCTATAGAGATCTCGATACCATACTCTGAAATGAATTCTCTACTTTATTAAAGCCTTCTAGAAAAACCACTAAGACACAACAGACGAAAGTTTAGGTGCGAAAGAGAAAACCCCTTCAACGCAAAAGAGATGAAAAACCAAAATTAGGCTTTTCTTGGTACTCCGGAGAAGAATTCAAAATAAGCAAAACCTTACATACTTGTGGTTGTTTACTTATAAAAAGATTTTGTAAAATCAAGCATATATCGTCAAATAGGTAGATCATTTATTTGTTTTTTAAGGCAGCTCTTAATACGTGAATGCTTCACTGACCGACCTTCTACTTACTGTTCAATCGCCATTTTTATCACACTTTTAGCGTTAGATGGTTAGATTGCGATAGTTAAGTAATAATTTTTATTAAAATAATTGTCCTTTCTTTGCATTGTTATTTATTACGACCCGTTTTTATATTTCCTTAATTATATCTGATTTTTTCAAAATTTAATTTTAATTATGATAAATTGTTTTGTCAATGAATACAATGTGCTTCACATATAAATATATTCTGCTAACTCGTAGTCAAATTATTTCAAAATTAGTTTTAATTCAATTATATTTTATTTTATTAGTTTTTAAATTGTACTATAGGATCATATTAATCAAATATAATTGTATAATTGCATGTTTTTAATTTTTTTTTTTGATAAATTGCTGATTCATACGAACGTTTTATATTAAATTTATTATTTTAAAATTTCATTTATTCTAAAATTGACATGTAAAAATATATAATATATAGATTAAGATAGATTTTACTTGTATTTACAATATTAATCTACTATTTCAATTCTTGCAAGAAGTATAATAAACGAAATTGTAAACAATATTTAATATTTTTTATGACCATGGACTTTTTTATTTTCTGTTCAGTTGGTATAATTTTGTTATGTGTTTTTTAATTTTTCAACATAAATTTATAATTGAGAAAGATAGGATTAGTTTTAGCGCCGTATCTCATAGCGATGCTAACCCGCTCAGCTGAACTGTATTGAACGATTGCACCCCAAATAAAAAACAGGTATTAAAGAAATATGACCATGAATCAAGTTAAATAATTGTGTTTATTATTTTATTATGCCATTAAAAAGTTTTTCGTCATGTACTACAATAATTTATTTCCAAGAATCGGCCGTTTTATAGATATTGTGCGTTTATTATTTCCAATATTTCATAGTTACTCATTGCTTGTACTAATCAGTTTTAATATTATAGTATAGCAATATTTTTTTGAATTGAGTGAACTATTATTATAACTGTAATTAGATGATTTATTACGCGTTAATAGAATATAAGTTATCAGTGTTAATACACAAGAAGAAAGACGATTAAAAAAGCTATGAAATTCATCTGTTGAATTGAAATTATTTTTTACTCGCAATATAAAAATTCTACTTTTGTGTCTTTTGGGATAATTCCATTGCTCTTAACACATAGTTCATCTTCAGCTTTCAAAACTTGGGTAGTTAACGAAATGTTTCAGTATGCAAATAAATATATGAAATGTTCACCACGTGTTACAATCTCTTTGCCATTTGTATAATTACATTTACAGTAGTATTAATTTTTTATGAATGACATCTGTTATATTTTATACGAAAGAGACTTTTTTGTTTAATGCATCATTTTTAATAGAAGTTTAAAATCACACTGACTTTTTTTTAACCGTCTTCAACCGAAAGTTTTTTCGCAATTAAACGTGGAAATGACAGTGGTAATACTTATCTTTGAGAAATAAGTAAATATGTTTATTGTGCATAAGTAGGGGCATTTTCTGCAAACTTTATATTTACAGAACCAAGAAAATCTTATTTAAACTCTGGACAAAAACTTTAGAAATTTCTAAAAGTTTTGTTCTTATAAATGATTTGGAATTTGGTTGCCATACGGTCACAAAAAAAAATTATGAATTTCAAAAGGTTTTCAATGCCCTTACCACTAGTGTAATCAAATTGATAGGATTAACATTTTATGAGATTCGAAAAACTTTATGGAATAAAGTTATGAATGGTTGAAGTTAACTGAAAAGTACAATATCTCGAAAACAATTTAGAATCTTACTTTTGACAATATGACAGGCCAGATAATCTCATGAAATATTGACGTCTGCTCACGGGACACCTCTATATTTAAAAATTGTTTATTTTAGTAAATTATTGTTTAAGCGAAGTATTATCAGTATAATTTTGCTAGGGTAGGAAATCAAGTCATTGAATATTTTAACATTTAAAAAAACAAGACATGGTCTCGTTAATATGGAAAAAGTCTTTGACACCATATGTCACGATGGAATTATTTACAGACTGCGTGAGAATATTTTCCGAAGTTTGTAATTAATATTAAGCATTCTTTCCTGCCATTGAGTCTTTTCCTGTCTCTTTTCTAAACCGGTGTCACTCAATCATGTAAATAAATATTTGTTTATTAATTTACCAAAATTTTGGTTAGAAAAATTTTGAAAATATTAAAATATTGCTGTACGGATGATTGGGAAATTCATATTATGGGAATCCAGCAGGAGAATCGATACCCACAGTTTTCTTGTGAAAACACAATTTTCCTACCGCAATAAAAATCACAGATTTCGTCAGCCTTGTTTATTCATACATTCTCATTTCTTGTGGGCTGATATTCAATATAAACACTGACCGGGCAATCATTTTATCATCTAAGTATCCACGGTGATCGAGTGGTTCGGGGGTCCGATAGCCATTCTGGGTTCGAATCCCGCTCGTGACATTGACTTTTTTATCTCAACTGAAAACCTTAATTATTTGAAAGATATCAATTGGTCAAGCGGACCACGAAAACTAGTGAATTTAAAAACTAAATTATTAAATTGCACATTTTTATATATTTTTTTTTACATAATATTCTATCACCTATCTGGGCAAAAGTGTGCTCGATGCAAAAGTTGGCGACAATCAACAATCATTCAGCTAGACAAGCCGTCACGTTTAACTCGAAACCAAAATAAGAGTCGTAAGAGAAATATGTGGTCAGGGATTTGTTGAATCAACCGCTGACGCATACAAAACCGTCTGACACATGAAGCGAGAACATGCGGGCCAGTGTAATTATGGACAAACCGCGGATAAAATTGGATTGGCTAACTCTTGAGGAAACGAATATTGTTTCTCTATTACGGGTTCAAGGGTAAAAGGGTTATAAGGAAGAAACCGATTGTTACGCAGGAAAAAAATAGAAAAGAAAACCTGCACAAATCTAGGCATATTTCTTAAAAACGAAATTGTAAGTGGATAAAACAAAACAGCCCGCTAGGATTTATGAAAGAAATACCTGAAAATTGAAGATTTTACATTATCAAAAGAAAAAAAATGTATGCTAATTTTGTACACATAGCATTAAATAGATTAAATTTTTTTTTTTAAATTCCGTGTTCTCTAATTGTCCCTTCTTTTTTTCCATTTTGGCTACTGTTCAGTTCTCTTGTTGTTTTAACTTTGCTTTCATTCTTCTATGGCAGACGGAATTTTCTATGCTGTACTTTTTTACTTTTTTTGGTAATTTAAAACTTTTTTTTAAATTAAATTTTTAAATTTCAAATTCATCCTTTCATATACCTATATATAAGTAAAATTCCTGTATATGTGAGGACTAAATTAAAAAAAAAATTAAATATAAAACCAAATGATTGTTCTATTAATGAAATATTAAAAATATAAATAATTATTTTATAATTTAAAAAGTCACATTAATAGAATAAATATTTGACTAAACAAATTTCAATTTTCATTGTAATTAATTTTCATGTTGTATTTTATATCAGAACAATTCTATTTTGAAAAATTCCCAATTATACAGGATTTTTCTTTTTTTTATCAAGGGTTCGCAACAGTTGAGGTTATATCAACCCTCGGGGTGCCGGTGATTTTGAAAAAATCCCATTTGTAAGTATGTCGGGTTCGATTGTGGGGTCGCTGGATTCGAACTCGAGACCTTTACCTTACAGTGATGAGCGCCGTGTCAACGCCTAAACGGTTGCTGCCACCGACGCCCGTTTTATTATCTCGTTATTTTATTTTATATTATTGGATTACAACAAATAAAATACCATTATTATTATTTATTTATTTTTATTTATTATTATTTTTCTACCGAGGTCTACCAACAGTGAGGTCATTTCAGCCCTCCACTATTATTATTAATATTATTATAATTCTATTAAATTTCCTTATTGAGTATATATTAATATTTCATTTTTTTATTCATTTCTTTATATAAAACATCTATTTATTGTTTATTGCTTAACGGAATAATGGTTTCTTTGCTGACAGAACCAAAAAAATTGAATCAACATATTTTTTTCTTCTACGTAATATCTATCAGTTCTGGCTACGATAATCGAGATATCCATTGTAAGAAAAGTTACTTTGCCAGGCGTAACCATCTTAATTGTTTGTCTCTTTCCACACTGCGTTCAGAGATGTCAAACCGCGACAACGGCCGAATTCAACAATGTTCCCGGGTGATTTTTTCCTTTGCGAAACAATTAAGAAACTGGAAATGGGAAATTGGCCAGAGATAAATTTCCGAACAAAGAGACGGATAAGGCTTTGACCTGTAGGTCGTGCTTTATCGCGGTGTAAAACGCCGATATTTCATGAGATGTCCTTCCGATAGCGAGGGAAAACAGGATCTCTGTCTATCCCACAAGAGTAGCTTCTAATTAAGTGCAAATGTTGAGCTTTCAAAATTTATCAAGGAACATGGAGAATGTAATGATGGAAAGGAAGTAAATATTTATTTAATTAACATCTCGTGAAAATGTCAGTAAGTAAAGTATAGTAAGTACTGTCATATCAGAGAGAGTTTAATGTCTTAACTACCCATTAACTATCTAGGAGAAGAGATCAAACCACTATATCAATTGTTTTTCATAATATGGTCAATTAAAAATTCATTATCTATACCGTTATCTATATAGCAGCGGCGTATCTAGCCGAAGATCGTGGGTTCGAATCCCGCTCGCGACACTGACTTTTTATCTCAACTAAAAACCTTAATTCGTTTTTAAATGTCTTCTTCTAAACAAACAATGTTAAACATTAATACAATAACTAATAAAACAAATGTAATTTTAAATGGTAATTTTTATAATGATGGTAGTCTCTGGTACTCTATGTTCATAAAAGACAGGGTTGAATACTTAGGAGATTATATACACAAATAATATTAAATTTGAAGAACATTATTACTCTCCCAAAAAGAGTCGACGGTCTTGGTATCACCGATTTTAATGGAGCTTTATTTTTGTGATACTAGGTCTAAAAATATTAGACACGTGCCCGAACGTTCTTGGGCATTTAATGTACTTTTCTATCTTTCTCGTGTGTATATTTCAATGTTATTATATATCAGTCGATTAGTTTTTTACGTATAATGAACAAAATAATTTGGATATATTAAATGAAAATATTTATAAAATAAACCTTATAATAAGGTAAAGGTGTAAATATAAAATAAATCTTACTGTAAAATAGACTAAATTTTGTTTTTAAAAAATTTGAGATTAGTTATAACAACCCTCTAAAGCCCTTAAATACAAATTTTTATAGCAATAAAAATAAAACTTTTTTGGCTGGATGACCCGGAGACACTTTAATCCGCAGTCCGATGATTCACTGAAAAGTTCAAAACCATTTGGATTTGACCAAATTTAAGTACAACACAGGATTTAAAAAAAGTTACTTTGTCTATTTTTAGACTGTGTTGACTATGTTTTGTGTGATTTTAAGCGAGAAACTTAAAAATTATAGGCAACTCATCACTAGAAGGGTCCTGATTTCAAATCTCAGCTGCTCTGAACACAAAGCTTTTCTTCAAGTTATGTCAATAATGTGTGGATTTTATGGCATCATAAGTACAACGAAAAAAGAAGAAATCGAGAAAAACTCTTTAAACGTTTTATATTAAATATCCGCTTTAAATTTATTTACGGGCGCAGATATTGAAATAAATAATTTGTGATCGAACCACGTAACAAAGTAGGTTTTTCATTTTCTTCGGGGTCACTGGTGAACAAAGTCTCCATTACTTCTACTTTGACCCAAATGATTTATTGTGGAATTGAACCTTAATTTCCAAACCGCGAAAAGTAACAAATTAGCTCGAGGCTAGTAAAACCCTTATTGCTTATTTCTTCACGTGTTTGCCTTTCCGAAGAACCTGTAGCGTTTTCGGGCTGATGCTTTACCGTCACAAAAAACATGCTCCGATGCTTCATGACAGAGGCACGTTTCTATCTCAGTTTTTACCAAATTTTTGAAGACAATGGTCAGTATAAAGGCCTATTTTGACTAATTCTTGCCTACTGAGAGATAGGTAGATTTCTGTTTTCGCGGTTGAGATGTTGGACCATTTGTTTGTTTGTTTTTGTTTTTTGCACGTGGGGAATTCATCCAATATGTGTAGTCATTTCATATAAATTCATTTGTTCAATTCAACTTTTAGCCTGCTTCGGAGCGTGCCCATTTGGGGTCCTGGTCCAAAAAGTGTAAGGATCCTGCTTTTGTTTGTTGTCAGCCTATTCGTTTCGTTCAATCCGCTCGGCCATGTGACCTGATTACAATTTTCCAGGAGTCCGGAAGTTAACCATTTCCAGGCCAGCTTGAATTGAAGGTGGATGAGTTTAAGGCCTTCAGTGCTGCTTGGCTGTCTGAGAATATGGATGTATGTCCACCTTTTAATTATTTCTTGTGCACAGGGTTTTATTGCATGGATTTCTAGCAAGGACAATTCCTGCCCCCCATGTTCTATTTTAGGTCCATCTGTGTACCTTAATATAGTCTATCTATTGGCTTCAAAGTTTTTTCATAAAAATACAAAAGAAAGTAATTATACCGTATTTATAGATTGAACTTTATTCATGACTGGTAGAGTTACTTTGTATCTTCCTTCATATCCAATCCAAGATAAAATTTAGGTCTTTGACTACTGCTTCCTCTATGTTCCATTTTAGTTCGATCTGTGTACTTTAATAAAGTCTATCTATTGGTTTCAAGGTTTTTATTAGATCAAAGTAAAAATACTCTGTTCTGAAATTATTGTTCATAAAAATACAAAAAAAAGTAATTATATTGTATTTATAGATTGAACTTTATTCATGGCTGGTAGAGCTACTTTCCATCTTCGTTCATATCCAATCCCTCCCCAGCTCAACAAATTATTCCGTGGTTAACCATGCGTGTAAAATTATGTAATTTCGAACTGATAAATCTTCTTCTACTCTTGGCCCAACCCAAATCGGCCGATAGAAATCTGTTGTGCACACCTGCAGGTCTCGGTCAGAAAGTAAAAGCAGACTTCACCACTGACCCGATTCCTCATTCGCGGAGAGCGTGACTAATTCGTGAGCCTCCTCTTGTACCGGCCACTGGGCCACCAGTCAAAAAGTTTACATCATCTAGTTCTCCAAGAAGAGGTTAATTTGCTTGCAATTAACTCGGGTTGATCATCCCACGACTCATTTTTTCCTCCTAAAATGAAACGTCAAATCGCAGCGTTTAATAAATACTAATTTTTTAATGTTTCACATGATTTCGCATGAAATACCTAAGAACAGTACAAACTTGATTATGCACTCTTTTAATTTTTGTACATTTAAACGTATAACAGCAGTAAAATTAGAAAATAAAATATTACATAAAAATTTTACATAAATTTCGAGCGTATATGTATGTTTAAATACATTCATACATTAATGACATAGAGAGAGCTTTTAATGAATACTTCCCATTTACATGAAAATGTTTTGGGGCTGGAAACACAAATTGTTACGTGAACATTTTTCCGTCTTCGATTTTGCGTTATCGGGTAGGGTATATGAGTTGGGTAAGGTTAGGTTTGGTTAGGAATGGTAGTTAGGATTTATGTGCAGTCAAGGTTAAGGGGCAGTAAGGTTATAGCTAAGTTAGGATATTCGGGTTTGAAGTAGGGTAATTTAGTTTAGGTAGAGTTATGGTTAGATTCTTCGGGAAATATTGACCCGGTAGCTGGTGCGTTTACAGCACTACCAAGAAGTGGTCGGTGTCTAAAAAGTACATTGACATCAAATATAATTTTCTGCTGACTTTAGCGCCAAAATTATAATTTTTTGGCTCTTAGTCAAGCAAATTTTAGCGATTGGTATCGATGGACCAAACAAAATCAGTGATCGACTGTTAAAAATACTAACTTTATACAAATATCAAATCAGGAAAAAGCCAAATAGAAATAAACATTAATATTTAATAAATGACTACTCCTCTTCCTTTTTTTGGTTGTTTGAGTTTTCTTCGATGATAGATTTGACAAATAAATATCTATTTAACAAATAAATATCTATTTTAGACAAATAAATATCTTGCTTCACTTTTCCTCACTGAAGAGGGTGCAATGCCGAAAAGCGTTTGATGGTTCAACAAACCCGCGGGTGAAGATGGACCCGATAAGTGACCTAGTGCCGGTTCAGCATGCTTCACTTTTATTGTTAGTCCAATGAGCCCTGAAAACGGAAACCAGATTGGCTCCAAAATACATCATCAATAAATAGATTGGGTGAAGCAATTTACTATTTATTAGGTAATATTGAATTTCCTTGCACTTGAAACCATATTTTCTTGAGAAATCTCAACAAAGAGGCTGAGTGTTTTATTTTTAATTGGCCTCAAGTCAAATCGTTATTAAAAATTTAATTATAATAATTTATTCAATTATTGAAGGACGATCAGCAATACATTATATACAATACGAACATTGTCAACAAAACAGGTTGTAGGTACATATCGAGTTCCAATGTTGCTAGTTAGTTGTTGAATGATGCTTGCAATTATTAAGTGCTGTCATAATTTTTTTAATAGGTTTTCAGAAAACTAACCTAGAGCTGGTGAAAACTATTTAAAAATTGGGAAACCTTTTGCTGAAGGCCCGTCCTTTCATCGAACATGATGGTTTAATTTTAAGTTATCAGTGATCAAATTGTTGATTTTCAAAGGGATAAAAATAACAAAACAACTTTACAACGTGGCCATGAATTTTCATCGGGCCTTGACTCAGGCAAACATTTCCGCTTTCCATACATTCACCTATTATTTTGCCACATCTAAAAAAACTGTCCTTACTATGATATTATTTCTTAGTGTTGAAAATCATCATTAAGTTTTGTCAACGTCGACTGTCTTCAGCGGTTGGTAATCTAAGGCATTATTATTTAGTTCCTGCATAATTTCTATTTCAATAGGGTACTTTTACAATATTTACATAGTATTTTATTTCACAAAGCTGTCTAGCCGTTAGACAAATGGTGTAATAAATATTTATTAACTATATTTCCATGCAGAATTTTTATGTAATTTTTAGGCTATTTAATTTCGTGCATTCAGACCAATATGATTCTTATTAACATCAAAACAATTTTTATTGGAACCCAATAGTTGTTTTTTTGTTTTGTTTTGTTTTTTTACACAGGTTTAAAACCGATTTCATAATATCAACTGTGATGTCAGAATTATGAAAGTCCGTGAGATTTAATGTCTTCATACAGTTAAACTTTGATCTGATAGAAAAAATATTAAACAATAGAAATTAAAATAATTAACATTTTTTGGCCACAGATTAATAACACAGGTAATAATTAAACTGAAGTGCTTTTTACATTTTAAATTAATTTTAAAAAAATCGGCTTCGAAAACTTCTGAAAGTTCAAAATAAATTTAAACTAGTTTAACTAAGAAATATTATTTCAAAAATGTGTGGTTATTAGTGACCGTTTTCGATTATTATTCAGAAATCGTGATATGCGGTCTGGTGTGACGTAGGTTTCAGAAAAAATTTTCTTTATCGTGCCAACGTTTCGATCTTTATTGAGATCATCTTCAGGGCCTGGGATTTACAAATATTGTTTAAATTTAACAAAAACATTTGCATTGTATAAATTCACTTTTTTCCACATTCTACATGTTTTTGTTAAATTTAAACTAAGATTTATTAAATCCGACTAAAGGGTTGAGACAGTCAGTCTTCGACTTCATATAGTATGCCACCTTCTTCGACCTTTTTCGCTTTTCTTTGGTTGCTGTATATATTTTTTTCAATATATTTTTATTGGTCTTCATTCATTTGTTTTGTAATAGGGACGTACAACTGAATAATTTTCTATCACGTTATTATGTTTAATAACAAGTTTACAGGTGATTTATAAAACATTGTGGATAGATTTTCTGGTTGCTTTTTAATTGTATAAATCAGTGATTTTTTCATACTTAAGAAATTAGAAAAATTTTAGTTCAACTTATTTTTCTCGTTTTCTTTTCTATTGCCAAAATATAAATTCTTGTTTGCTACATTTTTTCTTATTCCTATTAGCTGGATAGGTATACTAATGGACGAATAACGATGTTTTTGATAAAAAACAACACATTAAAATAAAATTTACCATGCGCAAATCAACACAAATGCACCCAAAATAAAACAAAATACAGTTGGCTTGTGTATTATTTTGGCAATCGTGTCAATTTCTGACAAACAAACCGGCAAGGATGTTGAAAGACAATCTATACCATTTTATGTATTTCGACATTTATTTTTAAAAATAAATAAAATAAAAGGTTAAAAGTAGGTCTCTTTAAGTTAATATTTCTGTAAACATCTTCATAACATCTAATATATAATTAATAATGCAACTATAAAATTTAAATGGCACAACTTGGACCATAGATCTTTTGAAAGCCTGAAATGCTGCGCCTATGATCACCTTGCAACCTAGTTAAGCATAAATCAACCACTTCCATCTGGTGGCTATCATCAAACTCCGTATTTGGATTATCTTGCCCTCTGTTCAATTGGAGAAAATTTCGTTATCGGAATTTTCAAAACAACGTGCACGATGACTTACACAAAAGGGCAAATTATCGATTTATCACGCTTTGGGAGTGGGTTTGTTGATTCCGTATATTTCCCAATGGTCAAAGAGAGCTAAAATCATAAAGGCTAAGACTTTTTTTTCCTTTCATGGTGAGAAATCAGTTTGTTTGTGATATCTAGATTATAATACGAGACGATCAAAGATGTATAACAAGATTCTTGACCTCAGCCTACTTGGCATGGGGCAGAAAACACTTATTTAGAAAATCCTTAATGGCATCATATAAATAAGCATTCGATATTGAACTAGTTACATGAACCTCAAGTTCCCGACCTTGCATTCTTCCCACCGGTGACAAACAACCAAAGTACAACTGAAGGTGTTGGGTTTTATTTTTTTGCTCTAAATAACATTTTTTGTAACTTCCGTTTTATATCATCAGATTTTACTATTCTCCTTGATTTGTTCTATATACGTGTTTAAGCAAGTTTTTCGTTATGGCCAGGGTTATAAAATAGAACAAGTTGAATCCGGCTCCAAACTATAAAGATTACAATTCTTTGCTTTGAAATTGGCTTATTATATAGAAACTAGCCTTCACTATTACTTAAATTTGCAAGTACATTAGAATATATGGTGTATTAAGGTTTTTTCTAGGTCCAATGAAATGGTATGATTTTCTTTCAATAATCTCTCGCTTTTTCAAAACAGAAAGGAGTATCAAAAATGGATTCTAATTCTCAACCCAGGGCTACCAGAATACCGAGGAATTTTCCAAGTTTGACATTTTATTAGAACGACTACACCCGGTATATAATTAAACGGATATCAAAATACAAATTGAAATTAGGAGTTTAAATTTTTTTTTATGCTTGGCATTAATTCGGCACTCTCAGTGCAAAAGTGGATGTGTTTATACCTTTAATATAGATTCAATTTTTGCTGTAAATTTTTTGTGATCACATTTCATTAAATCCAATATACTTGTCCTAGTAAATAGGTATGCGAGTAATTATATATTTTGACGTACTGGTACTTAGCCCATTATGCACCTCCACTCATCTATTGTTTAATATCAATTAAGGCACTTGACGACTATCCTACCACCACTTATACAGTTATTCACGTATACTTCGATTTACTGAGCGGTTAAAGTGGGACATACCAATATTAAAAATCACTGTACAAAAACTGCACTCATTCTCTTGCTAGCAGTAATGCAAGGTAAAAAGCATATCAATTTGTCGCACCTAGAAAAATTATTATTCATTAGAACATACGTAAATATACTCATTCTTTTTCAGTAAATGAGTTTTTCGACTTTACAATTAGCCAAGTAGAATTATCGAAATGGTTTAGGCGTTGACATGCCGGTATAAGGTAAAGGTATCTATAAGGTAAAGGTCCCGGGTTCGAATCCAGCGCCCCTGAGTTCGAACACGACATACTAAAACAGGACTTTTTGTCATAAACACCACACATATGAACTCTCGGGCACATCAAATCGTAGTTAAAATGTCAAAAAAATTATCGAAATGTTGACGTAACTTTTCGAGATGTCTAAAAGGCACATTGCTTTTAAACGGGTCTGATTTCCTTCTCGATTTAAAAAATATACAGTTCGCCTGGCTTAAAGACTTCCTGTAATATACAAATATCCCATTTTGCCAAAATTTAGGGGTGCGGGGTTGATCTTTCATATACTATAAAAATTTTAAAGTGGTTTTTGGTCAAATTCAGTTTACTACTGTACTAACATGGAAAAATGACTGGCTTACGAAAAGAGTCGAAGTAACTATATCCTTCGGTTGCAAGGCTATATTTGTACATATTTGAAGTAAACGATAAATTTGTATATATTGAACTGATTGTTTTTATTATTTCGGCATTTATATAATGGGCAAAGCCTCTGTACATTACATATATTTACATATTTACAAACTGTTAGTATACTCTTCTCCATATCGCCTTTAGGAAGTTCACCATAGCAGTGACGCTCGATGTAGGAAGAACTAATGATTTTTGTATACACAGTGTCCTTTATTTGTCTCTTAACGTCTTTAACGTCAATCAGCATCCTGCTGCGTATCTGGTCATAAAGTGGACACTTCTTGAAAATGTTTTCCAACTCCACACTACCACACCTCCATATTTCCTCTTGTACCTGTTTTTTAAATAAATATAACTAGCATAGTCTGGCGTTCTCAACCTTATATAACCGTTATCCTGCATATCGTTTTCTTTGTAAGAATATTGGTAAACTAGGGCGTTTTTGTAAACCGTGAGTTACACCCTTTTATAAAATCGCCCTTTTTTTGAGTTACACTGTAGTGACAGGGTAAAAATAAGGTATTTTTTATGCTAGACTATGTTGGTCCTCGCGCTGTTTCCCTGGCTAACGATCCCGTCCATTCCCTGGATTCCTCAATGAGCTGGAATCCAAATAAATGTATTATTTACTTAATTTTCCATTTGTATGATGATATATACCACCCAAGTAATCACTTCTAAGGCACTCTTAAAATCTGATAAAATCAGAACTGGTGATTTTTCAGAAACGTGTATGTAAGCATAAAGAAACGCCACTTGTGCTTCATGCTCACACACGGCTGATAAGTTCAGCAATCTTACCCTGCGTTCACACTTCCTCACGGAGTCATAAAACTCCCACATTCGGATTTAACCTCAATCCTAGAAGTCTCTGAGAATATGAGAAGTGAAGCTGGTGGAAAAAAAAGTGTTTAATTCCGCTTTAATTAATTGATTTATGTGGATCGGGGTTCATATTCGTAATTACTTTCCTGTATACCATGTTGATATTTGAAAGTACGTTATCCAGGGAAAATTGTAAAATTTATAGATTGGGAGCAGTTTTCTTTTCTTGTATCGTCACTGATAAAGGTGATAAAATATTCGAAATAGACGAAATCAAAATGACTTTCTTGTTCGATACATCAACTTACACAATTATATAAATAACAATTTTGGACGACTTGATTTAAAGAAATTTAATGGCAAAAATTTCTGTGCGCTCATAAAAAAAATCTCAGGATGAAAGTGGAGCAGTTTTGTAAAGATCGAAATGTGATCCAAGTGGCAAAAATGTGGGTAAAAAGAGATCACGCATCTTTACGTAACATTACAAAACACCTCCATATTTTGCAAAATTTGCCAAACCTATTAGGTAAATAATTTCCTGTCACTTCCTAATTTTAAAGAATTTCGAGTTACTAAAGAAAAAAAATATATTTCCAGATAGGTTCAATAATATTTTTACGAGTGAGTGTTCCTGGTGAGAGAAAGAGTGAGGACACATAATTAAAAACTGGTGCCTTACGGCATTTCCTCGTTCGAGAAAGGGAATGAGGATCGTAACACGGCCACAAATTTTACATTCGTTTACGATCAAATATAAATCGGCCGACCTAGAATGATAATTAATTCAAGACGGGAAAAATCATGATTTCATGTAACCTCAATTGGCACATTCTATTTCAAGGTTTATCGGCTAAAAATTTAGTCGCATAAAGCAAAAAATATTAAGTGTAAACAAAATTAAATTACTTATTGTATATTTGCCTTCCGACTGTTTATTCTTCGATTATTCAATTTGTGTGGTATTGTTGAACTAAGTCAACCATTGGTTTAAATTTTTTATTCTGTAAATACTGTAACATTTTCGAGATTACGTCTGTATCATCTTCAGCAAATTTTACTACCAAAAATAAATATGTACATAACACAAATAACCATGTATTGATTTTTTCAAATTTAAAATAAGGGGTCTTCGGTGACCGCAACAGTTGAGGCGTTGACACGGCGCTCATCACTGTAAGGCAAAGGTCCCGGGTTCGAATCCTGCCGCCCTGCATTCAAACCCATCATACAAATGGGCGTTTTTCAAATATTAAAAACACCAGCATCCCGGAGGTTGATGGGACCTCTCTTGCTCTTTTAAAAAAATTCTGTGCCATCTTCGAAGCAGTTCCTTTCTAGAAAATTCAGTTTAGATAAATGAAAATAAATTTTAAAAAAATTAAAATAATTTAAACACTTAATCATATTTTCAAAAAATAAATTTTATTTAGGTTTTTTATTTAGTGAAGTCACGTTAAAGTTATTATTATGTTCAATTAATTAAGGTTTTGGTTGATACAAAAAAGGCAGTGTCACAAGCTGGATTCGAACTCAAAGACCTTAGGCTAAACACACCGCTGCTCTACCACTTGAGCTATCGTGACTTCGATCCACTCGGACAGTAACTTCCCATCTCAGCAACACCTTTTGAATTTTCCCTCCTTTTTGTCATTTTTCAAATGTCGTGTAATCTATTTGATTCTCGGCGACAAAAGAAATGGCCACGGAGGGCTTTAGTGAAGTATACTTCATTTTACTTATTACATTTTATTAGGTTTCATGGTCCGCTTTACCAAATAAATTATTTTCAATTAATTAAGGTTTTGGTTGAGAGTGGTAGACGTATATAGCGGCGTATATAGCCGAATGTCATGGGTTCGAATTCCGCTTGTGATACTGACTTTTTTGTCTCAACCGAAACCTTAATTAATTGAAAAGAATTTATTTGGTCAAGCGGACCACGAAACCTAATAAAATGTTATTATTATGATTATATCACCTTATTTGTCTTATGTGCGAAAATATTATCTCGAAAAACCCTGGAGTCCTGTAGGATATATTAAAATTAGGAGAGAAACCGTATAGTATGAATTTTTTAGTAATCAACATTATTTTTACATAAACAATCAATACATCAATAATTGTCGTTAATACAAAGTATTAGAAAAATTACATTACAAACAGATTTTTTTAAATATTAAAAAAAGTATTGAACCAAGAAATATAGAACAAAAGAAATATACCAAAAGTTATTAAAATTTGCAAGATTACGAAATATTTTTCTATCATTTAAAAGATATATATAGGTAAAATTGCCTTTTTCCAGCTGCCAATTACTGATATGTCGTGTTTATTATGAGCGCTTCTCATATCTGTGATAAACTGGGTTTTCGAATAGTTTTTTACTTTGGAATACTCCCTTGGAAGGAATTCAGGGGTCTGATATTTGTAATAAGGAGTAGTCACTAAGAGGGCCCTGTATTGCTAACTGAATATTTTCAGTGTCTGTGCTGGATACTTTATCCTTAGGTTCAAAGTGACAAGTTGCTCACATCGAGGTCGGCATCCCCAAGGGAGTACCACTCCTCTACACCGTTTATACAGCTGATATATTCATCCATATGATGATGAATATATTTCATCCATATTCTTATCCACCTTCCACCAAAGCAACCCAATATCACCTCATTATGACTGGCGCAATCGGTGTCTAAACGAACAAAAGAACAGGCTTTGAAGGCGTACCTGACCACTATGGCACATATTCAGCACTCCCGAAGAAACGGACAACTCAGACATCTACTTGGACCCAAATTTGCAATGGATATTTGTTTTTATCCAGTCGAGCTGTGAGGTTTAACAAAGTCATCCATATCCAAAGAATCCTAACTTTTCAAACAAAAGACCTCTGTCGCATCCTCAACGGTCATTTCTACGTCACAAACCAAACTATTCGCAAAGTATACCAACACTTACCCATTTTAAGGGAAAATTTGTAGTTGGGGAAATTCTTAGTAGATCGATTGCATGAAATGGATAAAGATTTGTTCGGCTGATCTGAGACGACTTTTGCCCTTATCGCTGCCCTCATCGAAGAGACAGTCAGCTACCCACAGGCCACAAATATCGATATCGCTCTTCATGTTTAATTATTTTATAACAACTCCTTTTTTTTTATCCCGCACCTTTACACAAAAGGCCAAATAATTATAGGCCATACACCCACCGCGTTCGAACTCGGTTGCTTGATGCCGTTAGCTACGACTGTATAAGAGCCGCCCCGAGCAAAGAAACTCAAGATTCCATAAAGGGCCAGTTACCAATGCCTGAGACCGGGCTTGGGGGTCACGACTTCCACGGATAGTATCCACGACCGTGACGCAATCGGGTCACCCGGTCGGAGCGACCGGTTTCCGTCCGGAAGTCGTTTATACTTGCCTGATTTTATCGTTTAATAAGTTCAAGCGTGTTTACGATAGAAATTCTTACATTTCCCAACGGAAATATTCAAACGATCCTATTAATTTTGGTCGTTGAACTGTAGAAGATGGATTTCGGCCATTTTAATGGCAAAGTTGTTTTCCTTAAATCAAAATTCCATCTGTGCTTAAAAAATGTAATTTCGAAACTAATCAATCTTTTCTATCGAATAAGTTGACAATAAAGTTTCAAAATAAACGAAAATGAAACAACGCATAGAGCACAACATTGATCGAAACCACACTTTCTTCGCACAGATGTTTAAACGTTTAGCATAACAGGGAAAAAACAATATCATCGTAAATTTAAAAGAAACGTTTTATTATTTAAGATAAAATTACAACATTTACCCCATCTGGTTGTTGCTTTGCAGTAATTTTTAATAGACAAGTACTGAATATAAATGTTATATCATAAACTTGCAGAAAAACTGGAACGCGATTATGTATTACAAGATCATGTTTACTTTGAATTTATAAAATTAATAAGTCAAATAAAATAACATATTGGTTTTTTGGTCAAATTAAACAATAAACCGTGTTTTTACTTTTTTTTTTTTATGGTTTACGATAGTTTAATGCAATCATTGAAATTTTATCTGAGTTTGAATTTATATAAACAGTGAAAAATTAAAGGAAATTGACACAAAGGATAGATTCAAAATTTTAACAGGAAGGGCTTTAAAGTTTTTATTGTATTTTTTGTTGCCGATTCTGAATTGGTCTCACCTACACTCTCTCTTTATAGAGCCAAACAGTTCTAGCACAAGAAAGACCGTTGCTTCTGAATGCCTGGAACGGCCGCCTTAGCTTTATGTACAAAATGCATCGTTTGATTTGCTTTAAAAAAATTTTCAATAACATCGATTTGTTAAAACTAAAATTGATCTGAAATATAAAAAAAAATTAATTCGTCAATAAAACGTATATCAGACAAATTAGGTGTAAAACAACAAAATTTTAGAACATGAAAATAAACGTTAAAGTTATATATCTTAAACTTTAAACATAAATACACTATATGTACATATTACAATTAATTAAGGTTTTTAGTTGAGATAAAAAAGTCAATGGCACGAGCGGGATTCGAACCCACGATCTTCGGCTAGATACGCCGCTGCTCTACCACTTGAACTATCGTGACCTCGATCCATTCGGACGCTAAATTCCCATCTCAACTCCACCTTTTGAGTTTTCCCTCCTTTTTGCCATTTTCCAATTGCGTATCAAGCCGAAGATCGTGGGTTCGAATTCCGCTCGTGCCATTGACTTTTTTATCTCAACTAAAAACCTTAATTAATTGTAATGTATTAATTGGTCAAGCGGACCACGAAATTAGTGAATATATGCACATATAAATAACAATAATCCGGTAAAGTGCTAAGTTATAACATTATACACTGAAAACCTTTCCACTAACTATTTTTCTACGTCTAATCTACATGTACGTTTCTACGTCATTTCTTATGTTTTATTGGGACATTTCAATCTAATTTGGCAAGGTTTTCTTCTTAATGCTTGAGATGAGGGGATACGCGAATCATCTTTTTTTTCAGTAACTTTTCCTAATCAATGATTGAGCTTAAACATCGTAATTTGCTTTTAGTAGCCTTTTAGTAACATTATCTAGCTGTTCACATCAGAGTTATGGCTCCGGCAGAATTTTTTAAATTATTAAATCATATACAATTTGTACAAATTATAGATTTGTTGTTTAACTTAAAAATCGGAACATGTGATCCAATAACCTACTCTCAGGTCCAAGGACTGTCTTTATATTGGGTGCTTTGCCTACTCTCTCCCTGTAAGGGACCAAGGCCTGTCACTAATCCTCCAAGTGAGACACTGAGCGGTGTTTCTCTACGAGCGAGATATCTGTGCAGGTTTTTCTCCGTAAGTCCGTGTGTCAGTCCATCCGGTATGACCTATTCCTCCACTTCTGCATGTTCATTGCCCTTCAGCCCGACGTGTCCGGGTCTCCAAGCGAGTACCACCGTTTTCCCGAGGATCTCTAGGTCAGTACATCTCTTTAACAAGAGGTAACTTTAAGGTCGGTACAGACTAAATAAGCGTAATCATCGATTGCCAGATAGCGTACTTCGCGGTGTACACGTTTTTCTGAACCGATTTTAAATAGTTCTTGCAGGTTTCAGAAAATCGAATTTACTTGATGAATGCGAAAGTTAAAGTATAGGCTACAATATAAAAAACAAAGACAATTTTTTTCTACATTCAGTAATTTTTTAGATAACCAGAAAGAACACTAGTATGTTGACCCTTTATATCATTGCATAGATCTCTAAAGAAATTGGTAAAGTGATATTCTCTTGAAATATATAATTTCACCAAATAAACAAAAACAAGACGTTTCAGCAAAATAACATAAGGTTTTGTAAAAACATAGCTAGTCCTGACCTTCGGGAACAGTCCAGTGCTAGATTTGAAAGATAATTGGGACAAACGCAAACTGAATGAATTGAAATGAACCCGGTCATTCCTGGTCATTATTGCTTGTAGTTTTTAAGGGCTATTTTAAAAGCAGAACAGTAAGTATAGACAACCTAAAATGATCCGAAACGACAAAGCTAAACAAAAATTAAGTTATTCTTTGATGAACCTGTTTGCTCGTTAACGTGCCTATCCTAGTTTAAGCTATTAGAAAATTGGAAATCTGAAATGAACGTATACGACTAAAAAAAATTTTTTTGCCTTGTACATTTGTACACCTAGCCATTCCTGTTCATAGGTCCCGTGGACAGTCCTCAGCCCGACCCCATCGAGACCGAAGATCGCGACCACCGACCGAGCAGAACATACAGGCCTCTCCCCTGCTTAAGGTCCTTCGATCCCTCTTTTACTTTTTCACAGATTGTCCCACTCGCGCAACAGGCTAAAATTGTCCACCCAACGAGCCAGCCAACCATTATCAACATGATCAAATCTATTTTTTATTAAAATTTGTTTAAATATTTATGTCGTTTTTTTGGATATGTGAAAATGGATCCAGGTTTTCAATACTCTTAATATAACTTAAAATCAAGTTAAATGAGGTGGGGAATGAAAGTTTATTTTTCACAAGTGTTTTGAATATATCTTCTCTTCCATGCAGTTTTTGTGGGCAGGGTAAAAGTACATGAATCACATCTGCTACTGTAGAATTATCACATAAACGTTCGTTATTAGTGAGGATGCCCATTTTGTGGGTATGGGATGGAAGTTGGTGACGGTTAAATCTAGGCCTAAATATACATACGAAAAACTTTCTCTGTCGTCTCACATTAGAAAACCAAGCGAATTATTTGCTAATTACTTTAGATTTATTTGCTTTCCTGTATTCATTTTGTCAGTTTTTTCTCAGAATCGATTTGTTATGAGATGTGATATCCGACAACAAAATTTCTTTAATACGACTTGACGAAACTACTGCCTCTTTTGCCATTAAATCGACCTGATTATTATACTTATTATCACTTACCCTTCACCCAGATCAAGTGAATGATGACACGATTACTCGCAGTCAACATACTGTTTTTATCTCTAAGATGATGCGATCTTGAGGACAAGCCGTATTTTTTAAGGCCGAAGAGAGTCCGGCTATCCGACAAAATTACAGCACAGGTTGGGTCGAGATTTATTAGGAGAGTAGTTTACTATTTATGTCAAGGAATCCTCCACCAACTTCATTTTGTGATTCTGAACCATCCGTATAAACAATTGTAGCTATGTCCGGATTTATAGCAGTTTATTACATATGATCTTTATCCTATCACGTCTTGTTGGCCGATTATGATATTGGGTGTATAAAGAGAGGTGGACCAATTAAGCTTAGGAATCGCGGTCCCACTTTATCTATCCAGGGTGTTTTATTTGCATAAGAGCTTCCAACGAAGGGGAGTGTCTTAGGATGTGTTGTGTACACTACCGAGGAATGTATAGGCAATAGCAAGATCATTTAGTCCGACTAAACAATTGAATAATTGTTCGTAAGGGATTTGGTAGTTCTATCGGAAAGTTTTGCCAATTTACTACGCGTTTAGAGATGAAGAAAACGCTTAAAATGTTGCTTTTTGAATTTAGTATATTTGTAACATTTAAAAAATTTATATATTGAAACGAATATTAAATCTTTTCTATTTTGGTGATTCTTACACGACTGAATGAGATGGAGCTTTTCTCATTTTATTTTATTTTCTTTATGTTTCTTTTCTTCTTACACAGCTATTTTGAAATTTAGAATGCTGCTCTTTGCTAAAAAGACAGAAAATATTCACTAATTTTTTCAGTAGTATTATTCAACATTTAGCAAACAAACAAAAAACTGGTTTTATTTTTTTTTTGTAAATTATCGTACTCTCATTAAGTGGACAAACGGCTGTGCCACACGGCGGAAATCGCAAGTAGGTCGCCTAGAACTTATGAAACATTGGTTTCAATAAAGGTGTTTAACATGCGATTCCGAGTCGCAATTTGATCCCTGTCCCCGAAACTGGTTGGGCCGATAGGAGATTTTTAATTGTAAATTTCCAAAGAAAAACTCTAGGTTGTATAACCGACCGTCGCGACGTACGAGAAGGAAAGTTGACTGTGAAGCTAGTCCTGTTCGGACAGAGGCACGGTTACATTTTCTCTTTTAACGAATCCATTGCAACACATCGTGACGAAATAACAACCTCTTCTCTTTTATGACAATGATAAGGAAATACGAGGCCAAATCTACTTAATTAAAACACCTTACATCTACATTTTGGACCGGGAAGTTGGTAAACGAAGACACAAAAACAACGCCTGGTGTTCCACTAACATATTACAATAGAATAAAAAAAATCTGAAATATGTTTTATTGATATGTTTTAGGTTAGTTGTAGCTTGTTTGCGTTATATTCACAATAGATTAATAGCTTATGACATAATATTGTTTTTGTTTTAGGAGATATAAATAGTACTAGAAAAATCAACTAATATATTCTATCATAAGAGATAGTCTGTAAATACAAAAACTAGTAGCTAACCGAAATATGTACGAGGTATATATATCTATGAAAATTATTTGTAATATGTTTTTCCTAGTAAAATGACAAAGTGTTAGGTCGTACAAGGAACATAACACAAACACAAATGTAATATCTAGAATAGCTCGACGCTTCGCTGATGAAGTTTCTATGTTTTTCAGTTGACGTACGATATTTTTCTTTTGGATATCTTTGAATAGCTATACTTAGCTACATTTGCTGTGTGGCCATTAATGTTTTGCTGTTTTTTATTGATTCGATATTTTTCAGTTTATGTTCAACGAAGTTAGTGAGATATTAGTGGTCAAGGTGTAGATATTCATATTTTGGTTATTGGTACTCAATATTTTTATTATAAATCCATTTACGTTTTAGGGGTCAATTGACCAAGTTACTTCTTTCAATTAATTATTCTTTTTATGTAAGGTCTTGATTGAGATAAAAAGTCAGTGTCAAGAGCGGGATTCGAACCCACGACCTTCGGCTAAATACGCCGCTGCTCTAACCACGTGAGCTATCGTGACTTCGATCTTCTCGGACACCAACTCTCCATCTCAACCTACATACGTTCGAATTTTCCCTCTTTTTGCCATTATTATGTTTGTTTTTTTTGTTTCCCATGGGGTCGTCATTGAAGTTCCACGATTAATCATCAATACCTTCCTATTGACATTCGGTGTTTCGCCTTTGAATATTCATTAGCCATCGATACTATGCTATTGATTTTCAATATGCAGCCTCAATTTTTCACTATTATTTTGGTTTTTTATGTCGATCTTCGAAATTTTCCTTCTTTTGCTGTTGATGGTCACTGTTGCTGTTAAACAACACTTTGCTGTTAAAGAGCGATGCTTTGATCTTGAAGTCCCTTATTAACCACCAATTTTTCGGTGTTAATGGTTTATGTTTAGCCATTAACCTTTTCCAATTAATGTTTTCTCTTTTATTTTCGGTGTTTTGCCTTTGAAGATCCATCAATATCTATCCATACTTTGCTATTGATTTTCAATGTGTGGGCATCGATAATTTGCTTTCAATGTTCGGTGTTTGTTACAGAATGTTGCAATTAATGTTTTATGTTATATTTTCGATGTTTTGAAGCCGTCATGCGATTTTTCATCTTTGAAACCATCGCGACATTTTATTGATTTTCGGTGTTTGGTTATTGTTTTGATTTTTTCTGTTAAAGTTTGATTATTTCAGTATCAACGTTTTTCTGTTTCTTACTATCCATTTTCAAAAATCGACAAACGTACTTTTGCGCTTGATGTTTAATTTTTTATCATTGTTTTTTTTTCTTTTTCTCATCGATATTTTTGTTGTTAGACTGTTTTTGAGTTTTTTTATGCATAGTGTATTTTTTATGCATTTGTGGTCACAATTCATAACCTTGACAGTAAAAGTGCGGAGTTTAATTGCCATCAATGTTATAATTGTTGTTGTAATTGTGTTTTTAATGCAGAACCTAACGATGATGGGTGACAAAGTTGACAGCTTCTACTGTGATAGGTATTTTCTTCTTCTACATATCTTTTTTTTTCTATTCACCTTCTATTTATTGTTGTGATAGATCTACTGGGATTATTCTTTTAAAGAAAGTGTTTTTAATTTTGAAAATTGAAGATATAGGGTACAGTGCAGCTTTGCCAAAATGAAATGAACTTTAATTTTATCGAGATGAAGTTTAAGCCAGGAATTTACCCAATATCCAATGGACGTGCCACGTTTTCTGTATACTTAATTATCTAAATGTTTTTCATTCCAGCCCAGCTATATTTAACAGTGCACAATCTTAATTTTTCATCATGAAAGACCGAAGGCGACAATTTCTTCATCCAGGGCGTTTGTTTCGCTCAGTTGGACGTTGCGCGGCGGCGGTTGTTTTCAGCGATTCCTACTCATTTTTCACTTTATCTGACAAACCTTGAAAAACAATTACAAAGGGAAAGCACAACTTGGACATGAAGCTCGATAAGGGAGTAAAAACCTTTATTAAGACCTTGGGAAAACCATTTCATTTTGTTGCTCGAAATTATTTTCAAATAATAAGCTTCGTTGTTTTACAGCTGAAAACGCCGTATAAAGCCATATAAATGTACATTACTATGATTAAAATTGGCAAACGAAAAATCATTTACTACCTTTTTAAAACAAATTCCTATTTTAGATCAAGGAAAAATTATGAACCAAGTTTCGCGTCGTCAACAAAACAGCTAGGTTGCGAGTATGGTTTACAACATTCAAACTAAAAAGTATAAAAAACAAATTATCACATTAAAATAGTAATATCAATGACTAATATCAATTATATCTAGATAATAAATGCGTAATTTTGTCGTTACCGATCATTTTGATCTGCCTATCCTCACTGTGTTGGTAGGAAGGACTTATTTCAACATTTCGCATTGTTTAACTTTAGGTCTGTATAATTTCTGAGAATTCAAGTATCTTTCATAAGGCTGATAAGTGTACGCGTTATCTTTGTTTGTCGGTGACTTTGGAAGACTATGTCTGTTTGCTTTTTAATTAGTTTTTCTCATTGTTCCGGTTGGTTTTGGTGACCATCGGTCGTTATGAGTTGGTTAAAGTCGAATGAGTCATGTTTGTATATTTCCACGTTTTTAAACCGTGAAAAACAGTTTTGATAGTAGGTTTGTAGGGAATGGTTGCTCAGTGTTACATCTGATCGAAGGGTGACCGTTACAGGGAGCGAGTAGGCACGGCGGGACAATTGTTGGGTCGCCTGTTCCACTTCTTTAGGGAAACGGGGTGTTTCCTCACATATAGAATTGTATATAATATGTATACGTGTGAATGTATGTATATTTAAACGTATGTGTGGTTATATGTGTATATGTATTATACTAATAACATGTGTTTTTATTTGTGAATAATTAAAATTGGGTGTGTGTGAGATTAAGGATGAAAGAACCGATGGCGGAAAATTGAGTACCTCTTGGGGCTGAAATGTCGGTAGCTCCCGGGGGAAAAATTAAAAAAAAATTACTTTTTTTTTTTAATTTTTTTTATTGGCCTTATGATCTTGCATATTAGCCATAGTACGAATTCTTGTGTGTTCAAATTGGGGGTTATCTAACCACTCGGCTACCGCGGTACCCCCCCCCCAAAAAAATTACTTTAAAAAAATGAAAATAAATTTTTAAAATTTAGATCCTGGTAGACTGCTTGGCCTAAGAACTGTCTTTTCCTTCAATATCACTTTAACGTTGGTTTCTAAAAACTATATGTAAGATTTTATTTTAAAGTTAGATATATTTTCGTATCAAAAGTTTATTTTTTTAAATATGACTGGATATTTTTACACACCGCAAAAGAGGGTTCAATTTGAGCGACAATGGGTCTACTTACAATATGTTGTACAAAGAAAAGCATTTTTTTTTATCAGTTCCCAAGAAAGAAAGTTGTAGATTTTCTAAAAGGTATGACTTTATCGCTTTAGGTGTAAAACGAGCGGAAAAACGATTCCAGTATGAAAATTAGGTTTTTTACAACTATTGTCCGGAAATTCGTTTTAACGCGTGGCGAGGAGTCTTTTGAAAGATGGCTTCTTACGAAACTAATTTCCCTCCGTCCTTCAGACGTCGGGATATCACATTTTTGAGGAAATGTTTCATTAAATATGTACTGTCCATCGAGACACGATTAGACATTGGGCAACCTTCTCAAATTACGACTCGGTACTGTTCGTCCAGGGAATTGGAAATCGGCTGAAGAACAATGCGTTCATTAGCCTCTTTCATATGTCAAGGGCCTCTGAGATTGAACATCCCGATGGGTTTTTTTAATTTCAGGAATGAACTAAACGATAACGGATACGGCCGTTTTGCTCCAGTATACAGGAAAATCGAGTCACGATCATCTTCGCGTGGACTTGACATTTGGTGAAGGAACGGTGGCGAAACGGACCTAGTGTCATTAGCCTCCCTTGACCAAGGTCATACAAGAAGAAAGTTTTTATTTGAATACACCATTTTACTATTGTTTTCTTCCGAACCCGCTGCGCACTTCTCAGTTACCTCGTTAATTTCAAAATCACACGATAACAAATGCTTTTGACGTTCTCATCAAAACTATTCAATTTTTTTACTTAATTTTACAATAACTACGGACCCTGAACTGAAACCGTGTGTAACAATGTCTCAAAATATGTTTAATTACACTCATATTTTGTACCTTTCATTTCCTGACAACATTGCATAAGATTAGAAATGATGAATGGTGGATGAGTGCTGTTTTCAATCATTTTAAAAAGATAGTTCCTACTCACAGTAAGTACCATGTTTGTTAAGTTTATAATCCTGGAGTAAAATTTAACGGGAACTCTTTTGGTCTTTATGAGTATTTTTATTTTTAAGTGTACCGTACTTTAAGTTTTTAATTGTTTTATCTAATATATTTGTTTTTTATCAACGATAAATTTAACTTTTGATCGCGTATTATCCGTGAGCGCGTATTATATCGAATTCATCCCATTCTACTGGAGACAATAATGAGCCTTTGGGGGGCGTCGGTGACCGCAGGTGAAGGTTCCGGGTTCGAATCCAGCGACCCCACAATCGAACCCAACATACTTACAAATGGGCTTTTTTTCAAAAACATTGGCATCCTGAAGGTTGATCTTTTCTGTTGCAAAACCTCTTAAAAGGACAAAAATAACGATTTTATACTATATTCTATTAGAGATGCTTAATTAATTAATTCTCCCTTTGCCCACGTTGTACGGTAGATCATGCTGTATAATCATTCCAGTATTTTTTAACTTTTTTACATTAGCCATAACAGCCGATTTGTCTTGGTAACGAAGAAAATTTACCTTCAAAGGGCTGTTAGTCTGTTCCTTACGACCCATGGAATACGCGTTTATGAAATTGGGGTTGATGTTTACATTGAAAACTTCATTACAGAATTTACTAATAAATTGTAGATCTTGTGGTTTGTAGATGAAGCCCTTAAAGATAAGATTAGAACGGCGAAATGTCATCTCAAAATTGTCCAGGCGCTTTTCCTGACCTGCAAATTTTTCGTTTAGTGAAACCATTTTCTCTCGTAGCACTTGATTTTCTTCTCGAAGTGCCTCAATGTCTTTTTTAGACGCCACAGAAGCCAATTTTTCATCAAACAATTGGTTTAATACCTGCTTTATTGTATCGACAAGTTGATCTTTACTTATCATCACCATACCTCCCGCATCGGGATTTTTTTTCTCTTTTTTTGCCATAACCTTTTTGTTTTCTTTAGACATATCCGGAGAACTTCTTACTCTCTTTACTGTAGTTGATTTAGGCGTGGAAAATCACTGTTCCTTCAATGACATAGAGCAAGAATCCCAGTTTTATTAACCGAAAATAATTCGCAACCAAATAGCGAATTGCGATATTATCAGAAATATTAAGAAAGTCCTGATTACCGTCTTTCCAAAATTGTAGCCCTGGTAGTCGTTAGTAGTGGTGCATTGTGGTTTGAATGTTGGAATAGCATGTATAGGGATCTATCATGTGACTCATCATTTTCTATAAATAACTTGAATGAGTGGCCTTTGCAGTTTAAGGAAATTAAAACAAAACTGAGTGTCAATTTCAGTGAAGAACTTCGTGAACAAGTCAGATCAACTTCGCGCTTTTTATTCTATAAGGAACTTTACCAAGATGATTTTAATATGTTTAACCTACCTAAGGACAGGTCTAAAGGTTTGTCATTGGTCGAGTTAAGGTGGTTATTCAAAATCAGAGAGGACCTCCTTTATCTCAATGGTGCAGCTTTTCGGGCTAGAAAAAATGTAATTTGTTCATTATGCAATGACCAGGTTAAAGAAGACATAGTGCATGTTATTGCAAAATGCACTATCCTATCGTAGATTCGGCTTCTGCATCTAAATTTTTCTAAACTGAATGTGACACAGGTTATTGACTTACTGCTTAATGATTACAAAAATTTAATCAAATATGCGCGCCACGCCTGGCCCTATCGCCAAGAGTTAATATTAGAATTTAATTTTTGAATATTTTAAAGCCTTGTCATTCTAAATTGCTGGCTCAAATAATTTATATATCTATATTATTGTAAATTAAACGAAGAACAAAAATTATTGTTTATAATGTATGCTAGTAATTAATGTAATTAATTAAAATTAAATTATCAATTGTAATATTTATTTATGGATCAATTTTTTTTTTAATTTTTTCTTTTGTACATTTTTCTCTGTGTCGACCAAAACTTTATGTTAAATGAAAATCGACCTCCGGCAGACGGACCCTCCATGCCGTAATTTTACTTTAAATTATTGTATATACTATGTAATATGAAAAATGGCAAAAGGAGGGAAAACTCATAAGGTGGGGTTGAGATGGGGAGTTGATGTCCGAGCGGATCGAGGTCACGATAGCTCAGGTGGTAGAGCAGCGGCGTATCTAGCCGAAGGTCGTGGGTTCGAATCCCGCTCGTGCCATTAGCTTTTTTCATCTCAACTAAAAACCTTAATTAATTGTAATGTTTAATTGGTCAAGCGGACCACGAAATTATGTATACTATGCAATGTTCATAACTTTCTTTTTTGCAATAAAGTATTATTATTATTATTATTACTATATTCTATTGCCGACTTCTTTAGTACTGATTAATAAAATGTTAGTACTGAATTAAAATACTGCAATTACAATAGGACAGTATAATTTAACATAAAAGAATTAAAAATAATGCAATCAAGCTATGTTAAACATTTTTGTATTAAAAATTTTGTTTAACATCTTCAGTAAATAAAAATAATTTATATTTGTAAATAAACACTAGATTAATCATGGTTTTACGCACTTATGTAAATCTGCTGACGCGAACCCTCATTAAAAAAAATTGTATCGCTTTGACTTTACAATTTATGTAATTCATTATTTATTCATTATTATACATTATATGGCTTTTTGGCGAAGAACGAATTTTGTGGTTAGATTTAATTTCAAACATTAGGAATTGAACCAGATTGATTTGTTGATTTTTGAGCATGAAAGTCTTAATTTATAATAAATATTTACTGGCTAATTTTAAGTAAGTGGAATTAATATTATTGATTGTGTTATAATCCATTATTTTTTGACTAGCCTATTAATAGAAATGATGAATGCGGAATGAGTGCGGTGTTCAAACCTTTTAAAAAGATAGTTCCTATTCACAGTAACCTTACCTTTTTAAAAGGATTTTCCAGTAGATTTTCTAATTCAGCCATCAAAATCAGTATTTTTGCTTAAAACACCGCATTATTCCTCTGTTTCTTTATTGACAAATTTATGAATTATTATAAAACATAACTTCGGTTATCAGGTTGACCTTTACAAAAGAACACGTGAAAGGGAAATTCACTTTTACCGAATTAATCGATAAAACCCTTTGTCTTCTTTGTCAATTCACCACACGCTAATAACCATTATATAATAAGTTAATTATAGAAAAATTCCATGTAAGGAAAACAATTAACTTAGTTAATTAACGATAACCTCTTCAACTCGAACTTCATAACATTGTCGCGATCAATAATTATTACAAAGAGTCACAGGCATTTACTAAACTTTCATTACATTACCCTACTTCAGTTGCTGAACAGTCAGTTAAACCATAGCCAATTTGATTATAGGAAGCCACAAAATAACGAGTATAAAATTTTGTTCGTAACCTTTAGACGATTAAATATAACGACGTCGAACTAAATTAATTAATGTTAGAGATTTTTGCTAGCAAGCTTACGATCTTGTAAATTCTATATATTAGTGTCGTTTAAAATGGATTTTATTTTGAAAAAATTAAGAGTTAATTAATGTAAATTGTTGCTTAAGGCTCTAGAATGAAATTTAACATTCACACAAAATGTAAATATTCATATACTCCAGTTATTAAAAGAAAGAAAGGACTGGGCATCTTTGTAAATAAAATTCAGACTTTGCACTCGCATATTTTCTCATTTTTACAGAAAAACATTAAATCAATTATGTATAATCTAACCTGTCCCTAATCTTAACCAAAACCCGTCTCTAAACCAACCAAACCTAACGCCAACCTTAACCCTAATTCGTCCCTAACGTAACTCTAACATAAACACTACTTGAACTAACACCTTTTTAAACCTAACACTAACCCAAACACCAAACCATACCCACCCCCTAACCTACCCAAACTCGAACCTTAAGCCTATCTTATCTAATCCAAACATAACGCTTACCCATACCTAACCTGTCCTAAGGCATTCCTAATCTATTTCAAGCCATTCACAACGTAACTCTAATCCTATTCCGTCCCTAACCTACCTAACGGCCATCTTCAAAATCTTATCGATGTCTCGTCCAGTTTCACGTCGCCAGAGAGATGATCATTTTATTGTATTTTTATTTTTATTAATTTTATTTCGTACTAGTCCGTAATCAACATTCTACCTCTGTTGAGATCAAGCAACGACTTCAAGAAGTTAGAAATTTTAATGTCAGTTTACGCACTGTAAGGCGAAGACTTCCAGAAGATGGATTATGCGAGAAGGCTTGCCATGGTCCTGATCTTCAAGAAGGCACAGAACAGCTCGGTAAAGTTTCTCAAGAAATCATATCAATTGGTCTGAGCAAGATTGGACTAAATCTTGTTTTCGGATAAGTCAAGGTTTTGCTTGAGGTCTTTTAACAATGGGTTTGGAGAAGATATGTCCCCGCAACATTTTTCATTCCGGGAGGTATTATAATTTGGGCAGGAATTTCTGTGGAAGGACGCACAAACTTGATCTTCACCGACGGTTCCATCTACGGTATAGATTTAAGATGTGTTATCGGAAAAGGTTGTTCCTTATTGACCACCAATTGGCAACGGCTTTATTTTTATGCATGACAATGCAAGGTCCCACACAGTTAGGATGGAGCTTCAATTCAATGTTTGGAGTGGGCAGAATGTAGTCCCAAACATTGACCATACCGAACACCTTTGGGACGAGTTATCAACGTAGGTAAAACGTCGCTCTGTGATGCCAGAGAATTTACAGGAATTAAGAATGGCGCTGTTGGGGGAGCACGAAAATATAAAGAGTTTTTTATTTAGATCTAAATCATTTTATTAAATATCCAGTAAACCATAAAAAATAAAAATTATAAGGATTGCAAGTATTTACTAAAAAAAGTGGGTGACCTCGTTTTTGGCCTATGTGAATTTTTGTCCAGCCTTGTTATGACCAACACCGATGAAAAAATCTTGTCGAATTTTGTAAGAATTAAAAATAACACGATCCGTTGCACAAAATCCAATTAGAAGCCATAAAACTTCCCCTTGGAATGTAAACGTATTTTTCTTTAATGAAAAAAAAAAGGAATTATTCAAAACGCCTCAGGTACGATCTCTTGCTCAGTGCAAACTTTACAGAGTGATTGCCAATGAATTGTGTGCTAACTGAATATTTTGAATAGAAAATTTTAGTTCAAAAATTGTTTTTACTACTTCAAAACAAAAGAAGATTAGCACAATTATAGATTTGAGTATAATGCTAAAAATTAGACAACAACCACGACCAACATTAAAATAATGCATTATGTTGGACGAGATAAATAGAAAATCTTATTCTAAAATATGAAAAAGATGAAGATTTAAAAAAGAAAAAGATTTTTCAAAAGACAAATTTTCATAATACACTGTCATGTTTAAATAGTAAATTTGTGATATGTAATTTTTGTAAATAAACGTGTTCGTCTAAATTCGAAGAAATGAAAAGTAGAAGTGCGGAAATCCTGTCAATTTACCAGGTAAAATTAGTTCATTATCCGCCTAATTGACGCTAATTGCCGGTGGCCGGCGTGGAATTAACGGGCGACACTCTTTGACGGTTGATAGAAAAATTAGCGGTATCCGAAAGAAGGGAGCCGTTTGGAAATTTTCACAGAGTTGCAAGAGGCAGCCGCGAAGTTCCCGTTCGTTGGCGCAACCCTTGTCTTCTCTTCTGCAGACAATGAGCAGAAGAGGAGGTGCACTTGGAACGGGCTACAAGGTCACGGACGTTCCTTTCACACGATTCCTCCCTCGATTTCTACACGTCCTCTCGTACGTTTCAAAATTTAAACGTCTTTTTATATGGAAGTACTAGGAAAACTACCGACTATACTTCCACAATAATACATTCATGGAAAGTAATTTAAAAATGTAACTAACCATCACATTATGAAATCAATAACGGAGATTTCCCCCCAAACAGAGATGTTCCTTATCAGAGGTTGGCATATAACAAAAAAGGAAAATTCGAATCCGTGGCTTTTTAATTGCATATAGTATAAAAAATGTATTGTCAAGTGGTTTGACCCCTCGCCTATACGGACACCCAACGGGTATGACAGTAAATACTTTATTTACTTTAATTTAACCAGAAACAAATTCATTGAAATCTGTGACCCCACGTCCTCCCTCTTTTAGATTTTCTTTGAAATAAATTCAAATTAAATTGTGCTAATTACACTGACAAGCAAAAATTCCACCCACTTGTAATATAACTTGATTTGTTTATATTTTTATATATTAATCAAAGTTTCACGTTTTTGCCGTTTAATAATTGAGCCTTTTTTGAAAAAAGTAAAAAAAAATTGCTAAGTAAAATGAAAAAAAAAAGATGAACAGAAGAAATTTGGTTTAAATTTTTATTTCGCGTATTTCTTCCTCTTGCCTTAATTACATCTCGAAGACGCCTCGGCATACTTTCACCAGTCTGGAAATGTCTCGTTGGTGGAGGTAAGCCCATTCTTTACGAAGAGTCCTTTCAAGATCGTAGCGTGTATCAGGAAGTGATGGACGTGCTCTTATTCGCTTTTGAGGTAATGCTGTTGAAGGTACGTTTGTACTATGCTAGCAGCATGTGGACGGGCAATATCGTGCATTAGAATATATTGTCGCTGATTTCAGCGAGGATAAGCGACGCATGATGTTCCAAAATTTCATCCGTACAGCGAATGGCCGTCAAAGACCCTCCACGAACAACAACCAACTCTGTGCGACTCTCCATTGAAATTCTCTCCCACACCATCACTGAGCTATGTTGAAAGTCGGCTCTGGGAAAAATCACAAGCTTCGCACACATTTCACCTCCTCCACACTCTTTCACGCCCATCTGGAGATCGTAGGGCACTAAAGTACAGCAGACCAATCGTCCAAAGACCAAAGGCTGTGTTCTCGAGCAAATGGTCCTCTTACGTGGCGAAAAGCCAATAATGATTTAATCTTCTTCGAGCAGTGCGTTCAAAAATTTGGACGCCTCGAATTTCCTTGAGCTGATGAATTTCTTAAACAACAGTAAGGTGCCGGTTTTGTAAAATTCTCATAGCCAAAACATGGTCATCCTGTGGTTCTGTTATCCTAGGCCCTCCAGAACCGGGCCTTCTCGGGTAGGACCCAGTTGCAACAAAACGTCTAACGGCGTCTCGCAGTGTTTCGTAGGGGACTCCGATGGCAATAGCCGCATACCTGATGGAAAGTCCATCATCAATAAGTGCCACACCATGCACAACATCCTCAGCACTAAGTGGCATTTTTAAGTTTAAACATTGAAATTAAGTGTGTGGTGATTAGTGACCGTTAATCGATATTTATTTAGAAAACGTGAGATGCGGTCTGGTCTGATGTAGGTTTCAGAAAAACATATATACGTATATAAACACAAAATAGCAAAATCTCACTGCACTCTCAACACGACACGCAAGAATGGCACAATTACACAGAAGACAAACGCTTTGAGTGAGTAGAAATACTTTGATTGAATATATATAAAAAATATATTTTGCATTGTATAAATTCACTTTTTTACATCCAAAATGTAATTGTTATATGTAAACATTGTTTGTAAATCCCAGTCCCTGAAGATGATCTCAATAAAGATCGAAACGTTGGCACGATAAAGAAAATGTTTTTCTGAAACCTACATCACACCAGACCGCATCTCACGTTTTCTAAATAAATATTGAATTTAAGAAAACAAAGATTAAAGCTAAACAGTTTATTGCTTCAGAATTCAAATGCGACTGTACAAACATTTTAAATTCCGTAAAAAGTAAACATTAAAATATCCTTTATACTTGTTTTGGATTAAGGGCTAAGTGTTATTACGTCTAATTGATATTTAAAACAAAGCAAATATTTATTGGCAAAAACAATAAGACAAATTAAGGATAGAATTTTCTTTTATCTAGAAAATGAAAAAAATCAATTTGGTGGAATTTTTTGCCTCTCAGTGTATTTGATAATTACCTAATTTTTCATAATATTATGCAATGATTCGATTTTACCTATGAACTTTTATTACTAAAAATTAAGCTAATTATTAATATTAATATTGTATTTGATTTGATTTGATTTGTGATTGAAATCACATCATATTGATGATTCATCACTTTCATTGTTACTTTCGAGTATTACTTTGGACTCATGATCAGAAAAAGGCTTAACTGTGGGGATGAACAGGCAGTTATGAACCAAATATTTTAATATTCTTAACATATATGAGCACACATAAAAGCTTTCATGAACGGCTCAGAGGTAAAATTTAATCGAAATGAATTCGCTCACGTGTGTCGACCCTGGTCCGTCTTGGAAATTTCTATGTCGAAACGGGCCGTGCAGAGACGCCCTGTAGCAGGCGAGGTTGTTAATGTTGCAAACAATGCCAACACGAGGGACTATTAAAAGATGACATAACCAGCTCCCTGTAAATTCCTCAGCGAGCTCGTTCAAGTCGGGACTGCAATCCGCATTTTCGTAGCTTGCACATTACGTAAACGAGAGCAGGCACTACCGGGGATATGTACGGCGATTGGTTAATATACAGAACGATATATCTGCGTCTTGAGGGCGGATAAATTACGAGTTCTATTCCCGTCATCGACGTAGAAAAATCGGTTGATAAGCCTTACATACTAAGTAAATTCTCGTGTTTGGTAAAATTCCTTTAATTGAATCTTTTCTCACTTTGAAATACGATACTGCGAGGTCTCATGTTATGCTTAAAAGTCAGTGCTGATATAAGATTCACGTCGAAAGAGATGGTTGATGGTACAAGGCCTTTTCTAAAGATTAGATTGGGAGTGATAACTTCTAAATCCATTAGTCATACTTTATACTACACCCATGCCAGTATAGCACCCCAAGAAAAAACTTTTTTAACATCATCTTTTTTTGTTTATCATTTAGTATAATTGGGAAAATAAGAACTCGAAAAAATTAATAATCTATTTTTTTAAATAAGTCTTAATTATGGTATACACAGCGGGAAGAATGAGTAAATGGGTCTAATTTCTCCCTAGATAAAGCCCTGAGACGTATCTCATGAATATTCCAAACGGATAGTGATTCAATTATATTCTGTCCGCGGAAAAGAATAAAATAAACGCAAATAATAATCAGGCAGAAGGGCCTTACAGTTAATGAACTGCAAGTCACGGAGTTTGGGAGTGATTGCCAACTACAATGTCTGAAATAAGTAAGAGGGGCACTTATAGTAAAAAATCTGACAATCTTGTAAAAGGTCCTCAGTACTAGAACCCTTTGGGCCAGAACCAAAACTAAGCATATCTAAAAGCATGCTTACTATGGAATTGAACTGTGAGTTGAAATGAATTTTTTATAAATGTACAGCTGTCTGGACAAAAGTATCCCTCAAAGGAGCCATACCTTAATTATTAGGGGCAACGGTAGATGAGCGGTAGATCGAGTTTGAGTCTTGGGTGTATCCTGCAAAGGTGAGCTTGGGCCTCGGCATGGCTTTTTTTCTCAATCAAATTCCAGGGACTGCGCAGTGGGTGCTCCTTGGATTCCTTGGTTGCAAGAAAGGTTCCAGGCGCAAATTAATGGTGTAGCCGTGAGAACTTGATACACTCTCTAAAAACCATCTGAACTACGGCGCAGTGAAAAATCGTTTCAAGTCAAAGCTCTGCTGCGTGGGAATGGACTCGCAGTGGCTTAGTAGTTAGCCTCATGGCGAGTACTTAGAGAAGAGCCTGTTGTTCGGTGGTGCCCTTATGGGCTTACTTTACCGAAGGCAGGTTCCTCTAGGGGCTGGTTAGAAATTCTTTAAACGAAACCGTGGCCGGAGCGGATCCGGAAATTTTGACGCTGGCGGAGCCCCAACCCTCTGGGAGAGATTTGCCGTCTCTATCTAGGGAGCTCCGGGTATACATTTCAGCCCCTTCGCGTATCCCTTTATGAGCGGCACACGGTTGAGTGCACAATGTTAACCCACCTCTCGGACAGGGCAAGCGGAGAAGTCGGCATGTCTTTTTGATCATTCTGTGGATTTGGTGGATTCTACACCGAACCTCACGGTGTTCCGCCCTATCTACCGTGAGCGGAGGTGAATCGTTCCTAACTTGAGAAACTAAACGTGTGATAATCCTTTGTGACAGGTGCTCATGACAAAGGACCTCATTGTCTTAAAACATTGCGACCCCAATGGGAACATGTCTAGACAAAAGTCTGGTTCTTCCTTATTTAATTACCCACTCCAAGAAAAGCAGACTTGATAGGATAAATGCACTTGCACAGCTATTAAGATCTTTAAATTATAACTTAAACGGCGAATTAAATTAATCTTTGGCAATGGAGCCAGGTTTGCAAAAGAGGAAATTACGTAGTAGGTGCAATCAAGTGAATGTGCTTACCATTTATAAATATTTTGGGATATCTTCGATTCACGAGGTGTGCTCGAAAAGAAGGAAATATACTAAATAAATAATTTAATTCTTTCATTATAAGAGTATTAATTCATCTTAATTACATCAATTACAGGACAACTATAGGTAAACATGTTGTCAGGGCAGGATTTTATAGATGTACACGCAAAAAAAAAAAAGTTTTCAATGTTTGTTTTCATTATGCTACGACTATATGCAAACACATGTTTCAATTTAAACGACGTTTGAATATTTAATTGAAACAAACGTTTAGTTGAGTAATTGCTTTAAATGATGTGTGGTAAAACCATGATCAACCCAGTGTTTATTTACAAATATAAATTATTTTAATGAAGATGTTAAACAAAATTTTTAATACAAGAATGTCTAAGTTGCTAAATTCCGCCATGATTAATTGTTATGTCAGCGCTAATCATCATTTTACATGCTGGTGTTTCACCGAAGATGCCGCCCGAGAGCAAACCCGTTTGACAACCAACTGGGATAGGCGGATGATTTAAGTTGATGTGAAAAATAGGCCTCACCGGACTTCCGTACTTACAAAACAGTGAAATTGATAATTAAGTAGTTGATTTTTTTTTAACATTAACCTATGCTCACTAAAGGGCCTGATTGAAAATATGTACTTAAAGGAAAGAAACTAACAATAATTAATTAATTTGTTGTTGTTTTCTGTATTGTTATATATTTTCAAATAATTCAATAAAGGCTTTTTGTATTGTATTTATTTCAACGTTACAAGTAACTTATTTATTTAAGTATTTATCTTCATATTTTAATTACTTTTAACATCTACTTATATACAAAATTCAGGGCTTATTCCTTTTCTATTCTAATCCAATAATCATATAATAATAATTTATTTTATTTTAAGTCCATATACAGTATTTACATATTATCTCGGACTACCAGTTTAAAACTTCGCCTCTCAATCACATACACATATTTAACTTAACTTTAATTTTAAAATTAATTCATTTTCTGTTGGGAAAAATGTACTAAAAAACCCGACACTAAGGTACATTTATTAACATAGCTTGATTACATTATGTTTAATTCTATTATGTTACATTATACTGTCCTATTGTAATTTCAGTTTTTTAATTCAGTACTAACATTATATTAATCAGTATAAAATATAATAGTATAAAATATAGTATAAAATAAATATATAAAGCAGTAATAAAATATAGTATAAAATCGTTGTTTTTTTTGTTTTTTTAAGCGGGTTTGCAACAGCAGAGATCATATCAACCCTCAGGATACCAGCGTTTTGGAAAAAAAGCCCATCTGTATGTCGGGTTCGAATGCAGGGCCGCTGGATTCGAACCTGGGACCTTCACCTTACAGTGATGAGCGCCGTGTCAACGCCAAAACCGTTGCGGCTACCGACGCCCCCATACGTAGCCGTATCTTCAGCGAACAGTGACATCGTTTTCTTTTAAGGGCAGGTCATTTATAAATATTATAAATAATACCAGACCAAGGACTGAGCCTTGAGGTACATCCGCAGATAGACGCTTTTTTTACAGGCAGTACATTTTCAATCTAGAAATGTTCGGTTTGACAAGTACGACCAGTCGTACAACATAGAGCAGAAAGACGTGTATTATTATTTGGTAATAAGGATCAGCGATCCAGACAGTGTCGAAGGCTTTCTTTAGTCGACTAGTCGCGCCAACTGCGCTTTCTTGGGATGACTTTTCGAAAACCGAACTGTTGCCACTAAATGAGAATTAATAATATTTAAAATTATTTTTTCCCTTATTTTACTTAAAGTGCTTAGAAGACTAATCGGTCCGTAATTATTTACAATTCTAATCCAAAATATATCATCGTTACATAAAGTTTTTGTTATCAAGGAGGAATTAGCGAGGGGAGCCCTGTTGGAATAACTCAACCAAAACAAAACACTTTTCTTTTTGGCCTTTCCTTTTTATTTTGAGCAAGGTCTAAGGGTGGGTTTAAGATCAACAAAATTCTGGCAATGGAAAGTAATAGTTAAATGGCCGTGGACCACTGGTATGCGGTCTACCTTAAATAAGGCAAGCAAGTGAATTGGCAAAACAAAGTATGTGGCTTCATCTAAGTTCGTAATTTTTATGAATCTCTCAATGTTAATTCTTAGTTTTCTAATGAATTCTAACTTGCTCGATTAAAAAAAAGAACTGGATTTGATTTGATATGTGTCAAATCCTTCACGGTCTACCTCTTGTTAATAAAAGTCTTTGTTTTCCTTTTTGGCCCTTTATGGAGTCGTTGGGGTCTATTTTGCTACTTTCGTCTATTAGGTCCTTTTCCGTAAAGATTTTTGTGCTTTTAAAAAGTTAAGAGTTCTTCTGAAGGGGATGTTATCGAGGATTTTATTACTGAGGGCGTATTTTCCTGGCTTTATTGTTTTTACCACAGACTCGAGAACCTACGTGCCTGCCTTCACAAGTTTTTTTACTCTTATCTTCCCACTGCCAGCTGATTTCAAAACAAGAAATAATACTTTTGTCACTTTCAAAAATTTTTCACCAACCTGTAGTTTCTTAAAGAGTTCTACCAGCACAGATTAACAAAAGATATGTGATATTTTGTTATAAACATGTGTTTTTATTTACAACCTTCAAAAAACAATATTCGTTGTTCTCATAATTAAGTGTTTTATAATTCGCTCCTGATAAAGGGCAAAGAGCAGTTAAGCGACGTTATATAATAAAAAAAGAAAGAAAAAGAAATAGACTGGTTCTCATACTCTGATTCCTGAAATAGCAACAGAGAAACACGTCTGCTCTCATATTGTGTTGTAACTCGAAATAGGCTGAATATGCAGCAAATGAAGAAAGCCCGGGATTATCCTACATTACGTATTCTAGGAGGTCGTAGATTGCCTCCTAGAACAAAGGGAGCATTGCAAACAACGCCATTCAAATTCGCATCTGATGCTAGTCAATTGTTACTATCAATCACACTTTGCCAATTTTAAAGTGATCAAAAGAATTCCACCGTAAACATTTGGCCAATTTAATTATGAAACAATTGGTGTTTTAGGTATTGTCATTTTCCTGCCATGGCGTTATGAACAATACACCAGCAAAGAAGCTCGAAGCCACTCGTGTCCTCGACCGAGAATTATCTAATTTCTATTCTACTGTTCAGAATATCTTAACAACTTAAAAAACTAATACACTTTTATTGAAAGTGCAGTCTGACACATCGAGAAGAGATTGAAGAGGGAAAGAGAGAAGGAGAGAGAGAGAGAGAGAGAGAGAGAGAGAGAGAGAGAGAAGGGAAAGAAAGGGAAACAAGCGAGAGAGAGGAGAGAGTTGAGTGAGAGGGAGAGAAAGAGAGAAAGAGAGAATTGAGAGATGGAGAAAGCGAGTGAGAAGCAACCATATTATTGGTGTTTATTTGTTATTACATTCAAAGGGTGTTTTTCGTGTTTATTTTATGATTCTTGTTCTGAGAATAATTGTTGGTAAAACATAGGTTGTTCAAGGAGAAATTATTTAAAGATGTATCTGGCAAAACGTATTTATTTGGTTGGTTATTGGTGTCAACCTGTACAATATTTTGTACTATAATGTGTTTATGTCACATTTAAACATAGAAAGTTAAAAATTGAAATTTCTGTTTTGCAGGCAGTCATTTAAAATTTTATTAGCAAGATTGAGTAGTTTGCAAAAAACTCAAAATGTTTAAAAAACATACTGAGAGGGAGAGAGAGAGAGAGAGAGAGAGAGAGAGAGAGAGAGAGAGAGAGAGATGAAAATTTAATTGAATTGAAACGCTACATTTATAATACTTACAAATTTAGGTCATATTGACCTTTCTTACAATTAAAAAGTACAAAAGTAAAGTACAAAAAAGATTTTTTTAATGTTAACAATATATAATTATATATTAAACATTTAGCAAGTGAATTAGTGAACGTAGTTCTTAAGGAGTATTTGGTAGAGAATTTTTATTTTGTAAATATAATGTAAAATTTATATGTAGACCTAATATATAACTTATATGCAAATTGGTAGACAGAGGAGTTATTTTGAAATTAAAATTCCTTTTAATTTATTTTTCAATAATTTTTCGTTTTTTAATTTTTTTATATTTTTGATGGTATATTTATTGTTCATGATCGTAATGCTTTTTAGTAAAAAAGAGTTACTAACTTGTGTGTGTGTGTGTGTGTGTGTGTGTGTGTGTGTGTGTGCGTGCGCGCGCGCACTGAAATGAACAACTGATTTGAATGGCGAGTATTAATATTATGTAAAATATAAAAATTTTTGTATAAATATTATGGAGTTTTATATTTAATTATTTTGTAAATTAAGGTCCAGATTGCTAAAGTTTGTACATCTTTCTATTTAAGGATGCCTAATGGTTTATATTTGTCATAAAATTTATCATCATACTTTAAATTTAGTATGAAACTTATACACATATTAATGCACTTTTCAAGTTTTTTGTTGTGAATTCATAATTCAAGTCAGTAACTAAGTCAATAACTATAATGAGAGAGATACAACTACATCTACAACTACAAAGAAAGAAAGAGAGAGAGAGAGAGAGAAAGTGAGAGAGAGAGGGAGAGAGAGAGAGAGACAGACAGACAGACAGACAGAGAGAGAGTAAAAGACTTTAAAGGAAGTTAGATTTAATCATAAGGAATTAATTTTCAATTTTGAAAGAAAAAAATAACTTCCCTTGTACAATTATTTGAAATATTAGCTATCATTTTTCATCTTCTTCAGAGCTAGCATAAGGTTCGAGAGTTTCAATTTAATTATTATAATGAGAAATTTGAATAAAGCAATTGGTATCGAGTTTCGCCGTCCAAGAACAATGTTATGCAGAACCGAACCGGACGAACGTGTAACGGCGAGGGTAGCAAGTTCACGAGAATGAAAGTCAGCTCGGTCGAGCGGCTCCTAAGTCCCAGTTGCATAACAGAAGTAAATGGCAAGAACTGGGCCAGTGTGTGATGCACGATCCGACATCCGTCCATTTCCAATTTAACATTATTTATAAACGTCCCTGATATAGAAAACCGCGCTGTGACCTCACTGGATGCCAACGCTCGGAAATTGCGAATTTTATATTTTGACACACTTTCGGCGCTTGGCACTCGTCTGGGCGTTTTACACTTATCCTAGTTTTAAATTTTTACCTTTTTTTGAGAAGGGGATACCTCAGGCCTAGTTTAACTTCAAAATTTAAAATACGACCCTGTGTTCCCGGCATAACAATTTAAAGGATTTTTTATGCTGAAAACAATGGTGCAACCGGATTTTAAATTGCCCAAAAATGACAAGGTTATGGCCAAAGGTTTGAAAGAAGTCATTTTGTTTGGTTTATTAATCATATTTCATGTTCAAACTGTCATCCGTGCATTAAAATGGAAAGATTTGCTCTTTTTAACCACTCTTCACCGGTGCTCAGAGCAATAGAGTCAGGGGAGGATTGACAAAAATTTTCTATCGTTCTTCAACTGAGGTTGCTCAGTCATGATTGGCGAAGAAACTGTTTTTTAAATTGGCCCAATATAAAATAATCAAGTGGAGTTAAATCAGGTGACCGAGGAGGTCAACAGATCTGGCCATGAGGTCCGATCCACCTATCCCAGAAGTGACGAATCAAATAATTTCTCACCTTTAAACAATTGTGTCCAGAGGATCCATCAAGCTGAAGAATCATTCTTTGTCGTTGTTACAGAGGAACATCATCTAATAGTGTTGGTGCTTCCCAACAATCGCTCTCTCAAAAAATTCATGAACTGAGCACCATTTAAATTATTTTCATCTAAATAAGTCCCAATTAATTTATTTCCGAGAAGCCCACACCAAATGTTGATACTGTGAACCCCATGATGATGACAAGAGTACGAAATTCTCGGATTTTTCTCTGCCCAAGTTCAAAAATTCCAACGATTTAGTATGCCATTCGAGGTGAACATCAATAGGGAACAATCCACAAAATGTATGGAAGAATGTTTTCTTCAGCCTCCCAAATCACATTTCTGCAAAGAACGTTAGACGCCTGTCATAATCAGTCTTGAAGTCACAAGAGAAGATGAGACCGATACGGTTTAAAATAGGTTGTCAGGAGTACCACTCTAATTGTATTTTTTGAAAAACCTAAAAACCTTCCAATATTTCGGAGAAAGTGATTCAGATATTCGCGAACGTACAGTAAAATATTTATCTCCTCGTACAAATTACGCTGCCGGTTTTTTGATGACAGAACAGCAACTGATCCATATCTCTTCATATTGCAAGCAACACGAATAAAAGTTTTGACGTTTACTCTGGGGCGATCAGAAAATTTCTGGAATTAGAATTCGACTTCACGACGCGCAGTACCACCACTATCAATAAAGCATTCGTACATACCAACTCTCTGTTTATCGGAAAAATGTACTCTTCGGTTCGTTTTGAATGGAATGCTGAGTGTAACGAATAAATACTTTTGTAAAATTTATTTACTTCCAGGCATTAAGATTTGGACTCATAATTTTGACCAAAAATGACATACTGAAAACAGTGAAGGCAAATACTCTTTATTGGGGGGCGTCGGTGGCCGCAAGGTTTAGTCTTTGACACGGCGCTCATCACTGTAAGGTAAAGGTCCCGGGTTCGAATCCAGCGGCCCTGCATTTGAACCCTACATACTTACAAAAAATGACTCTATTTTAGTGAAGAAGAAAATTATTGGAATTAACAACGAAAAAAACGAAATGCGTTTTTTCAAACTTGTTGCCATATCTCTGTCATTTTTTGACCAATTTAAAATTTGTTTGCACCATTATTTTCAGCGTAAAAATCCTTTAAAGTGATTTGTCAGGATATATAGGGTCATAGTTTATATTTTGAAGATGAAATGGGCCTGAGGTACCCTGTATAATTTTTCTCCAAAAAGACATAAAAATTTGAAACTAGACTAAAAAATATTAAACACGTATTTTTTTTTTTTTTATAAGGTCATTGGTTCAATAGAAATTCAGCCGGAACATCTACACCCTATATACCCCGGACAATAAAGCAAAAGTTTGACATTATATAATGTTCAATTCGTAAGTCCAGATAATCAAAGATTTGTCTAGTTCGATGAGAACTTTTAGAACGTTGCCCAGGTTTAGATGAAAGGCGGAACTATAACGGCAAATATGTTAAACAGGAGATAACGTCAATCGATAAGAAGAAACTCGGGTTATTCTATGATATAATCCAAAGCGGGTCATGACTCGTCGATAACAGTCTTTCGCTCTTAAATTTTTCGAACATTGCCCTTAACAAGGATCAAATAAAAAACTCAGCTTTTGACATCACTGGGTCGAATTGAAATCCAAGTTTCTCAATTCGATTGGCGATAACTTCAAATCGACTTTTCCCAATTGGCAAAAAGCAATTCTACTCGCGCGGGTAATAACGCCATGAGCGGATGCCGGGATAGAAACTATTCATCCAACAATTGGTTGGTAAATTTCAATATTGGCCCTTCCCGTTTCGAAACTGAATTCAAATTTCACAATAAACAGAACAACAACGAAAACTAAATGCTAAGAGAGAATGTAAGTTTACAGTCAATTCAAGCTACTTTAGGTTCAATAAAAACCTCCCGTGGATCTCTCTGCCTTTTGGTAGGGCACTTGACAAAATAATAATTGAAGACGTTTGGAAATTCACTGNTTTCTGTCTCTCTGTCTGTCTGTCTGTTTCTCTCTTTCTCTCTCACTCTTTCTCTCTCACTCTCTCTCTCTCTCTCTCTCTCTCTCTCTCTCTCTCTCTATTATTATTATTACAATTTATTAATAAACAGATGGCGCTTAAGTTCATTAATAATTTGATAATATATATGAACAATACATTTAAAACAAAATAAAATAAACAAAAAATAAAGAAAACGTATACGGATAAAAAAAACACTACAAAATACTCCAACTTCAAAATTAAATCAAACCTTTGTTGTGGTTTAGACTGGCTTATTTTAAATTAAGCCATGCTGTCTAAACGTGCAGTTCACCCTGAAGAAAATTTCATTAAATAATATTAAAACCAATATTGATTTTAGAATTGTGTTAAGGCTGATGAAACATTTTTACATTAGAGTCAATTTGAAATAGTTGTAATGATTCAAGGAGATCAATGTTATTTGGAGAAAACTGAAAACAAAAAATGAACTAACTCAGAAACTCTAATATAATTAAGGATCATTCTTTACAATAACCAGACACAATAAAACATTGTAAACCTTAGAATATGTCAAAATGTGTTTAAATGGAGCAAGGTATTATATTTTCTACAAATCTGTCTGAAAAGTAGAAAGCAGAATTAGCATTGAAAAAATTTCATTGCTAGTTCGCATGTTGTACTTATTTTCAAGAAACTCCACGGCGATAAAATTTTTATTAGCAGAAACTACACCAATAAATCTTTATGTAGTTTCTTCCTCTGCTCTGATTAGCAGTCAATTGTCCAATTATGAAAAAAAACATCAAACAGTCTCTGACCTCTGTGCAAGTGTTCGATCGTGACAGTGATTGCAAAATTGAACTGCAATTGTTTCCAATACTTATTACCCTTGACAGTCAGTGGCCTTTGCTACAGTCGTTGGAGATGGTCGTTATAACGATCGTAAAAAAAACTGTTTACGTTAACAAGTTTTGTAACCAACAACGTTTTTTTAGCGTTTTCAATCTGTCGGATAAAGTTTATTCAAAAATTCTTAAACAATAAACGTATATGAATAGGAATGGATGTATATATGTGATTTAAGGTTTAAATGCATTAGTCTGCTGTAATATATAGTAAACTTGATATGAGTTTTTTATCGACAATTTGAGCTGTACAAATGTGTCAATTCCCCTTTGGTGATGTGTCCAGTAAAACTGGCGAAATGACAAAACACATTGGACCAATAGAAAAATCTAGCGAAAATAAGCGGAACAGGATGATCAACTCGCTGAACAATGCACAGTCGTTCTCATGTAGTTACATTTTAGGAGAAAATAACACTTGGATGATACTACCAAAAAATAACTTTATGGTAAGATTGTTTCAGTTCATTCCTTTTATTATAAAGTGGGAAGTTTATGGGCCGACAAACAGCTAAGATCATAGCCGACCCTCTGCCTGTTTTACTTCTTTTTCTCTTCTTTCGCACGTATTTTGTTTTCAACCGCATTCCTTTTATTAATTCTCAAAATTTATGATATGATATTTGTTCCAAACGAATTATAAAAAATAGTTTTTCAAATAAAACCTGATGCAATTCTTATAACTGAGAGTAGAACTTCACTTGATATAAATACGCAGAACAAATACAATAACAAGAAACTGAAAAATCGACCAAGTAAAGCAATAAAACCAGTTAATGCAAATTAAAAATTTATTAAGAAATGATCTTTCCAATGTGGCATATATTACATAATTAGTTCGTTTAACATAAAGAACTACATTTACCTTGCCTGAATTAGATATTGGCACACTTTATACATAGAGTTATAGTTAGGTTTATCAAACAACTTCACAAACATCTGTTGAGATGAATTTATTCACTTACGTGTCATTAAATATGCAAAAGTATGTTCCCACCCAATTCGCCGAGAGAGAAAAAATTATACGTGTAAGAAAAAAAATGTAAGAATTCACTTTACTAAATTAGTCAAACGTTTAAGCCTTTAATTAAGAGTTTTACATACAAAATAATGTAACTACAAAGTATTCAAAAAATTTGTAATAAGTTTAAACGTTTAACAGCTGCATAATTCTTTTTAATGCAATAAAAAACAGAAAGAGAGAAAAAATGAACAAATAATGTTTTGTTTGTAGTCGCAGAATTTGATCTTATTCGACCAACATACATGCAACTACTTGGAGTGTGTGTGTGTGTGTGTGTGTGTGTGTGTGTTTGTGTGTGTTAGTTAAAGAGAGCATATAAAATTCTCGTTTATTTATTATTTATCATTTATTTTAATAAACAAATAAACAAACCTACTCTCAAAAGAGAAGATTCAAATATTTAACAGGAATTTTTGTTCCTATCCTTTGTTTATTTTGAAGTAGAGTGCTATCAGAGTACATTTAAGACAACTAGGTCGATCACATTCATCATAGCTTATTCAGCCGCCTAGAAACAATAATAAATTTTTCAACATATCTATTTTTCAGTGTATAACACTATAACTGTTATTTTTAGTGATCGAGACGGTGCAAATAATTGCAATCGACCAAGCCGACGTGAGAGACTTTAACGCGTTGGGACTGTAAGTGATTTCAACGCGCTCAGAACCTACAAACGGGGTCGGTTCGGTGATTTCAACGCTTTCCTGAAGTGTGAGGTATTGCTTATAGTTGAAAAACCACTTGAAAACACGCAATAATTACCTGCCAGAAGTTTGAAATCCAGAATTTGTTTAGTTGAAATTTACGAAAGTCGAAATCTTTCTTCAATTAAGTAAAATAATTCCTGTCATACAGGAGGGTTTAACTTCAAACTACTCATTGGGGGACGAACCTGTTTATAATATATTTCATACTAAAAAGACACATACCCTTCCAGGATTCGAACCTAGGACTGCTAACGGACGGCCTAATCACTCGTAACCACGCCCCAATATAAGTTTTGATTACATTACATCAATAAAATACTTTTTACTACTACATCATGAAATATAGAATACAATTTGGCCTTTTTATAGCCCGTCTTTTATTCATATATTAAACAATAAAACGCTTAAAATGTTACTTCTTTCAAAACATAACCAACTGCAGCAACAAACGCACACAATTTGACACATAAGAATATTTTTAATTTCCTTATTTTTATTTATATTTCTTCATTCTTATTTTATTATTCTATCCACCTATCTCAATCACACACAGCTAACATTTCGTCTCATACACAAACAACCATCTTCACATTTGTAGATGTTGCAGCAATTCTTTCAAATAACACCGATCCTTTTCATCGTCTCAAAACTAGCAACATTGCAGAAACTAATGGCACAACCTGTGAACTTATTTCCATGACGAAGGAGATATCAACATTAACTCTGCAGTTATAAACTCCCATAAAAAATAACAATTAAAAATGTAATATCTCCAGAGTTGTGCAAAAATTCTTTGTTTTCAATCACACAATCAACGATATAATTCAATTTTTTAAACATTCTTTCCAAATCTATTTATTATATGTTGTCATTTAAATTATTTTTTAACATAATTGCGCGTGAAGATGCAGTCAAAGTAGACCAACGAGTTAACACTATCTCAATTCCTTTATTTTTTCGTCCTAGTTCCATGATTTTGACAGAACCGTTATAGCGATTATACAAATTATGACATTATAAATTTGTTGGCCTTTTTTATCGGTACTGTGCGAGTTTGTAAAAATGTCAAGAACCGCCTAAGGTATTTGTGTCGTTAAATCACGGACTAGTGGAAAAGACGTAGGCCGTTTTTGATTTGTATAGGCGTTGTATAAGAGAATAAAATGAAAACCAATGTCGAAATCTCGGATTTACGGGTCATCTGGTAGTTTATTGAACTCATTTTAATTAAGGACTTCTTCAAATTACTATTTTACTCTTTAATATTTTGTGCCAATATTTTTTCTAGATCTAGATAGCTTTTGGTCGGTCAATCAACTTCGTATTTTTTTCAATGCTTTGAATAAGATTAACGTTTATCTCAATATCTTTAAATCTCTTGTTTTTTATTTATTTCCTAAAAAGATTAAACAGGTTCATTTTGTGTGGTTTCGATAACAGTCGAATGTTGCAATCTTGCCGGTATGGGGAACCATGGATTGTTACCAAAATATAATAATTCAGCTAAGGATATGTGGAATATTAACATTTACAACACTAGCCGGCGAGGGAATTTCGATTCTTGCAATCGTTAAATGGGTGTCGTTATAGTTTAACCTTTGATATCGTGTTATTATAAAAACTGGACGCAAATTATGTTCATGTTGAAATTGTAGTTGTGGAATGTTAATTTTCAAAAAATGTAAGCCTATTTCACTCCTAATTTAAAATATTTGGATCATTTGTTTTTCTTATTATGTTTCTTATTATGTTGATAAAGAACACTGATTATTTGGTTTTAGGTAAAACATTACACAAATTTTTATGTGCGTATTAACCCTAATTCCATGTCTTCGAAACAATTTAAAAAATATTTTCACCGGCTTTAACACTGATTACAAAAGCATAAATATAACTTTTTTCCGTCAAATTAACCCTTTTTAACATTAAATTAACCTTTTTTTAAATTTTAAATTAACAATTTTTTGAACTATTAAAAACTTAGGAGATGGTAGGAGGTATATATATTATGCAGGTTGGGCGTCTAAGACCCGAGGGGTTAAATGCCTGGGTAGATTCGTACCCCATCCCTAAAAGGTCCGGGACTTGGTCGGCTCAGTGTCCTGCATAAATCTCTTGGACTTGTTCACAAACCCAAAAATTTTGGACCTGGAGATGGTAGGAGGTGAAAGCATGTCAAGTAAAATTTCTGCATATTTGAGAAATTTTAAAACCCCTAAAACGGAACCTGATAGAAAATACAATTATATTAATTACATTATTATATTATATTGAAGTTAACAATTAAATAAACCAAAGCCCACGCAGGTGCCCCTTATGCAGAGAAAGGTTGATCGATGTGATCCACATACTGGAAGTATGTCATGTCTTGGCTCCCTACAGGGAGCGTGTAGGCATGCCATCCAATCTGAAAATGGTACTCGAGCACTGCAGCGGGTTTCTGGGTCCCCTTTTCCCCTTTCTAGGGGAAATTTTTTATTGTATATAATATGTCTTATTGTTATGTGTATATATGTTTTGTCTGAGTGCATGTATTTATTAGCGTGAATAGCGAGGGGTGAGGGTGAAATATAACGTCGTCATCGCCCCTCGAACGTTGAGAACGTATGAGTGGGTGGTGTTCGGGGTCGATGGCGGAATATTTATAAAAGTACTCCATCGACCTCAATCTAGATTAGTATACCTATATACCTACCTATAGTAGACCTTATAGGAGTATAGGTCGGTGGAGGTTATCAAGTATTCCACCGACCAAACGGAATGAGTGTACTGTATGGATGTATTTATGTGTATGAATGTATTTATGTGTATGAATGTATTTATTTGTATGAATTGTATGAATGTAGTGTTTAAAAGGGTAAATAGAATATAGACTTAGTTGGGGGCTGAAATGACCTAGATCTCGGAAGCCTCAGTAAAAAAAAAGTAGACTTCTTCTAATTCAATTTTTTTTGTAAATATAAATTTTTAACTAATAATTCCTACATATAATAAAGGCATAAATATAGCNAACTTAATAAGTAAATATTTTATATATATATATATATTCTGCAGGTTGGGCGACCAAGACCCGAGGGGTTAAATGCCTGGGTAGATTCGTACCCCATCCCTAAAAGGTCCGGGACTTGGTCGGCTCACGTGTCCTGCATAAATCTCTTGGACTTGTTCACAAACCCCAAAATTTTGGACCTGGAGATGGTAGGAGGTGAAAGCATGTCAAATAAAATTTCTGCATATTTGAGAAATTTTAAAACCCATGAAACGGAACCTGATAGAAAATACGATTTATTAATTACAATTGAAGTTAACAATTAAATAATCCAAAGCCCACGCAGGTGCCCCTTATGCAGAGAAAGGTTGCTCGATGTGTCCCACATACGTATCCCTACAGGGAGCGAGTAGGCATGCCATCCAATCTGAAAATGGTACTCGAGCACTGCAGCGGGTTTCTGGGTCCCCTGTTCCGCTTTCTAGAGGAAATTGGGGTTTTTTATTGTATATAATATGTCTTATGTGTTGTGTGTCTATGTTTTGTCTGAGTGCATGTATTTATTAGCGTGAATGACGAGGGGTGAGGGTGAAATATAACGTCATGATCGCCCCTCTAACGTTGAGAACGTATGAATGGGTGTTCGGGGTCGATAGCGGAATATTTATAAAAATACTCCATCGACCCCAATCTAGATTAGTATACCTATAATACCTACCTATAGTAGACCTATAGAAGTATAGGTCGGTGGAGGATATCAAGAATTCCACCAACCAAGCGGAATGAGTGTACTGTATGAATGTATTTATTTGTATGAATCTAGTGTTTGAAAGGGTAAATAGAATATAGACTTAGTTGGGGGCTGAAATGACCTAGATCTCGGAAGCGTCAGTCAAAAAAACAAAATAAATAAATAAAGACTTCTTCTAATTTCATTTTTTTTTTTTTGAAATATAAAAATGGATTTTTAACTAATAATTCCTACATATAATAAAGGCATAAATATAGCTTTGTCCGACAAATTAACCACTTTTAAATTCATATTAACGTTTTATAACTTTAAATTTACACTTTGTTTAAAGCATTAATAAACTTAGAAGATGGTACAAAATATAAGCAATTAAAGTAAAATTTCTGTATATTTGAGAATTTAAATAAATTGGAAATTTTGTTTTGTTTTAAATTCTTCCTTAAAATTTATTTCCATTCAGATTCAAGTTTTTTTTGTTCACTTTTTTTTTTTTTTACGTTGGGTTTTGGAATTTTGAAATTATTATTTATATTTTTTAATCTTTAATTAATTTAATAGATGAATCATCTGGTTTTATATTTAATTTTTTTAATTTTAATTCTCACATATAAAGGAATTTTACTTTACATGGTTATATTTCATACTATTTCCTACGTGTTTTAATGGTTTAAATAATGGCTTAATTTGAAATTAGAAAGGGGTTAATTTGAAGTTAAAAGGTAATTTTAAATTAAAAAAGGTTAATAATATAAGATTATTCGGAGATCGTGAGGTGCGGTCTGGTGTGACTAGTTTTAGAAAAACATTTTCTTTATCGTGCTAACGTTTCGATCTTTATTGATATCATCTTCAGGGCTCAAAGAGTTGTTTTCTGCATAATTGTGTCATTCTTGTGTGTTGTGTTGAGACTGGTTATTATAAGGTTAATATCTATATAAAAGGGTGAATTTTATATTACAAAAACATAATTTGACGGAAGAAAGCTATGATAAAATAATCCTTTTTCTGTTATTTTTATGTGTTTGCGCAGACGTACTGAATGACTCCTTATTTCTGCCCTTTACATCCTCGCCCCAAGATATTCTATGGAGGAAAAACAGGTACAAACAACTATAATCATTAGCAGTCTATAAAATATATAATATTAATTAAAAAATAATTGCATCATTTATGGATTTATCAAACAAATTTTTTTTTATATATATACCAGTAACAAAGTTTGTAGTAGAAAATGATGCGGTTGTTGTGCATATCTGACAACAAATCAAATCTCTCTTTCCAGGCGTGCCGGGTATAATTAATTAAAGGTCGAACATCAGTCTGCTCGGTTAAAAAATGAGATAATTCCTACCCTCGGCAGGTTTTTCCTGCTGAACTAAATGGCTGTTACATCCCAATTACGTCCCCCATCTGTGGACACACACCCAAGAGTTGATCAAACTTTTCTCGATTGTTTAAATTGCAAAGCGAGCACTCAACATTAATGTCTTCTAATCATGGCTTACAATTTAAATGCATTAACTCGCCGAGGAGTTAAGCTATATTAAATCTAACAGATTCAAGATTTTTGTACAACTGGTTTGTGATAAGCATTACATTTTATCATAATAGTTTTATATAATAATTGGTGTTCAAAAAGGTTTCTACGAATTTTCCACTCTTCATGATCAACGCTACTTATTTCAGATGGGAGAATTGGTATTTAAACACCCCATAAATATAATAGTTTTGTAGTACCTAAGAAGTGACAAGAATGTCTTTAGGCAGAGTCATTTATTATTTGAACCAAAATATATTATTTTCAATTCGGAAAAGTAAATCTGGGGAGGCGTAAATCTGGAAGAGGTAAGTCTTTAGGCAGTATTGAATATGAAATGACAGAGAGTAAATGAGAAAAGTGAAGTCATGTGGTTTCCCAAAATTATATATGTATGTACATGTTTAGAGCACATCATAACCTGTATAACACAATCAACTAAAATAATTGTAACATCAAACAAGTTTCTTAAAATTTCAACCAGGAAAACAACGGTACATCCTCTTTGGAAAATCAAAATTAATGCCTAAGGAAATAAACGAATAGGAATCCCAGAAAGTGCTAACTACTTTTCGAATATTGGAAATAAAGTCGAGCCAATTCCACAATAGATCTTTAGGACCCAGTGGAAAAATGGATACTTTGGACGCCATTAACACGGAGAAAAAAATATTGTCATTTATCCTAGAGTCCTAGGGTATCAATGTTAGATGGACTACCTGCCTCTATTTTGGTAAATTATGTACAAAAAAACAAAATATTTTGAAAATTGATAGACCTTTAGTTTATTTGTTTTAAGAGATGTAGAGTTTTGTAAATGTTTTGCCTTAGTACAAGAAACATGACGATTGGATTCCTCAATTTACATTTAAAGTTTTGTGATTACCTTCCTTATAAAATGCGTAAAACATTTTTTTGCAATCCAACTTTTTCAGCAATCAACCCTGTATTATCAGTCAACCTTGATACGTCAAATATTGTAGTGATGGAATAATGATTTTTTGAGAAAAAATGAACGGGTGTTGTATAAACCGAATCAACTGAATCTAAATATTATTATAAAATTTGTTAAATACATGTCAGCTGGTTTGGTCTTTATTACTGTCCTGGCCTGCTCAGTTTTGCATAAAAGCGTTTTACAACTAACGAAGTACGGACGTGGGATCACCAATTTTAATTAAATCTTTTTTGTTGATATTATATCAAAAAATTACTAGAAACTTCATTAAGGATGTTAAACAATTTTTTTAAAACAGGATGCTGTATTTTTTGCATGTATATATATATATATATATATATATATATATAAAACCCTGGAGAACCTAAGAAGGAGAGCAGTGAAACAAGAATATCGTACATGTTACATTGTTAATTAAAAAATTTATTAGTTGGTAAAAAAAATCGGATCCATTCTTCTCATAAAGTGTGCATAACTAAAGATGGATCTAATTTTTGTTACCAATTAATAATTTTTTCATTAAACATATGACATGTACACGATGTTCTTGTGTTGCTGCTTTCCTCGGGTTGAATATCACGTTTTTCAACTTTGCAAAAGGTATTTCACTAAGAAAAGTTCTAAATAATGTAAAAGTGAGTGTGTCCTGGAAATACTTACAAAATAAGACAAAATGGTGAAATCCCCGAAAATTTTGATGGAAAAGTCATTGCACGAGTCACAATTGGGTATTTAAAAAAAAAAGATATTGAGCGGCTACTGTGAACTCGGAAGCGCGAATTTTTCAATAAAAATTTTGTTATGTTGGGGAAAATTTAATGTAGTTGACGAATTAAGGTAGATTTGTATTAATGACGCTAAAGTTTTGAAATTACGATTTTATGTAAAAAAATCTGATTTTAGACTTAAATCACAAAAATGTGAATATCTCATGAATGAGTCGAGAGAGAAACCTCGTTCTGGTGACACTGAACTATGTTTTATTTACTGAATCCACCATGGCAGTATTGACATTTAACCCTGTTACACCATGTATAGATACAAAGTGACAAAACCCACAAGACGTTCAAGTAAAGTAAGCCAAAAATATATTTTTTTTAAAGATTCGCTTTAAAAACCCTTTAAACTCTTATATAAGAATTTTTGAAGCAATAACTTATAATTATTTTTGGGTTTATATTTTTTCTCGGATGTCCGATACACGTCAAACTTCAAAAGTCCCCTGGATTTTATCCAATGTCCACGATATTAAATCAGTTGAAAGTTGAATTTGCCTTCTTTGTACTTATTTTCACACAAATTTCATTTTGTTCATTGCAAGTAAGAAAAATAAGGATGTAATCAACGCAACTCCCAAACTTTTTTTTCCATCTTCGGTTCTGATTTGTATATGTAGGCCAGGTTTGCGTCATTGGTTGTAATTTGTATGGTTCTAAACCCCTGTATGTTTTTCCTGTAAAAGGCTGGAGTCTTTTCAAAACAAGTTATCGCTTGTGATTTTAGAAAAACTAGGTGGCATTTTAGAGGCGAGAAATTTGAAAATAAAAAATTGTTTCAAATCCAAAATAAAATTATCAACGAAAGAAATTGTTAAAAGTAACAGGCTAGAAATTGTACTCTAATTTTACGGTTAGTGCACAATAGACAGGATACCGTTCTGGATCAAGGTTGTTCCTAGGAGATTTCTTCAAATAGTGACCGATAATTATTCAATCTACAATTGTATCAATAAATAGTATCAAAACAGCAACCGACCAGGGACAAGTTGTTATATAACGACACAACTTTTAAGACTTTTCAAATATGTTGTTGACATGTGAATTTGTTTGGAAGTAAGTGAAGTTGTTGAAAGAAGATAAAAAATTGAAAATACAAAAAACAAAAATGTGTTCAAAAGTATCCAGTATTTTTCGGAGAAATATGTATAAATAATTCAAGTTGTAGGATTTATAGTTGGTGATGTTTTCCAAAACACCTGAAATTCATTTTCGCGTCTGAGGTGTCCGATAAATGGATGAACGGCTGTATTGTTGTCCGGAATCGCTTCCCATCGGTGAACAGTTAGTGCGAAATCGGTGTCGTCATCCCATGAGAGTCTAGGCCCAAAGGCTATTATATATTTGGGAACCTGTCCGACCCAGTTCGCCACCTTCGCCATTGTCTTTATCGCCGCTCGGACCATCAGAGAACGTTTCCTAACTCGTACGGCGGTCCGCGACTACTTGCATTAGCTTCCTCATAAATTGCCGCAACGGCCGATTAGCGAGGTTGCGTATACGCACCGTTCAATTTCCCACTATGTCATCTCGGTCCGGCTAATTTTTAATTACGTTAAAGAAATCTTCACAAGCTTAAACCTTACCCCGAACCTTGCATCACTCTTCCAAGCATCAACTATAATCAACTTTGACTCTCGAAAAGTAGCCTAATAGTACCTCTAAAACAGGTCGTTCCTATTTCACCTATCATAATATATATTTTGAAATCTTAAACAGAAAACACATTCTAGTCAAAACATGTCTATACCATGGCCATAGAAGGAATATTATCAAAAAAATCAGTTAGATTCTAGTATAAATAATTTAAAAATTATGAAGGGGATTATATATTGTAACTTCGGCATATGTTTTTTCACAGATATAAAAATATCATTTAGCTGAGACAACCTCCAAGATCTCAAATTTCTAAAAGAATCCATTATATTTCGTGGTCCGATCCAAATAACTTTTTTCTATTAATTAATCTTTATGTAAGGTATTGGTTGAAATGAAAAAGTCACAAGCGGGATTCGAACCCACGACCTTCGGCTAGTTGCGGCGTATTTAGTTTGAAGATTCGAATCCCGCTCGTGACACTAACTTTTTCATTTCAACCAATACTTTACATAAAAATTCATTTCTAAAAGAAGTTTCATTGAGTGAGCCAGTCTAGTTAAAGTGACCAGGGAATTTTGAAAACAACTAGGTGCATCAGGATTGTCAAGCTGTACTGAAAATCAGTACAACCACCCTACTAAAAATAATAGTTAAACAATTAAAAACATAAGAAGCAATAAATGATTCTTAAAAATAAAAAAGATGGATGACTCCTTTACAAAAAATGAGTGATTCTTCTCAAAAAGAATATGACTTGGCATTGTTCTTAATTTCAGAAAATTGGTGCAACACAAACCAAAAATTGACTGTGACCAAATGCCGAAACACTCCTGACAAACCAACCAAGCGAAAATATACGAACAGAGACAGTAGAAGACGGTCAAATAATTAGAATTTTTCAAATACATTTTTATTGCATGGAAAACCTCAAAAATAAATTTCACAGCTAATATCGCTCAAATATACAACCTGAAATTAATCTAAAAGACTCCAGTTATGCAGTTATACTCTTAGTTTTTTTTAATGTCTGTTTCTTTATTTAGCTGATGAGGGAATAAATTGGTTTCTATGCTGAAGGCTCTTGGCATCAAGTATAACCATATTTTTCCCTCTGAAACTAGCCTAACAGTACCACCAAAGCAAGTGTCAAGAAATTTGAAAATATCAAAACACATTGATAGGCTATTGCAGAAAAACCACCAAATGACGAAGGACGCCTGATAGACTAACAAAGCGAAAATAGACGGACCAAGATGCTCAAAAACTGCCGAACAGTTAAATATTTTAAAATAATAATATTTTAATTCTTTATAATATGGCAAAACTTAAAAATAAGTTTCACAATTAATTAATATATTTAGAAATTAATTCAAAAGACTTTTGTTCTACTGTTGTACTCAAAATTCTTTTTCAATTGTCCAATTTAGAAATATCATTGTTTCTATAATAATTTTGTGTTGGAATAATTTTACATAACGATTTTCAATTAAGTTACACCAATTTCTCAACTTAAAATAATGTTTATTCAATTAAAAACACAAATTGTAAAACTGATGAGAGTTTCTTATCAAAACTTTTTGTTGTTTTTATTGCTAAAAATTGTATACAATAGATAGATAACACAGATACGCAAAAACAAATAAAGCTAAATGCCTAAATGCCTAAAGCATATCGTACTAAACAAGCGAGGATAAACGGACCAAGATGGTCTTACACGACCAAACTGTAATAACTACTGCTTTCCCACATGGCATACCTAAAAAAAATATCACAGCTAATATTATTAAAAATCAAATTTACAACCAGAATTGATCTAAAAGACTGCAGTACCACGGTTATAAAACAAATTGTTGCTTCATTATTTAACTATAATAATTTAAATATTCAAACAAATCCTCGCTGTTGCACTTATCGTACAAAAAATAGTATTTTAAAGTGCAAAATATATCAATAAAACACAACGCAAGTGGACAATGGAATAGAACGCAAATAAACGAGAATATATGAAAAAAGTTTATCAAAGACGACAAAAATACATGTTCATCACATCGAAGCTGAAATTATTAATACATCATTCATCGGAACAACTTCAACACTGTTATAAATTCTTTGATATTTGTCAATAACATCATACCCTGCGAATTGACACCCTACATCTAAGCATTATTTTTCTATTCTGATCCTTATCTAGGATGTAATTTATGAAATTTAACACTTACCTCATAAGTTTATAAATTAAACTTTTCTTTATTTAACAAACTGTTGGTATGTATGCTACTAACATGGTTCCTAGCATTTAGTACAATCAGCTTTATCTCTCTGAAACGACTAATGGTACCAACAAAACAAATCGATACTGTGAATTTTGATATACTTTGAAACTCAAAACAGACCGTCTGGCAGATCAAACAAACGAGAACAGGCGGACCAAGTTGATCGAAGAGGACCAAATTACATGTTATCACATCGAAGACCTGTCAAGTAATTAATTGATTATTTTTAAATTATTCATCACAACTAATTCAACATGAAAGACCTTATGCAGTATGAGTTTTTTATACATTGTCTATTTTATTGTTAAACTAGCAATAGGTATAGTTCTAAAGATAATTTTTCGAGTAAAATCTGCTAGTGCTATTAAAATATTAATAAGTTGGGACGTTAAGCCGACCTGATGATCAACTTTTTTCAAATGTAATACCCCCTAATTTTTATTCACTTTGAAAATTCTTTGCATTAGGGATATAGTGGATAATATCGTGTAACTGGTTAAAAAAAGATAAAAACAAAACTTTTATTTGGGTTGATTTTTTAAGCCTAACAACAATCGGTTGCACGAAAAATTGGAATTATCGAGTCTGATGGAAACCTTAAATATGTTCAGAACGAATTGATGAGTTTTGAGGTTGGATTTTTAGAACGGAAAGGACTTTCAAAATGTATAAAATTGGGGCATTACCTTTTAAAAAAAAACTTAACTAGATAATTTCAATTTTTCCTGTTGTTTAAAGTTAGATTTTCAAAAATCAACACAAATAAAATTTTCATCTTTTATTCAATTAACTTTTAAATTTTCTTGTTTTTGAACCATTTATACGATAAATTGAAATTGTTGAGTTCTGGGGAAAAAATTCAATATCTCCAAAATAAATCTATGATTTTTTGAGTAATATGGTATTTTTTAATGTAAAAGACTTTCAAAATGTGATAAAAAATAGGGCATTACATTTGAAAAACAGTTGATCGTCAGGTCAGCTTAACATGCAAATTATTAAAATTGTAAGAGCAACAACATATGCTACGTGAAAAACAACCTTTGGATCCATACTTAATTTTGGAATACTCCAGTGGAAAACAAAGGTTCTACAAATCGTGAGCCTAATTTCAAACAACTCTGTTAAATCCAAATTTATCGCAAAAATATAGTCTATTGTATAGAATATATCTTTGTTACTTTTATATTTTCAAGTCAGTACAAATAAAATGTACCCCTTTTCAAGTCGCATGCAACCCAAAAAAATCAACTTTTGATTTTTTTTACATTTTTTCTTTCATTTTTGTAAAAAAATTGTCTAATAGCAATTATGTTTTTGAAAATTAATTTACGTTAGTCTGCGGTATATTTTTGTTAATAAATGTTTTTAACAAGAAATTGTGATTATTTTATCCAGTGAAATCTGTGGTCCTACTTCACCCATTCCACAGTAAAATAATTTTTTCAAGGAATTGAATTGGAAACGGTTACAATTGAAATAAAACGCGTAACAATTGGGTTGTAAAAATTGAAATATACTTTGGAAAATATTTTAACTCATATGGAAAAGGTTACATTTCACTTGGATGGGGTTGCTTGGAAATTGGAAGGGGTTTGTAAAAGATTTCACTTCATTTGGGGGAGATTCAAATAGACGTAAAAATGCTGTATTTCAACAATATTATTCAAATTTTTCCATTTTAACTCTTTTTCATTTATTATTCGACATTAATAATAAATGAAAAAATCGAAACTAAAGTGGCTAATTTTTGACTGTATTTGAATAGGTTAGAAAATAATTGCAAAAAGTTGAGATAAAATTAAAAAAGCTTTATTGACGCATTCATGTTTTATGATATGTTATATGTATTGAAAACATTATATAAGCGATGTTAGTTACTGTGACAGTTCATTGTATTTAATGATATTTTTACTTTTTTCTAAGTGCTCACTTGAAATGAAAAGTACATTTAGATACCATCTTCATATTTGTATATATTATGAATAATGACAATTTTTTATGTTGTCCCTTGCAAGGGTGAAGTGGGCCGACTGTGACTGCAGTAAAAATTCCAGGACCCGAAACCCAACAGTTTCCAAATCGAAAACGACAGATTGCCTCAACCCTTCAGGAAGCCGGACTTATAATAATCCTAAAACATTCACCTGGCACCTTGGTAGGGGAGGGCGTGTGCTTAGGAAGTGGCAAGCATGTTACGTTATCCAACGTTCCCAAGCCTTGAGCCGACCCCCTCTCGGTGTATAAATACCCTGTGAGCAGCCCCTAGCAGTCACAGTTCGATCAAAGCAACCCATCATGAGCTACAAGGTAAATTGTGATGCTGAATGGACAAAAATATCGTTTTTAACGGTTTCGGGTCAAACGGTGGTAGAAAAGTGCGGGGGCGGTGGTAATAAAATTTTCCAGTGCAGTATTTAATTTCGGTTTTAAAATTTCGAGCAAAATTGACTTTTCATTCATCGTGTTTCTCTACGCTAAAAAAATCCTTTTAGCCTGTTTAATTTAATTTTAACTACTCCAAATTACAATGTATTAACGTACCTAACTCTTCTGGCAAAAAATGTTTCTTTGTTTTATAAAATTTTACTTTCAACACAATATTTTCCAGTTGACTAAAATCACGGAAATTCAAATAGAATTTGTAATCTTATTTTCAGTTTAAAAAAATTATATCAAATAATTTTTGAACCACCTAGTAATTTTGCAAGCTTGTTTTGTTACTGTTTCATTTCAATTGCTTACACTTTTATTATATTTGAATTTTACGTAAGAAACAAGTTTTCTAAATTTTACCAGAGCTCTATTCAAAATCTATTCAAACTTCTTTACAATACAACACAACTTAGCACAACACAACATTACAACACCTACTTAATTTAATTTTTACTAATACGAAGTTAGCATAACTCTTCTGGCAAAAAGTTTTCTTTTTTTATAAAATTTTATTTTCAACACAATATTTTTCCAGTTCACTAAAATAAAGAAAATTCAAACAGAACTACAATCTTATTTTCAGTAAAAACAATTTTCTATCAATTTATTTTTTTAACCACCTATTAATTTCGCAGGCTTATTTTGTTACTGTTACATTTCAATTGGTATTAAACTTTTTTTTCAATTTAAATTTAACGTAAGAAGAAATTTTTCTAAATTTCACCAATGCTCTTTTTAAATTTTGTTGAAAATGTTTTACAATCTAAACCTGCTTAATTTAATTTTTACAAAGCCGAAGTTAGCATAACTCTTCCCTAAATTGTTATTCTTATTTTTTTTATAAAATTTTATTCGAAATAAAACACATTTCCTGTTCACCATAATCATGAAAATTCAAACAGCAACATAATCTTATTTTCAATATATTAAAACGATTTTATGTCATTTTTCTAACTTCACCTACGAATTTCTCAAGCTTTTATTACTGTTTAATTTTGATTCGTTTTTTGGAGGGATTTAATGTAAAAGAAAGTGTTTCCGAATTTTTCCATTGCTGGATTCGATTTCTGCTTAAAATTGTTTAATTTTCAATAAAATTGTTTGTTGATCGTGTTAAACTACAGCCAAAAACATAATTTTCACTTTCCTAGTTCCATTTTAACTTACCCGACATAAAATCGAGTTAATCTCTTCAGGCAAAACCATTTTCACAAAATTTAATTTGAAACACAATATTTCTCTTGTAATCTTACTTAAACTTTTAATTTTCTTAAAACAAGTTACTGTCTAACTTTAAAAAAACTAATTTTACTAATTTTCCAAACTGTTTCGTTTCTTTTTGTTTACAGCAAAAGCTTTTTAAAAATTTGAACTTAAATTGTTAAAGAAACGCTACATTTGTTTTGTTGAGATGCTATGCTCATTACGAATATAAACTATTATTCACCCAGGTAAAATTAAAAACTATTAAATTATTAAACTATACTAGGCCATTCACTCTTTTACTACAGAAAAATTCAGCCCAGGCCAAGCATATTTGTTTTTATTCAAACTTCCTCATGTATTTTATAAAGATTTCTTTAAAAAGAAATTCAGATTTTTTTACTTTCGAATGAATGGTTAAATGAAATTTCAAATACTGAAGACGATCGTTTGAGATCCTTATGACTAATGATTTTTTTGTGATTGTCAATTTTTCACAAGCATTCAAACTTAATTAAATTTATTTAAATAAATAATTAGTATATTTACGTTTAAAATTCTTTATCATTTGTTAATGTAATATACAAGATGGTAAGAGCTCTAAAATAATTCAATTTACAAAAAAAACCCTGAAATAATAATAAAATAAATAGAATTGCGTGCTAGGAAATGGGTTTTTATAAGAATATGACAAACTAGGAAAAATAATATGTAGAAAGCTTCTATTCTTTGAAAAATAACAAACAATAAGTCCAATGATCTCCTTATCGTTCGACACTTAAAACTGAAAAACGGGACTTGATTGTAATTAACTGTATAACATAATATTCAACTATTCTCGGTTTTTAACTGTTGCAAAGTTAAAAAAAGTTTTTGTTTAACACGCTTAAAAATAAATTCACTAGTGCATGTTAAAATGAGCCTCTTCTTTTCGTGAGAGTATTTTGTTGTGAATCTTTTCTAGATTGTTTTTTATGATTATCTAGCGTGAAAACTGTTTAACATAAAATCAATACAAATCAGTAATGTAATAGTGTTAGTTTTTATGGATGTTAAATTAAGAGAAAATGATAGTATGTAATTTTATTTCAAATGGAAACCCTTGTCTTTTATTGTTTGTCGAAAAACGATCCGAATCGTCCGGTAAAATGATGTAAAATGAAATTAACGTTATGCACACAGCAGTGTAATAAATTCAGCGAGGCGGTAAAATATGTCGAAAGACCTTTTAGTATGTTAGTACTCTGTTCAATCAGAAAACCATGTCCAACGACAAATGGGAGTGTCGTATGAACCGTCCGTCCTGAAAGAACTGAAAATCTGTGTTAACATTACTTTCCAAAATTATTTATTTGAAACCAAATAAAGATTTATACTGAAATTGGCGAATTTAATAGAAAAATCGATGTAATGATGTAAATATTTTGAGAGAAGAAATTTTACTTTCACTAAAGTTTAATGAGTGACCTGAGTCTTGTAATTAATGTTGTAACTTGGTAGGTTTTAATTGACGTTTTGGATTTTAGCTTGCAGGTCTCTTGTTCTTGGTAGTAGCGGCTTACGCCGGAGAAGCCACCAAGAAAGCTACTGAAGAGAAGAAGCAAGACAAGAGAGGACTTTTCGGCCTCGGCTACGGCTACGGCGGCGGTTACGGAGGTTACGCCCTCGACTCCCACGGAGGATATGGCCTAGGAGGATTCAGCGACTACAGCCTGGGTCACTCTTTCGGAGGATTCAGCGGCCTCGGCCTCGGCCACGGACACGTCAAGTCCGTCACCGTCCACAAGGAAGTCGCCGTCCCAGTCCCGGCTCCATACCCAGTCACCGTCGAAAAGCACGTCGCCGTCCCTGTCAAAGTCCCAGTCGCCGTCCCCGTCGATAGGCCCTACCCGGTCCACGTACCCAAGCCTTACCCCGTCGCAGTCGAGAAGCCCGTCCCTTACCCGGTCGAGAAGCCAGTCCCATACCCAGTCAAAGTTCCCGTCAAGGTACCCGTCGCTCACCCCGTCCCCTACCCAGTACCCAAACCTTACCCCGTTGCTGTTGAAAAGCACGTCCCAGTCGCTGTCCCCCACCCCGTGTACGTCCACAAACACGTCCCAGTCTTCGTCAAGGACCACCACTACGGATTCGGCGGACACTTTGGAGGATTTGAATCTTTCGGAGGACATGGACTCTACGACCACTACCACCATTAATCAAAACAGCATTTTTTTATACAAAACAAAATTAAGAACTAGCTTTTATACTAAGAATTGAATCAAAGCCATTCTTTCTTTCTTATTTATGTTTTCAACGTGTTGCCTAAGTTACCATACTGTGCCTCAAATGACTGGCAAATATCGAGAAAACGAGTACTTGAGTCACGTTTATTTGCCAAACATTTAGTTTAATCTTTGTACCAATAAAATCAAATTTTTATAATACTTGTGTTTTTTATTCCGTAAACCCATACAAAGCACTTCACTGGTGCGAGTACAACGATGAAAACATGAAAAAAAACGAACGGTAATGAAGCTCACCTACATATAAATCTATCGTCAACCACAGCAAAAATGAAAACCAACATGTAATAATATAATTCGTCAAATCTGCCATTAAATAACAACCATGACAAGTTTAAAGAAATACCTAAAATTCCAAGTGTTCATACCAACAGCAATCAAAACGTCCATGGCACACAGAATAAAATCAAGCTCGAATTGCTAATGAGTGATAAGGTAACGGTGACAATACAGAAGAGATACAGAACAGCGTTACATTTGAGACCTAAAGACCTAAAGTAATGACCTAAAGTGCATATTTACTCTAAAGTTAAAAATGTACGAATCTTAGAAAATTAACAGATATACAAACGACAGCATAAAAAGTATGTGACCAGTTTGCCTCATCCCTGATTTTTAATATTGAAAGTATTGGAGATAATAAAATCAATATCAGTAAGTTGTGAAATATAAACAAGCATAGCAAACAATAAAAAACATAGCGTACAGCACCGACTGCAACATAGACACACACGAAAACAAGCATCTCAGGAAAGTGTTCATAAACACAGGAAAATATTTGTATAAAATAAATCAACCGTAAAAACAACACTGGAGACTACAGACTCCTTAGCAAGTACATGTGTGATACAAAACACTGACAAGTATAATTCGACAAAACTTGCGAGTAAGGAAAAATTGACCGGATAAACTGGTAGAAAAAAGAAAAATAAGACAAAACAAAATAGTTTCGGTAGAGAAGGTACAGTCGGCAAAATTAAAAGTAGCCACTTATAATTCAAGTAATATTTTAAAATTGCTCCTTGCAAACACAAAGAAGAAGGCAAATAGGCACATCCGAAAACGTAGGGATACACAGAAACAACATACTCACTACTAAAACACAAATAATTCCTTAAATTCACTAATTTCGTGGTCCGCTTGACCAATCAAAATACTACAATTAATTAAGGTTTTTAGTTGAGATAAAAAATTCAATGGCACGAGCGGGATTCGAACCCACGATCTTCGGCTAGATACGCCGCTGCTCTACCACTTGAGCTATCGTGACCTCGATCAACTCGGACACCAACTTCCCATCTCAACCCCACCTTTTGAATTTTCCCTCCTTTTTGCCATTCTTCAAATGTAAACAATTGCAAACATTTGAAAAACTTTTTTATCCCAACTAAAAACCTTAATTAATTGTAATACTAGCTAATAACATTTATGTACTCCATTAAAAATACTACAATAACATCGAAAGAAAAAGAAACTATTGCAGGAAACACCAAAAAGACCCAGATTTAGTATGTAAACACTCATAGACAAAAACTATCATCCCCCAACAAACATGCGTAATAAAATCGTTAGAAAGAAAATTTTTGCAGATAATATAAAACTTCGATGGAAATAACAGTTAGGAATATTATTTGAATTAAATTACTATAATAGTACATTATGAATATAATAAGTACAAAATTAGAAGTTACAAAAACAAGGCAAAACTGACGTAAAATGTATTAGTAAAATAAACATCCAACTTGTCTTAAATTTATTTCGTTCTGTTGGTATTCAAATCTGAAATTTTTGACACTCAATTTTCATAACACAGTCATACAATTTTCTTTGTCTGCAGATTGTCAATATGCTATTGAAGTGGTACATACAAGGTGTTCGGCTACTCCAATTACAAACTGTGCCAATAGTCCTAATTAAGTCCTAATTAACAATGGTCCGAATCTCAACAGTTTCGGGGTTATTTCCGTTTTTCTGATTTTTTAAGATTTCAAGACCTGCTTCAAATAAAAAAAGATAACTCTAAAACTAACAGGTTTGCACAAATTCGTTTATACCATTGAAGACTACGTTAAATATCCAATAAGATGTGATCAGCACAAAACTTGTAAACGTTGGTGATGATTAAAAAAGTAAAAAACGTAAGAAAATTTTAAATGAATTTATTATACGTTTTTAAATAAATTCATTCAAAATTTCCTTAAGTCGTTTTATTTTTGTAAACTTTCTACCTTATCAATCTGGCACCATGGTTTTTCCTTTCGTTCATCAATTTCTTAAACTTTGAAGTAGAAATTTAAAAAAGCAATTACACCACTAAAAAGGATATTTAATGGAGTACGTTTTTTGAAATTTGCTGGTCTCTAGGCCAATCATCATAGTAAGTGTTTCAACTTTGAAAAAAAATGTATTTTTCAATGTTCTGGCTACTAAAACGCGTATTTCACCAACATTTACCAGTTTCATATTGTTCATATCTTATTGGAAATTTAACGTAGTTTTTAATGGTATCAATCGTTTTGTCCAAAACCGTTTAGTTTTGGCGTTATCATTGTTTACTTGAAGCAAGGTCGTGAAATTTTGAAAAATCATAAAAAAGGGAATAAAAGCGAAACTGTTGAGATTCAGGCATTAGTTTATTAGGAATTTTTGGTTTCATTTTTAATATAGAATCTACTGGCAAAGTTTGTAATACGGGTAGCCAAAGACGCTCTTTAAAAGTAATCACTATATTGTACTAGTAATGTAAAATTTATGAGACAGCAAAGAAAACTCTTAAAAAATTATTTGTAATAAATAACTTATAAAATTTTTTATAAAATATTTATCATATGAAGTAATTAAGTTAAAATCCTAGATTTTCCAATTTTTAAACTTTAGACCTGAATTTATGCAATAATAGTCAAACTAATTGATGTAAAGTGTTCTGCCTGTACAGGCAAAATACAGACAATTTAAATTTTGGTAAGATATTCTACCAACTATTTTCAAATTGATCCAATTTCAAAATGTCGGTACAAAATCATTTACAAACAAGACATTTAAAAATATATTCACTCAAACACAAAGACTGGATACTTGTATTTATTTGTTTATTTTCTATAATAACTAGGTATACAGATTAATAGTTGAGTTGAAACGAAAACAGAATAATGAGTTGTTTTTTCCTTTGTAGTGATACTAATCCTTTTGCACTCTTTAGATTAAAAATAAAGAAAATCAGTTCATTTTAACCCTTTTCAAAGCCAATTTATTGAGTGGTTTTTAAATTGTTTTCTTGGGTGAAACGTCCGTTAGATAGTCCAAGTCTCTGGTGTGCCACGCTCTACCACCCGGCCAAGGGGGTTTAGGGCCAATTCAAGTCTAAATCGATGGTAGCGGTCGACCGCGATGTACAACGGCTAAAGATGATCTTTTTATTGCTCTTATCGACCACGGAACCGTAATTTAACAGCTTCCTTAAAAGGTAGTCAACTCCAATTGGTCCAATGTAATGGTGAACTCGAAAACAGTAATGAGAAGGCTTCGTGAGAATAGCCTAGTCTCTAGGCGTTTCGCATCAGGTTACTACAGGAGAAGCATCAAGGAGAAAGGCGACTCTTTGCCAATCAACATATTGCTTGGAAACTTGAAGAATGGGAAGGGAAGCTGTTCTGTTCACAGATGGGTGCCAGTTTGATTTTTGGCATTCAGATGACCGGAACCGTGTGATAAGTAGACAGAGAACGCCTTGCTTCATGTGCCATATTGCCTTTTGAAAGACAAATTGTTATGGTACAGAGTGGAATCGACATCCATGCCCCTACCGAACTGATTAGCATAAAGAATCAATGTTTGACTGCACTAAGGTACATTGAAGAAGCCCTTCTGAAAACTGAGGTCCATTTCGCTCCATTTTTTTATTTATTATTATTTTATTGTTAATGGATGATAATGCCCGACCGCATGCAGCTCGAGTTGTCATCACTTGGAGGATGTAGGGATAATAAGGAATTGTCAGCACGTTCTCCTGACATTAATCCCATGGAACATTTATGGGATATGATAAAGACGTTAGACTTCGTTGTTAAAGGACCTCCAACAATCGTTGATCGTCTTCAAATCTCTCTTTTTAAAAAATGCAATTCGATTCCACAATACGAAATCCGATTGCTTATTTACTAGATTATTTAAATTTTAATCTATCACTGGATGATTTTCCGGTATTATGGCGAATTTTTCTTTCATATCATATTTAAAATTTGCATTAAAGCTAATGAATTTGTGATCTTCTTTATTTTGTATACATTAAAGTTAGTTTGTTATAGTTAATATAACGATAAAAATACATATACTTTGTATTAATAATAAAAAACAAAATACGAATGCCCGTTTTTTGTCTTTGAGTGTATATACAATTACGTAAAAAGTAGGTTTTTAATATCTTTTTACAGCTTGACACTTGAAATCATTAAACCTTCTGGAATTTAAAAGCAGGTTTAGTTCTTATCGTCTTGTCGGTCACATAAGACAGACCACAAAATGTACATTTTATCGGCTGTTTACACGTAACTTACTCTTCCTTTTTCACATAAGTTCTAATTTCAAATTTTCACCTCGTTCGACAGCGAGCCTGAATTTAAAGGAACCTTCACTGCTAAACCTGTGTTTGTTAGTTTATTTTTTTTATAATTTATTATTTGTTCAAACAGGGAGAAACCCTTTTTTCGTTAACTGTTAAATTGCACTGATAGAATCTCGGAGGAAAATACAATCCAGATCAAGAATAGCTGTTAAAAAGATGACAATTTTCTCATAACAGCTTACTTCGTGAGCTTTGCAAAGAACATAATTCTTGGGCCAACTATTTAAAAATGGATTTCACTTGGTACAATTTATTATTGGGAAAAAACACTTGCAGAAACACTATTTCTCCCGAAGCAAGCTTTTTTTAAAGGGCACTCGCAACACGACACCCAATAATGACACATCTACATAGAAAACAAACACTTTGAGCCCTGAAGATGATTTCAATAAAGATCGAAACGTTGGAACGATAAAGAAAATGTTTTTCTAAAACCTACGTCACACCAGACCGCATCTCACGATCTCCATATAATCAAGTTTTTTAAGGGGTTGTGGGAGTTGGTGCAGAAGACAGTACTTTACTCCACTGCGACCTAAACACGTCTATTGTGGACCACTGTAGCTTATAGCTCACCTGGAGAGATTCCACAATAGACCTGTTTAGGTATCAGTGGAGGAAAAGAACTGTCTTCTGCATCAACTGTCACAACCCTTTAAAACAAAATTTCCAAGGTGCGCTTTTCCTTATAACACGCTTTTCTTGGTGCCTAGAGAGAAATATGTTAAAAATTGCCATTTGACACAGTAAGTCAAATCGATCTAATGATTGTGCTAATTATTGGCCATCTTTCCGACTTTAAGAAACCGGTGCAGAAAGGATTTTGTGTATTTTATCTTACTGTCAGGATTATTTCTCTTCCGCATTTCTTTCATTGATAAATAATTTAAAGTTTCTACGAACAATCCTGACCTCTGGCGTGTTTGCACAAGTTTCGAGTGTGATTTTATCGAATTATATAAAACCTTTTCAAGCCTGACATCGTTGCTGTATCTTCCATGGGGTGTCAACAGACTCCTTAGATACCAGGAAATAAAACCAGATTTAAGAACCCACCACAAAATTTTAAAAAGAATTAAAATAAATGGGATGGTTACAGCGGCTGCAATGGTGTCCGAAAGACGAAAAGCTCAACTTTGACAGACCCTTCCAAGTAGGCGAGTCAATAAAGATCACCCTAGCAAAGCCCCTTGCACTAACCCTAACGATTTTTCAAGCTGAAGTCTATACAATAAAATTCTGTTAGTTGTTATAGGAGGTAATAAAGAAATACATGAAAGATGGACAGATATTCGTACTCTCAGACAGACAGGCAACCAACCATAAAGGCACTATGCGTATGCTTTTAACTCCAAACTTGCATGGGAGTGTCTAAACTTGCTAATGACTCTAGGAAAGCAAAACAAGATTTCTTTAAAGTGGGTTACCCGACATGAACGCATAGAAGGAAATGAGCCGGCCTGGTACTACTGGTATGTGGGGCAACCCCTCACCCATGGGACCACAACTAACTACTCCGAGTCTCCCATGGGACCATAACCACAACTAACTACTCCGAGTCTGTGCTTAAGTTGGAACTGGACAAAGAAAAACTCAACCAACACTAGGTATGAGGCAAGCTAAAAAATTGACAAATCTATCAAAACGGAAGGCGAAGGAACTCCTCTCTTCTAGCAGACAGGATGTAAGGAGAATTAGAGGCGACTGCCCTCTTAACAAATACCTTAAGGAAATGGACAAAACTGAGACGGAAACTTGTCAGGAGGAATCAGAGATATATGCACAAATCCTTTGAAATTTAAAGCGTTAGCCCGTTTACGGTACAGCCACTTCGATAAGACATTTATCATACAAAAGGAAACCCAAGAAGTTGTAAAAATTAGAGTTATCGCCAAGCTTTAGACGTACATAATCTCATCCCCAGGGCCTGTTTCCTTATAAATATCTTTTCTTTGTAATAGGATGTAAGATGACATAACTATTAATTATTAATTAGTATGTAATGTATATATGTCTATTTTATGAAAACAATAAAAAAATCCCTGGTGAAGCAGTAGAAATAAGTTATACACCATCTCTGGACAAAAAGTGAAAGTAAAACACTTTCAAAGTTCTCTTCCTTAAAGGCAGAGGGCGATTCAGAAAAATGTAATCTATACAGCGACTCATTTGTAAGAAGATAATACAGTGCAGATAATATTAATTGAACCTGTTTAATTAATTTTAACACTAACAAACAAGGCGAGAATAAATAAAACAAACACTTCTATGCGTAATTATGTTAATTTGTCTCAATAATGAAGTGCAAAACATGACTGCCTCGTGTAAACTAAAACAGAAAGAATAATTGCAAGCAATGTGGTAATTTTTAAAGTTTGAAAAGAATATTGAATATATTTCTTTCCTTTAATTAAAAAAAAAGACAATCAAAGGTGGAAAATTATTTATTAATCTATTTAAATTATTATGGATATAANGTCACACCAGACCGCATCTCACGATCTCCATATAATCAAGTTTTTTAAGGGGTTGTGGGAGTTGGTGCAGAAGACAGTACTTTACTCCACTGCGACCTAAACAGGTCTATTGTGGACCACTGTAGCTTATAGCTCACCTGGAGAGATTCCACAATAGACCTGTTTAGGTATCAGTGGAGGAAAAGAACTGTCTTCTGCATCAACTGTCACAACCCTTTAAAACAAAATTTCCAAGGTGCGCTATTCCTTATAACACGCTTTTCTTGGTGCGTCAAATCGATCTAATGATTGTGCTAGTTGTGAGGAAATTTTTGGCCATCTTTCCGACTTTAAGAAACCAGTGCAGAAAGGATTTTGTGTATTTTATCTTACTGTCAGGATTATTTCTCTTCCGCATTTCTTTCATTGATAAATAATTTAAAGTTTCTACGAACAATCCTGACCTCTGGCGTGTTTGCACAAGTTTCGAGTGTGATTTTATCGAATTATATAAAACCTTTTCAAGCCTGACATCGTTGCTGTATCTTCCATGGGGTGTCAACAGACTCCTTAGATACCAGGAAATAAAACCAGATTTAAGAACCCACCACAAAATTTTAAAAAGAATTAAAATAAATGGGATGGTTACAGCGGCTGCAATGGTGTCCGAAAGACGAAAAGCTCAACTTTGACAGACCCTTCCAAGTAGGCGAGTCAATAAAGATCACCCTAGCAAAGCCCCTTGCACTAACCCTAACGATTTTTCAAGCTGAAGTCTATACAATAAAATTCTGTTAGTTGTTATAGGAGGTAATAAAGAAATACATGAAAGATGGACAGATATTCGTACTCTCAGACAGACAGGCAACCAACCATAAAGGCACTATGCGTATGCTTTTAACTCCAAACTTGCCTGGGAGTGTCTAAACTTGCTAATGACTCTAGGAAAGCAAAACAAGATTTCTTTAAAGTGGGTTACCCGACATGAACGCATAGAAGGAAATGAGCCGGCCTGGTACTACTGGTATGTGGGGCAACCCCTCACCCATGGGACCACAACTAACTACTCCGAGTCTCCCATGGGACCATAACCACAACTAACTACTCCGAGTCTGTGCTTAAGTTGGAACTGGACAAAGAAAAACTCAACCAACACTAGGTATGAGGCAAGCTAAAAAATTGACAAATCTATCAAAACGGAAGGCGAAGGAACTCCTCTCTTCTAGCAGACAGGATGTAAGGAGAATTAGAGGCGACTGCCCTCTTAACTAATATCTTAAGGAAATGGACAAAACTGAGACGGAAACTTGTCAGGAGGAATCAGAGATATATGCACAAATCCTTTGAAATTTAAAGCGTTAGCCCGTTTACGGTACAGCCACTTCGATAAGACATTTATCATACAAAAGGAAACCCAAGAAGTTGTAAAAATTAGAGTTATCGCCAAGCTTTAGACGTACATAATCTCATCCCCAGGGCCTGTTTCCTTATAAATATCTTTTCTTTGTAATAGGATGTAAGATGACATAACTATTAATTATTAATTAGTATGTAATGTATATATGTCTATTTTATGAAAACAATAAAAAAATCCCTGGTGAAGCAGTAGAAATAAGTTATACACCATCTCTGGACAAAAAGTGAAAGTAAAACACTTTCAAAGTTCTCTTCCTTAAAGGCAGAGGGCGATTCAGAAAAATGTAATCTATACAGCGACTCATTTGTAAGAAGATAATACAGTGCAGATAATATTAATTGAACCTGTTTAATTAATTTTAACACTAACAAACAAGGCGAGAATAAATAAAACAAACACTTCTATGCGTAATTATGTTAATTTGTCTCAATAATGAAGTGCAAAACATGACTGCCTCGTGTAAACTAAAACAGAAAGAATAATTGCAAGCAATGTGGTAATTTTTAAAGTTTGAAAAGAATATTGAATATATTTCTTTCCTTTAATTAAAAAAAAAGACAATCAAAGGTGGAAAATTATTTATTAATCTATTTAAATTATTATGGATATAAATTTTAAATTTTATGTAAATCCTGATCCGCGAGAATTCGTCTTGGAAAGAAGTAGGCTCTAGATTAATAAAGTCAATTCACTAAAATCATGATTTTTTTCTTAAAAAGTAAAAAAAAACTGTTTCATCATTCGATGTTCTGATCTTTATGGAAGGGAAATAAGCAAATTTTCAGTCGAGTAAAGTAACTTTCTCCATTTTCAACCTAGTATTCACGTGTAACTTTAAATTTGTATATTTTATAAAATTTCTTTTTATGGTCTACGCGGTGATGAGCCTGTGAGTCGGTTCAACATCCATCATTTCATCTTTTTTAGGGCCCATCTGCTACTATCTTCCTTAGTTCTCGTACCTTTTCTGCGCAGTCGTTATGATAGAATTTTTCTCGTCATGAGAAAATATAAAAGTTAAAAATTTATCCCTCAGATGGTAAACGGGTGGATGTCACCGGGGTAGATAAAAAGATAAAATGGACCTGGGAGTATACATGGCAAGTATGGAGGGATGAAGATGGCCAAAACGTGTTTCAGTCTGAAAACATAGGAAACAAAAAGAAAAAAAGCAGACAATTTAAGAAATGTGATGACAAGCTCCTAAAGATTGCAAGAAAAATTGGACTCACTGGATGGCTTGATTCAAAATATGCAAATAAAGGAAAAGAATTAAAAAGATAATATTAAATAATTTTTTTAAAAATACAAAAAATATTTCTGCTTTATGTTTTTGGTTTTTTATATATTTTATATATTTATTATTTTACATAGTTTTATTTTTTCTCTTTGCAGTAAGGATTCCCCCCTTTTGCTTTGTGTCCGATATCTGATAATGGTTTTCCGGAAAGATTTTTGTTTTTTTAATAAGGCAATGATTTCATCTGAGAGTTATGCTTCTATTTCTGATGTTTAACTCTTCCACACTATGAAACTGTGATTAAAGTACAAATTCATACTATTAAGATAATAACCTAATCTAATGTAAGTTTTGCGGGTTCATGTACTTTTAAGACCCCCCCGCCTGGAGCTTCGGCGTTTTTCATCTTGACGACCTCCGTTCACGCCAGTAAATACATTCTCGAGTAAAAGTCACACAGTCACTATACTAGTTAACCTAATTGGTTCGACAGGTCTGAAGGTACTCGATTTTACACAGACCGTGCCCATGCGCGCTTAACCACTCACGCAAATAAATATATTTACACAATCAAGAAGTCACCAGGATTTTTGAAATTATATAAATACTCCTTATACACAGACACGGTCCAAAGTTCACGCTAATAAATACATTCGCTCAAAGTAAGGTTATTTTTTCAACCAAGCCTTTTCAAAAGTGGCATGTAAGTCCATCTGCTTTAAGTATCGATTCAGGTTCTCATTAGAGTGAATAATGTTTATAGTTGTTATGCTAGCATATTTCCTTGCCTCATAACTGGTATACGTTCTCAAATTTGTTGCGTTCTCTAGCATCCAAGGTTCCTTTCTTCTTTGATGTTAGTTTGTTGGTGTTAGTCTTTTAGTAATGTGTTTCTTGTTAAGCCAGCAAATGTGGGTTCCAAGGCTAGTTTTTTAATGTTTGCTCACTGTTCTCTAGGTAACCTTGGTAAACCTTTTTTCTTACTTATTTCTTTAACACCGTCCTGCAAACAATGTATTTCCCTGGCTTTTCAAAATTGTCTACTATCATTTACTGTCTCTTTGACTTCATTTTTCCGGCCTTGTTTTCCTATCATGAGTTAAATTCTCGATAAACTCCTGTTAAAACGTCTTTACCTAATCGTTGGAAGGTAAGTTCCGACAATCCACAATCTCTCATTTCATCCTACCTTAAGAAGAAGCAGTTTTGTCTAGGTGTGGTCTTTGACGTCACTCAAGCCTTCGATTAGTTTGGCAGCCGAACCTTCTGTACAAGATGAAGACATTTATGTAACCCTAATGACATCTTTTATGTAACCCTAAAATCGTACCTGTCTGGCAGTTAATTAGGGGTTAGACAGAGCATAGTGATATCCCCTGTATATATCCTATATAAGCTGACACCTCACAAGGGTGCATTCTTGGATCTTTCCTTCATATATAATCTGAAAAGTAAAATATCGTGAATACAATTTAAAATAGACTTTGAACAGTAGGGATTTTTAGTCCAATTTGTCTTTGGAAAACCTCGTAAAGTATGACGACTGTTAGCGGGTTGTTGGTTTCTAAAATCTCTGTGGACTTACGGTAATGAACTGTACGCATCAACCAAGCATTAAAGCATCTAACTCCCAACTCATCCAAAATTCTAGTCAAAAGTCTTAAGAAAAATATTTAACCTGCCATTCTATGTGTAGGATGCTTCTCCTCACCCTACACCGATTCTTTATTTTAACTTTTGTTGTACAAGACCAATAAAAAAAATTCCATTGCCCCTTTCGTCACAAACTAATGTCCTGGTCCTTCAGATTACTTCCTATACAGGCAACTAATAAAATTGGAGAGTGAAAAAAGTGCAATTTTTCTAAATTAGTCATTATTTCTTTGTCTTTTAGAAGGTTCAGTTTGAGGTTGAGTTTTCCTCTTATATTTATATCTAGTTTTGTTTTTGTTTTGTTCTTAGTGTCACTGTTTTAATTACTTTACCGATCTAAATAAAGCTTGGTAAAGTCTAATTGAACGCAGCTGTGGGCTACATCGAGCAAATTTCCAGAACAGAGACGTTATGTGTTTTCCACTCTGCCCATGGTTCAGTTGTAACTATATTTTATTAGCCGCGACTAAAGGTGTGAAATTGGAAAATATAGCCGTGATTTCCTCAAATTTTAAAATTCCAGACCAATCATCTCTTATATAATAGTTTCCATGATTAAATTGAATTGCATTATTCAAGTGTTGTTAATTATGAATTACAGCTGTCTTGAAGAAATGGTGACTGACAACATAAAATCTATCTGCTGTGCCGAATACGAATCTAAATCCCTGAGTGTCTTTAAATACAGATAAAAGCATAGATTATTTTATTGTTGATTAATTATCGTTATCTGACATAATGAACGATTAATTCGATGTCATAATGTGACTCAAAAAAGAACGATTTTTTTGTGAAAACCATCATCCAAAAAGACTCGCGACAACAGTTGAGACATCCAATTTATGTAATTCGTTTTCCCAAGTTTCCAGGCGTGAAAATCAAACGACAAAAGGCGAAAGTGTTCTTTAGACAGGATATAAGACCGAGGCCCACATGTAGGCGGTCGCAGAATAGCTATGACAGCGGTGATGAAGGCATATCTCGTAAGTAGACCTCGAACCATTTCGTGATGATTCGCGATTTGTATTTTCATCCGCATTTTAGTTAAAGGTTTTACTTTTTCTTTAAACATCAAAGAGCGCATTTTAGTTCTTCACTTTTAAAAGTAAACATACTATCTACTTTTATGTTAACATGATAAACAGTAGACACTTAAAAATAAAGCTGTTAACTATGTTTGATATAAATCGGATTTTTGACTTCATGAGTGTTACTTGAAAATTGGTAGTTCTTACACTCTTTTCAGTGTAGTTTTTACACTCTTATTCTTTATAAGTTGAATAGAAAGAATGGTTAAGACAAGTTGAATAAATATAAATTTTTACGTGTGGTGATTAGTGACCGTTAGTCGATGATTATTCGGAAATCGTGAGATGCGGTCTGGTGTGATATAGGTTTCAGAAAAACATTTTCTTTATCGTTCCAACGTTTCGATCTTTATTGAGATCATCTTCAGGGCCTGGGATTTACAAACATTGTTGAAAAGAGAAAAAAAAGAAATTCGTGATTGAATATAAAAAATATTTTTTGCATTGTTTAAATTCACTTTTTTCCACATCCTACATGTATTGTTAAATTGAAAGAATGTTTGTAAATCCCAGGCCCTTAAGATGATCTCAATAAAGATCGAAACGTTGGCACGATAAAGAAAATGTTTTTCTTAAACTTACATCACACCAGACTGCATCTCACTATTTCCGAATAACAATTTTTTACTATAAATTTCAAGATCTATACGGTTTTTTTTATATATGCTACTGAAGGTAAAATGCTTGACAATATTACTTGAATAGACGTAAATTTGTTCAATTTTAATAGTTTACTAAATTATATTTAAATCTCTACCAGTGTTGTAACTAATTTTCGTAATATGCGAATGTTTCGAACAATGGTATTTTTAAATGAACTAACATATATGCAGTTCGGTCATTTCCGATCATTTTTGTCTGCCTATCAGAAAGATCCAACACAAAAAGTGGAAAGAAGTCAAAACGCTTCTGACAGGACAAAACTACGCAAACCAAAATGACCGGAAATAACCAAAATACAGTTTCGCCAACTGTTCTTTCGCCCAAAGAAAAAATTTCACAACCTGAAATATTATGTTAAGGGTTCTAAAAACATTAATGTCATGGCCTTTTTATAGACAAAAAGAATAGGGTCCAGGACTGTGCTGTCAATTTATCGTATTTACACTCTTCTTATTTCACTTAGAAATCTAATATCTTTATCAACTGAAATGGTATTTTTTTTTTGCTTTTTTATTACTTGAAAATATCCTGCAATTACAAAGTTTGTGACATTTCTGGTTTGCGGGGTGATGAACCTGTAATTCGTTACTTACAAACTTACAATACTGGTTACGCCAAAACACATCTTTCAGACAGAATGATTAAGAAAACTCCAAATTGCAAATCCAATTTTTTTTAATAATATCAACCAAGAAAAGAAATTCTGGTTAAGTACAGTTTTGACTTACAGTATAATAACTTTTTTGTGTTATAACATAGTTAAAAACTAAAATACTAGCAGTTCGGTCTTTTTTGATCATTTTTGTCTGCCTATTACATAGATCCAACACAAAAAATGGAAAGAATCAAAACGCGTCTGACAGAATAAAACTACGCAAACCAAAATGATCGGAAATAACAAAACTAGTTTCTTCATCTCGCAAACCCCCCCCCCCAAAAAAAAGAAATTTCACAATCAAAAAAATTACGTTAAAAGTTCTAAAAAAATTAATTCCATTATGTTTTTACATACAGAAAGAATAGGGTGTGCTGTCAATTTATCGTATTTACACCCTTCTTATTTCACTTAGAAATCTAATATCTTTTTCAACTGAAATGGTATTATTTTTTTTTTGCTTTTTTATTACTTGAAAATATCCTGCAATTATAAACTTTGTGACATTTCTGGTTTGCGGGGCGATGAACCTGTAGTTCGGTACGTACAATACTGGTTTCACCAAAACACATCTGTCAGACGATGATTAAGAAAACTCCAAATTGCAAATACAATTTTGTTTTTTAATTAATAATATCAACCAAGACAGGAAATCCTGATTAAGTACAGTTTTGACTTACCGTATAATAACCGTTTTGTGTTATGACATAGTTAAAAACTAAAATACTAAGCGGTTCGGCCATTTTCGATCATTTTTGTCTGCCTATCAGATAAATCCAACACAAAAAGTGGAAAGAAGTCAAAACGCTTCTGACAGAACAAAACTATGCAAACCAAAATGATCGGAAATAACAAAACTACAGTTTCATCATCTCGCAGACCCCCCCCCAAATTCACAATCAAAAAGATTACGTTAAAAGTTCTAAAAAATTTAATTCCATTATCTTTTTACATACAGAAAGAATAGGGTCCAGGGCTGTGTTGTCAATTTATCGTATTTACACTTGACTTAGAAATCTAATAACTTTTTCAACTGAATGGTATTAATAATTTTTTGATTTTTTTATTGCTTGTATTTACTGCATTGCAATACAAATTTTGTGACATTTCTGGTTTGCGGGGCGATGAACCTGTCGTTTGGTACTTACAATACTTGAACAGCAAATCACATCTGTCAGACGATGATTAAGGGGAGGGTCAGAAACCTCCAAATTGCAAATTCAAATTTTGCTTTTCCTTAATAAAATCAACCAAGAGAAAAGATCCTGATTGAATAAAGTTCTACCTTACCATATGATAAAATTTTGTGTTATATCATGGTTAAAAAAATTAGTTTTTAAAACGACACAAGAAATCACTAAAAAATGTCACCAAATCACTAAAAACATTCACCAAATATCTTAACACTGGATTTTTCTTCCAAGACAACGAATCATTTCAGTCTGTTAGTCTGTCCGAACTAAACACGTATATACAATGGAAATAACCTGATTTGTTAATTTTGGTAAGTCTGTTTCGACTGTTTAGACCTAACAATGAAAATGAAGAAAAGAGAAAACGCGCCTGACAGACCCAAACAGCTAGAAAACGATGACCAAAATGTTTCAAAATAACCAAACTTCAGTAAAAAATATTACTAAAAATCCCTAATGGAAACTTCACAATTTAAACTATTTGTTAAAAATTCTAAAAACAATCTAAATTCGATGTTTTTGATATACAGAAAGAATAGATCCAGGCCTGGTATGCCAATTCTTGGTTAATCATATTTATCACACCTCTTATTTTACTTAGAAATTGATGTGATACATTTTTTCAATTGAGAGTATTTTGTAGTTTGGTCGAGAACACGCTGGTCTTATCTGTCAGAGAATCAAAACAGGATGGTTAGAAACCTCCAACCTGCGAACCCACATTTTGCCCTTAAATAATGGAACCAACCAAAGCATGTTGCCCAGCAAAACTAATTATTAAAATAAATGTAAATTGTAGGTATTACTATTGTGCGTCGCGACCTGTTTGGGGGAGGACGCTTTGAAGGCGAACGACCCGTCCAGGAGTCAAGGAAAAAGAGGTGTCGAAGTCGTGGATGATTATTCAGGACATGGAAACAATGGACATTCGGGAGCGGTGAGCTTCAGCCATGTGACCCATTCGTACCAAAACCATCCAGTACATCATCAGCAAGGTATTCAGCAGCGTCAACATTTGCAGCACGACCAGCCTGTCCAGGTCCACCAGTCGGTTCAGTACCACCAACCCGTGCAGCAATATCAACAGGTGCAGCACTATCAGCCCTTGCAACATTACCAACCCTTGAACACGTACGCGATAACCAAGGAGGTCCCTTACCCGGTCCCGGTCGAGAGGCCGGTACCCGTACCCGTTAAGGTCCCGGTCCCTGTACCCGTCGAAAGGCCGTTCCCGGTCCCTGTGATCAAACCTGTACCTTATTACGTTGAAAAGCACGTCCCGGTGCCCGTCAAGGTTCCCGTTAAAGTAGAACAACCAGACTACATTCTTACTAAGGTGCCACTCGTCTACCATGCGACATACCAGGACCAGCCCGCCTACAATACAGGTTACAATCAAGGTTTCTCGGATTATAACGGAGGAAAGAACCAACAATTTCAACACCAGCGTGGTTACAACGAGCAATATTAAGCCTTCGATCGCTTAAGATATAATTCTAATATGTAATATATGCTTTGTACTTTTTTAAGGCTCTAGAAAGTATATTTTCTTCTAGTCTCGTATTCTTATTTATTTTTATAATGATTCCCTTTCTTTTTTCTTTTCAAAATATGTATTTGATCAATTCTTATCACTTCTATGTGTTGTAATATATTCTTGTTATTGTCCACGATCAGAGGCACATGGTGCGGGAGTACCACAGTTCACTCCCGAGGCACAACATATTTACATTGTGGGCCCGGCCTCGTCAGTGAGGCACTAAGCGAGGTCGGAGCTACACACCTAGCCAGTGATTTTGGTTTTACCTTCTTTGCGTCAAGTCCGTTCAGCCTTAACCTCGCACTTACTTGATTTTTTCCTTTTCATTAAACTTGTAAATAAGTAGAGAATAAGCTTGTAAAAAATATAAACACCAAAGATTTCAACAAATTTTGCTACCTATTAATTCCCTTAAATACCTTAAAGTAAATAAAGCAGTTTGTATGAATTATTGACATTCTTATAGGCAGGAGCAAAATTTGTTCAAAATCAAAATTTTGTTTTGATTTTTCTAAACATATTTAATAAACGAATTGCTTCTTTTTACATTGGTACATTGACCATCAACCCATAATTATTTAAGTTTCCATAAATTATGAGAAACAACATGACCCTGCATAGCAACTATCCAACGATAACACTCAATGGTTCAAAAACCAAAGGCAAATTAATCCTTTCGCTGAATTATTCAATAGATAGTCTAAGATAATGTAGTCTAATTGATAATGTATGGTTATTTATTAATCTGAGAAAAGTTAATCCCTAAGGATGAAAGAAAAAAATATTACACAAGATATACACATGTTTCAAAGATGTTTTTAACAAATTAATGAAGGATTTAAAAATATCAAAAATTAAAAAGCAATTCCAGTAATTTTGCCAAAAAAATATACAAAATATTTTTAGTAGTGATAGTTATTTCCATTAATTAGTTTTGTCCAGATAATGGTCTGAGAACTGTCTGTAGATAAATAAATGTCTTTGGCTATATTTGGCTGTAAGTTTTACAAATTACGGTGGAAGCTTTTATATACCTTCTAACAAATTTAGATTATTAATGACATAAATGATATGCCTTTTTAGGCTTTTTAAGTTGAACGTCAAGGTTAGACATTAGTACATGAATATGAGGTGCTGACGTGTAATAAATAATTAGTAAGGACAGTTATTCAACAACAATTTTTTATTAATAATAACAATTAAACACTCATTTAAAGTTAAAGTTATCACAAACAAGCTCTGCCTTTCCTTGAGTGAACGGTGGCATTACTTCAACGGAGACTGGGCCAGTGTCATTGGAGATGTGGGTGAAACTGTTGATTGAAGCCATCTTGGTGCTGGAATGGCTGGTAGTGCTGGAAGGGTGACTTGCCGATATTCTGGATAACCGGGATCACGGGCTGGTACACCGGATATGACAAAGACCGATCGCCGGCGAACGGTACCTGAGGGGCCACCGGTACGGAAAACGCCCTCGGTACGTGCACTGGTACTGTTAATGGAGACTTGACGGTGAAAGGGGACTTTTTTTCAGCTGCGATAGGGAAAGAGACGGGGATGTCTTTTGCAAAGCTGGCACCTCCCCCGAACGTTCTGTACTGTGATCCTTCGGTCGGTTCGTAAAGCCTGTTGAAAACCTGTGCGAAGCTCGTAGCCCCACCTCCCCTTTCGGAGTATTCACCTGCTACCAACCCGATGCAAAAGCATATGAAAGCTACCTGAAACAAAAAAGGAAAAAAAATATGAGCACGTACATTCTATTTTATATCACAAATCAGCACCAGTTTTCTACATTATATCGTGCAAATATTCTTTTGTTTGTCTAATTATTTACAAAAAAAATGTCGTGCAAGCTCAAATAAGCTCTAAAATCATCCGTAAATGTAATTTTAAACAATTGAGCTATCTGAATATCAATGATACAATGCTGAACAAAAAGTGACTCAGCCCAGCTTAATCTCATTAATCGTACCTGACGTGTTTAACGTCAAATTCCATGACTTATCAACTTCGAAAAACAACATTGAATTGCCTTCAATTTCTAACGACTTTTGAAGAAAAAAAAAGAAAAGCTATTTTCTCTCACACACACACACTCTCTCTCTCCTTCACTTTCTTTCTTGCATGACACTCAGGAGTGTACAAAAGCTTTGAGAATAACAAAAGCGTCTTAAACTATTTCCTACAAAACTGGATGGATTTGTTGCCTGTTTGTGATTTCTATATGACCACAAAAAGATAGGTCACAATTTTCATCCATCCTGGTTCGTTGATTGAACGGGAGCAACCACATTGGGAGATTGGCCACACCCCGCTTTCGAAAATTTCTTCAAAGTCGAAAAAACTAAGAAGATATTTTTATATCTTCACAGACGGAAACAAAATTAAAGAATAAGTAAGAGCAACTGTCGGTCTTCTTCAATAAGTAGATGTTGCTCAAAACCGTTAGATATCAGCAGAGTCGTTTCTAGGCATTTGGAATTAACTCTGAGGAACCCAAATGATTTCTTTTCTTACTGCGTGCCCCCAGTATGCCGGTGTTCTACCATTGAAGAAATTCATTTGCGAAGGGGGTCGGGGAACCTGCCAAATTTAGGTTCGCTGAGATCCGATCTGGCCCCAGACCTTCCATTGGTGAATGCCGTGTCAATTTTCATTGCGGCCACCGGCCCTTAGGCGTCAGAAGAAGTCCAGAGGCGATGGCGGGACTCGAACCCACGACCGCGGGATCTTCTAGCCGAGAGTCTGACGCCTTAACCACTCGGCTGCCGCGGTCGCTCATAGACAGATAGCAGGCAAAAGTACCTATTGAAAAATTCACTTATTCTCGCTGTACGAATTTTACAATTCCTGATATCAAAGAAATGTTATGCAGAAACAAACGTTAAAAGTTAGGTACAGCTTAGAACGTAATAAAAAGTAAGACAGAGTGGAGAAATTGCTTTGAAGGTCTAGATCTAGGACTAGATATTCTTTCCAACAGTCGCTTTGAAAAATCAGGGTGGTTCTTCTTACTGTCCGTCAATGCCAAATTTGTGAGACAAAATTATTGCGAGCGTGGTGTGCCAGGGAAAACCGTGGCCAATTGGACCCTCATTCAAAGGTACATAGGTGAATTAAGGTCAAATTTTTGAAGAATTTAAGCGGCGATACTGTGCACAAGTAGCGAAAGGTTCTATGATACAAGTCGAGCAAAAATGATATGTACAGATGAATTAATCATATACAGATTTTTTTGAAAACTAGAAATTTAATATATTAAACGAACCAAATCATGTTCGTTGTACATTGTTTAAGCTATGAAGATAAGTAATATGTTAATTAATAATAATTATGTAATTATATTGTTATTATAATGAATAATTCTTACGTAAATTAAAAAACATTAAAACATCTCTATGGATAGTAAAGAATAAAAAAATGGGATTAAAATGTTTTTTGTTTTAATTAATAGGATACTTTTTAGCCAAATTTAACTTTGAACGATAGAAGTTAACAATTTCATTAAGTTCAGCGTTCTCTGTTTCGATTTTTTGAGGAATCAGGGCTGTTTTATTGTATAAGGTACTGACAGATCTCTAGTTTTGTGTATAAAGAGAGTGACTGTATTTATTAACGTGTATGTAGATGTGAAGGGCCTATAGTGAAATATTGTGTATCCCATTTTTCCTCAATTCGAATAGTTATATGTGTTAATAGTGATGAAGGAATCTCAAGTAAAAGCCAAAATAATGACCAGAAGTGGTTGATAAGTAATAAGTTCTTAATCTCATTTAGAAATTTAAATGTAAATTGTAAGACAGTGACTGTCCACTTATTTTCCGTCGTCACACAAATTATTTTTCAATTTGAACTAAATTATAAATTTAATTTTTTAACATGGATGATTATTTTGATTTAAACGTTAGTCGGTGCAATTTTCTCTTATGATCATCTTGTAGATTATAAATAATTTGTATTGAATGAATAAATATCCGACTCTTTCTCACAATACATTTTTTATTGAATGTTAATAGAATGTAGAAACAGAAAGAATGAAATTTAAACAATCTTCAACCCAAGCTTATTTTATATAGAAAAAATAAACTGTAAACAATAACAATTATAAAATGAAATACGAGTAATATGAAAATATATCTTTTTGTAATTTGGTCGTAAGAGATCATTTTCGGTCTATCTATCCTCGGCTGGATAATAAAATAAATAATACGTGTTTAATTTTTTTTTTAGTCTAGTTTCAAATTTTTACCTTTTTTTGAGAAAAATTATACAGTATACCTCAGGTCCAGTTCAACTTCAAAATTTCAAGTACGACCCTATACATCCTGACAAATCATTTTAAAGGATTTTTTATGCTGACGATGCAAACAATGGTGCAGTCGTATTTTAAATTGGTTAAAGATGACAATGTTATGGCAAAAAGTTTGACTAAAAAACAGTGGTTCGGTTTGCCTCCTGCCTTGCGTAAAGATTCACCGGTGCTCAGAGTGATAGAGTCAGGGGAAATGAATTAACATACATTTTCCTTTGCCGCAGTTCTTCAACTGAGTTTGCTGGGTTATGATTGGCGTCGAAACTGTTTTTTAAATAGCGATCGGGTAACCGAGGAGGACAACTTATCGGGCCATATCCACCTATCCCGAAATTGACGATTCAAATAACGCCTCTCCTGCAAAGAATTGTATGCGGGGCATCTCTCAAGCTGGAGAATCATTTTTTATCGTTGTTCCACAGGAACATCACCTAATCGTATTGGTAAAACCTCCCTCAAAAAATTGAGTAACTGAGAACCATTTAAATTATTTTCGTAGAAATAAGGCCAAATTAATTTATTTCCGAGAAGTCTACACCAAACGTTGATACAGTAGAAATGGTGAATGATGGTGGGAATGCGGTGTTCAATACGTTAAAAAAAAAAGAAACGTTGATACTATGAACCACCTGATGATGACAAGAGTACAAAATTCTCGGATTTTCCTCTTCCCACGTTCAAAAATTCCGACGTTTTAGTATGCCATTAGAGGTGAACTTGGATTCATAAGTCCATAGGATATATCGAAGAACGTTTTCTTCAGCCTACCAAATCGACATTTTTGCAAGAAAAGTTAGACCCCAGTCATAAACAAAGTCCTGAAGACCCTGGACAAGATGAGAGCGATACGGCTAAAATTTGTAACTTCCGACTACTAATTTTATTTTATTTTTTTTTAATCTAAAATTATTCCAACATTTCGGAGAGAGGAATTTGGATTTCCGCGAACATAAAGTAAAATATTCAGCTCCCCGACGAAATTACGCTGGCGGTTTCTTTTTGCCATAACTTTGTCATTTTATGATTAATTTAAAATCCGATTGCACCATTGTTTTCACTGTAAAAATGTCCTTTAAAGCAATGTATCAGGATGTATAGGATTGTATTTTAAATTTTGAAATTGAACTCTCCAAAAAAAGGTAAAAATTTGAAACTAGACTAAAAACTTTTTATAGCATCATTGCTTCAAGAGAAATTCAGCCTTGCTATCTAAAAAGGACACCCGGTATGTCATTGGTTATGTATAAAAATGTTGTTTTTGACAAAAATATTACTTAGATTTGTAAAACACTGAAAAAGCAAAACATTCAACTTTGCCTATGGCTGAGATGAGGTTGAAGAAAATAATAATTGATAATTTGAGAAAACTCCCGGAAACGAATGTTACAATTTGTGGTGTATCTTTGGATTAAAAACTATTTGAACTAAATGTCTATCGGTATTTAATTAAGAAATATATATTTTTTTACGCTAAGTTTTATTAAATATATTACGTATATATAAATATTAATAGGTAAGTGATTTTTATGCATACTGTATGCGCTATATACTTGGAAATCTATTGAAAATTAATACTTCTTAAATTAAATGTTTGGAAATCTAATTTGATATGCAAGGGAAAGTGAATAGATGGAAGATTGATTCTTTGACACCTAGGCTATCCGACATAAACAAAGTACTGTCAAAACGTCTCGTCTACTTACAATGCGTCCGTCCATGTTACGAGAAGACTGTCGACTGAGGCCGAGAAAGCTATAGCTCCAGCTATATATTGTGGTATAGAAAGTGACCAACTACACAAAGGTGTTTAATGAACCCTCGGTACAGGCGGCGTGGTCCAATCCGTCACACCTCCCAGGCGTCGCTAACTTTCAGGAAGCCGCTGTCAAAGGGTTTTTTTCGCCTTTTCCGGGAGAGTGTTATTTTAATAGAGAAATATGCGCTGTTTTTTATATAAATATTTTTTCATGACTCACCTACATAATCGAAAGGCGTAACATTGCGCCGATTTGACGGTAACGCCGTCTTTTATTTTTTCCTATCGTTTTGCAATTGACGAAGTTGTCCAACCGTTTTATGACCAAAAAAAGAACTCTACACCCAAGAAATTTTGGGTACCGTAGGTTTGGTGTAATTTTTTTATTATCATCATCTCTTTATACTATGGGTCGATCATTCATTCGTCAAAATGTACTGTTTTACTATTCCTACGCCTGAACAGCGTGCATTCATTATTTTCATATCATACTCCCCCTGCCTTTCCCATTCATAAGAGTTACGAAGTATCTGGACATTATTAACCGGTGATACCAATAAAAAATTACAAAATTATAAAATAAATACAAGTGTAAAGTTATGTCGTATTCTCGTAGTTCTTCTGTTGCTAACTTTTATAATCCATTGGAGTGTGGTAAAATGAAAGATATTGGAGTATTTTTTTAATTCTCACCAGCTCAGGCCTTGCACCAACAGAGGCCATGCTACGCTGTCTCTTCCTCCTCCAAGCAATATCCAGTGTCCAATCAGCAGCTATTATGCTAGCCTTAAAACGACATAGATTTAGCAGTTCTGCTGTTAGTTTTTGTTCGTGTTGAGTTTGTTTTTTAAATTGCTATTTTTGAGGATTTGAGCAGACCAAAATGATAGGAAAAGACCAAACTGGAGGTTCAACCGCAGACCTCTAGAAGCAAAGTCCTTATGTAGTATTGGATGGATCAATAAAACCGAAAACAAAATTATTTTGGTTAGATGTTTCGATCTCTATAGGATCCTGAGATCCATAGACACTTTAAACTAATACATCACAATTGATAACGTCAATAAGTGAAATGCAACGGTCCCATTAAAATTCAGTAATTCACAGGTTACAAGAAATATTTTATTTTACGAGGGTTCGCAACAGCAGAGGTTATATCAACCCACGGGGTGCCGGTGTTTTTGAAAAAAAGCCCATTTGTAAGTATGTTGGGTTCAATGCAGGGCCGCTGGATTTGAACCCGGGATCTTTACCTTAAGTGGTTAGCGCCGTGTCAACGCTTAAACAGTTCCGGTCACCGACGCCCCCTTTAGAAACTATTAGAATACAACTTTAAAAAAATTCAACTCTTACACACACACATGTACGCTGTGCATAAATTATGATTTGTTTAATCGAAACCATAAGCACGCTTATGTGTCATGTAGGCATTCAGGCTACAATGGATGTAATGAGAACAAGTTCATATAGTTTAGTCATCCCCGATAATTTTCATCTGCCAGTCGTTTGTCTCTCGTCATCTTCAGAGGAGGGTTTGTCTGATTATTTTTGTTTAGACTAGCGTTTAGAATAATAATACCATGTTCTAACAAAAAAATAAAGGGATAAACTACAAAGTCACTAAAGAATACGAGAAGCAAAAATGACAGACCAAAACAGGTGACTATAGGCGGAAGACAATTATCAGGAACGAATGAGCAAACTAATTAAATTTTAGTTATGTCTGTGTTGTAAAATTAGGAATAAGCATATTCAACAATTAAATTGAGAATAATCAATTTTTTCGATACAGTCCAGCTTTTCCAATATCATTGGGACCAAGCCTTGTTCAAATGGGCGAAAATGCAGATTGCAAATGATTGAAAATGAGCTGAATAACTTTAATAATGCAATAATGCAAAAGTAAGCAAGAAAGCTGGAAATGACAAGCGTGATAACATACTTTTAGTTTCGAATCATTTTGGTTGACCTATCCATGCAGTTGCCTTCAGTTGCGCCGTCTTCAGAGAAGAATCGAACGGTTCACCACTTATCATTAATTTGTTGAATAGCCTGAATCTAAGAGTAATGAATCTTTATAACAAACTTGTGATAATTCAGGGGATTCTTGCCGATTATTGTTATGTACTTTAATATTTTCTTTAATCGTTTTTCCCTTTCTTTTGGTTTCTGTATTTTCTCTTTTTTCATTTCATACATTTTCAATTTGCAAATACTTTCAGTATGTAGCAAACAACTATAAATAGGTTAAATTATTATTTTTTTGTTTATAATATGTTCTTGGTACAATGTAACTCGGTTAATCTATTATCTATCTATTATCCGTGAGTATAATTAAATAAATTTTAAACTAATTTTAATTTTTTTTTTAGTTAGTGTCCGAGTGGATTGAGGTCACGATAGCTCAAGTGGTAGAGCAGCGGCATATCTAGCCGAAGATCGTGGGTGTCATTGACTTTTTTATCTCCACTAAAAACCTTAATTAATTGTAATACATTAATCGGTCAAGCGGACCACGAAATTAGTGAATTTACTAATTTTAAACCTGATTAAGTATATTTGTTTCTGGAATGTGAAATCGTGGTGAAAGAACTGAACAAAAGAACTAAAAAAGAAACTTTTAGAAAAGTATTCTTTGTTGTTTTCACGGGCAAGATTGTTATACACCAACTCAATTTCACAATTTATTTTGGTTTTTATTATCACTATTATTAACTATTAGATGAAGCCAATGCCAAAAGATTAGGTCAAATAAAAAAAAACTATTTCAAAAATTAAAAATATTCAAGTGTAAAGAAATATACGGTCCCTAACCATATCATCTAAATTACAACGGATTATTGAACAAAATAGCAAATATTTACAATCAAGACAGCCGTACAATCAAATACTTGAATTGAACGGTTTTATATGTATTCCAGCTTTTGTGCAATTTACAATAAATAATTATAATAAAATGCCAACATGCCAGATCTAGGTAAGACCTAGGTTTTATCCATCCAGACATCGAAATTGGGCTCCAGGGGCTATCAATATCTAGGTCATTTTAGCCTCCAACTAATCAGTCTCTCATTCACTCTTAAATAGATGCCTTTGGGTGGTTAAGTACTTGATATTCCTCCATCACCCTTTACACAGATTATATAACTAACCTAATTGAGGGTCGTTAGCGTACTCAATACACCGCCATAGACCCTTTCACACTATACATTCACGCTAATAAATTCGCTCTCAACATAAACTGGAGAACAGAAAAATATCAATACTATATGTAATAAAGCAATCCTGTTTCCTTCAAAAATCGGAACAGGGCCCCCAGTTGGTCAAGCACGATTCTCAAATCGGATGGCATTCCTATCCGCTCTCTATATGAATTCGAGGAATTGCACCCTTCAACTAGGTGGGACACATGGAGCAACCTTTCTCAACATGCCGGACACGGCTTTACCCCAAAAGTGAGTGTCCGTGTGTCAGCCTCCCTTGGCATATTCTTAATCGGGAAGAGTCAGACCCTCCAGGGGTCACATATCGACAGTTATAGCTCCTCTGCCGACCAAACCAATCGACGCTGCCACTTTTTTTTTTAAATACAGTTTTAGCGACAGACGGCTGGATCGCGATGGTTAAGTCCAGAGGTTGGGACGTCCCGGCATTTTCGTTACTCACACACGTCTCCGATACCCAGAAACAACCACCGTGGGATTATTCTAGGGGTATCACAAACACCTAATTTTTTAAGTCAGAAATTTAAAATCACACAAATTACATCAGTTTTTTTAAAAACGTTTATTTTAATATAAAAAAATGTATTGCTCACAAACAAAAAAGGTTACATATATACAAGTAATTGTTTGATTTAATTATAAAATGACATTACCATCGCACATTGATATATCGTCTCGTATCTAGACAATAAGCTTAAATAATAAAAAAACATATAGGTGGGCAGAACTTGCACTTCTTTATAACAACACTAATTTATGATAAGTGATTTGTAGTTTATTAGCAATTTTATCATTAATTATCTGGCTTTCAATGATTATCCTATCAAAATGATATGTCCAGAAAATAACATAAGGAAAACATGATTTCAATAATGATCTAATTGTTAACTGTTTGTCTTTTTGTTTATTTAATTCACGGCTGAAAGTGAATTTGTACCTTTCTTGTTGTTTAAAAAAATAAAAGTTTTCGCTGAATTCTCATTTGTCTCAACTTTGTGGTAAAAACTAAAATAATATTTATTAGTAGAAATAATGTGGTTATAACCTTTTTCTTTTATCGAATCATTTTTAAAAGTTTGACTACCTTTACAACTGCTATCATTATTTTATTTTTTTTACTGTTGAGATCGTCGTATGTGAAATACTTAGCATTGTAATGTACTGTAATTTTAAAGTATTATTAAAAGTTTTAAAAATTGGTCTTTTCACAACAATATGATAGAACTGTGCTACTTAGAATACTTAATTATTTTAAACATTTATTACTTTTGATGTAGTTAAAAATTACTACATTAATCACTTTTGAAATGTATTAATGCTAATACCATTATAGTTAATCCATTAAAAAACATTATATTTACGTAATACTGAAGAAAATAGTTTGGACTAGATCCAACAATAAGTTGCGTTTTCTGGCAAACGTACACAAAGTTCTTTTAGTTTTCTTAGAAGGTAATTTTGTTTATATAAAGTCAGATATTCTGGATAATTCTACCCTGAAACTGACTTCGAATTGGACTATATTTCGTACTTAATCCGTCTTGCTATGTTTAGAATTTACAGCCACTGGGTTTTAATTTTATTATAACCCTTTCAAATGAAATGATTTACCTTTTAAAAATTATTAATGTTGGTGGTACTGCTCGTCTCGTTGGGAATAACTTGAGCCGGTTTGCGTCGGGTATTGCTGCAAATCTTGGTAATGGGAATCCTGGTCCTCCGAAGGAGGAGAGAGATGATCTATGGGTACGGGCACTGCGACAGGATGAGGGATTACAATAGCCTTGTGGACCGGGACAGGTACCGGATGCGGTACGGGTACCGGGACGGGTTTCGGTACGGCGACAGGGATGGGAACTTCCTTCGGATACGGAACCGGGACCGGGACCGGAACGGCGTATGTCCTTGTGATCTTGATGACCCTTACCGACTCGTCGGGTTCGTCGTAGCCGAAGAGGCCGCTTCCGAAGATCTGATTGTTGGAATAGTGATAATCTTCGTTTCCTCTTCCTGACAAAGGATGATGGCCCGCCTGGACGGCCGCTGCGTGCTGTCTGTGGTACAGAACTCCTGCGAGGCTTTGACTCACCAAGGTCGAAATTACGAAAAGTAACTAAAACAATTTTTAATCATAAGTTTTACAAAAAAAACACGAAAGTGAGGATAAGTAGAAAGGTAACAGTGAAAGGGTAAATTGGCTAATGAAAGTCTTTATGTCGATAAAAAGTCCACTTGTTATTTAAACTTTCACTGATGCACATGAGTAAATCTGGATCTCGATAGATCAAAGTTCAAATTTCCTCTTGAAGAAAATATCACATGGCCTTTTTTATAATATGCATTTTTTTAATGTTTATAAGATCTAATCAGGATGACGAATTATCACTTTTGATCCGATCCTCGTGGTGAAAAAGACGCTAATCGAAACCAATGATTTATCTTTAGTAAAAACTTATTTAGGTAAGTTAAGCCTTTTTACCAGCTCTCCAAGCTTTTTCAACGACATCTATCTGTTTCATCAGCCTGAATTTTTCCTGTCCCAGGAGTAAAAATCTTAGCCTATATAGTACTTACACCAACACAGGACATGATCCGTTCTCTTCCTCTTCCTAGCAATATCCGGTGACCAATCTATTATTCTAGCCCTAAAACGACCTAGATTTAGCAGTTCTGCTGTTAGTTTCTGTTAGAGTTGGGTTTGTTTTTTAAACTACTATTTTTGAGAATTTGAGCAGACCAAAATGATAGGGAAATACCAAACTAGAGGTTTAACCGCAGTCCTCAAGAAGCAAAGTCCTATGTAGTATTGACTCGATCAATAAAGCCAAAAACATAATTATTTTGGATAGATGGTTCAATCTCTATGAGATCTTGAGATCCATAGACACTTTAATCACATCATAAACGCCAATAAGTGAGCTGCAACGGACCCATTAAAAATTAGTAATTAACAGGTTACAAGAGATATTTTATTTTACGAGGGTTCGCAACAGCAGAGGTCATACACCCTCGGGGTGTCGTTTTTGAAAAGATTTTGTTCATTTTTACTGTTACCCTGCATATTAATTATATTCAAAAAGCCCTTCAATTTTCACGTCAAAGTCATTTATTTAATTATTTATTTATCTGTTTATTTATTTATTCTCGGGTTTTACAGTTTGAATCCATAACTTGTTAACGTTGTGTGGGATTGTTAATGGTATTCAAATTCTATTTATTTTGTTAATGTTAAATTGAGTACTGTATTCAATATTTATATTTATTAATAGTTGTAATGTGCTATTGGTTCTATCTATTAGACTAATTTATTTGTTACATTTTTTTCTGATTTAATATAGGATTCAATGCCTTTTATATTAATTATTATTTAAAAATTAGTATTTATTTATATTTTTTTAATTAATTTTTTTTTTTGGTTTTTGTTTTCTTTTTCTTTCCAATTATCTTATAAAATACAGGGAATATTATTATATTTTATTGGCTATTTTATTATCTTTTTAAAATATTTTTTCAGTAATCTCGACTCCAAACTGATAGATATTCCATTGATGTAAATACTTCTGTGGTTTTTTGAAAAGGGTATATTTTGTTATTTATAATAATTATCAAATAAAGTTGTTGTTGTCGTTGTTTTTTTTTTGCCGGCTATCAGGGTCATCGCCGGCGCCCCACGTTTATAACCTTCTCGCATTTGTCTTCTTATCTATCTTATGTGTACATTCTTTTCTAAGTCTTCTTATGCCCCAACTAAACGACTTTGCCTTCCGATCCACCTAATTCACCTAATAGGAGATTCGTTATCTTGTTTGTTGTTACCCTCCCACATGTGATAAATTAAAATACATAGATATAATATTTATACACACTTTCATAATTCACCTTCATACTAATTTACACTACAACTAAATTGGAGGTCGGAAGATTATCGTGATCTTGCGGCCTCCTTTCTTTCACACTAATAAATACATTCAAACGGTATTTACAAATTCCACTCATACACTAAACTATCCTAATCTAAATTGTTTGACGGGCCTGTGGAGCACTCGACATTCCTCGACAGCTACGTCCACTCACGCTAATAAATACATTCATTCTGGACAGGCCACTACACTTCGGAAGTATAGTACCAACGAAATACCAATGACCCGTCCCTCACATCATACTACAGTATTATTATTATTACATATTATGCGCACCAACTTCCGCAGACAGATGATATCTCAAATGTGTGTATGCTTTTTGTACAGTTCATATTTGTATGTTATTATTTTGAGGAAAACAAATAAAAATCATTTCTATTCTATATTAATGAGCGGATGTAATGATCCTTCGTTGTACATGGCAGTTTTATGAAAACAACAGGCTATAAAAAACAATACAAGGCGGATCACAAGCGGTAACAAAATCTGATCTTTAACGTTCGATCAAGTATAGGAAGAAAATTTACAACAGTGACAACTTGACTTTATTTTAAAATATTATTGTTAATTTTTAACATCAGTTGTCCTTAATGAAAAATTGGCCGAAAAAACCACTAATATATATAATATTCAGTAAACCAATTTATAGAAAGTTTAAATCTTTGTAAATTGACGAAATGTTTTACAGGTAAGAAATTGTTAACAGGATTGATTAAAGGTTGGACTTACGATCTTCATATCTCAGGTGGTGTTAAACAAATAGTAGAAGATGAGCCGTCTCGTCTTTTTAAATAGGCCCTCTCTCTTCCTACCTTTCTCCGTTTAAGCTCCTTCCTCTCACTGAATCCACTTCCGAGTAAAGTTGAACCAAGAAAGGAGCGCCGAGTCCTCCCTTTCTCTAATCAAACCCGAGAATAAAAAAACAGTTGAATTAATTTACATTGGGGAATCAGGACCAAAAGCCAAAATTTAATTCACTTTGATTTCTTTTCCACACAAAAGTAATCATTGTTCATTTAAAAACTGACGAAATTGTTTGCCTATTTATTGTTAGTTGTCACTATTTTTATTCATGGTTGGACGCATTTCACCGAAAAGTATTGTCGAGCATTTTCTTCTTCAACCCTCCACACCGCGAAGATTACATATTTCTTCTGGCAATTCTCGTATTAGGTAATTTTTATTCCCACCATCTATAAACATTTTTTTAATAAAAAAAATCCACCTACCACACTTCAGTAATGATTCGCGACTTTTTTTTACTTCGTCTGAACTCTGTCCAACGATTAAACATGATAAAAAACCTAGAGGTTCACGCTAACATACAAAATATAACCTCTATTAAATACTGTCCGGTGTTAGAACAAAAATACTAGTTATTCAGAAATCGTGAGGTGCGGTCTGGTGTGATGTAGGTTTCAGAAAAACATTTTCTTTATCGTGCCAACGTTTCACAAACATTGTTTACATTTAACAAATACATTTAGGATGTGCAAAAGTGAATTTATACAATGCAAAATATACTTTTTATATTCAATCAAAGTATTTCTACTCACTGAAAGTGTTTGTCTTCTGTGTAATTGTGCCATTCTTGCGTGTCGTGTTGAGAGTGCCAGTGAGATATTGCTGTTTTATGTTTATATGTGTTGGATTTTGAAGGGGTGGGAAAGTTGTAAATCCCAGGCCCTGAAGATGATCTCAATAAAGATCAAAACGTTGGCACGATAAAGGAAATGTTTTTCTGAAACCTACATCCCACCAGACCGCATCTCACGATTTCTGAATAATTATTGATTAACGTTCACTAATCACCACACAAAAATACTAGTGTTAAAATAATTTATAAAGCGCAAGCAGTAGCTTGAAACCTACCACTTCCCGTAGTATAGAAACACTTGTTTTCGTTTTATTTGAAATTTAAAACTGTAGAATTAAGAAGTTCTTTTCAGAGGATCTTCGGAAGAGGTCAAAACAGAGAAAACTTCCTTACTGTTTTCGCCGAGCTTTTGACAGTTTTATACTGTCATCTTCAGGGACTGTAGAATTAACTACAAACAAGCAAATATAATGTTGAAAAAAAATAATTGACTTGTATTTTCATGAGTGGAGAAGAAGGAGAGAATCTCGAGGCCATCGGCGTTTTAGTCGGCTGTGTGGAGTATCGGTTAATGTGATAGAGGAAAGTCGGGTTACTAAGGAGTTGGGATGACCTGTGAGTGATGACTGGAATTGGTTTTATCTTGATTTTGATGGGGTGGGAAACATAAGGGATGTTAAAATCATGGTGAAGACTAGATTGGACACGTAGAAAGGAGCATTTGTAATACAAGGTTTCAAACTGGATTCGATAGGAGGTGGATACTTTAGCTGTGCCCCATATTCCCATACAAAACGTTAAAAAAACGCACGTACAGAACGATATATCGAATGAAGAAAAATAACCCTATAATCTTAAACCTCGAGTCAATTTTGCATATTCAAAGGAGGCTAAAGACCTAAACATTTTTTTTTAATTAAAGTTGAGGACATTGATTCGATTGTGAACGTAACCAATAAACGTGAGAACACGATCATAGACGTTTTAATTCATTAGCTAAACGTGCAGAAGTTTTGCTTGCAAAAAAGAAACTTAAAGGAAAAAATATATAAATTCAAGAAGACTTGCTTCGCTTATATCGCATAAGTCGAAATTTCCCTCATTACAGATTTCTTCGATCATCCTGCGGTTCTTTAGGGGGAGCATCGTTCAACCGTCCTTGCCTATAATGAATGGTAGGATGAAAAGGACCTGGAAAACTGGAAATGTTTTTACGAAACAAGATGCAAAATGTTCCCTTCAGAAAGCAGGGATGAAAGTATGGACTTTTCTCGTCCATAACGAAAAATCATCAAAGTGGAGGGCATACGGCATGGTGGCAGCAAATAGAGCAAATAATGATGATGAAAGACGAGGAAGCGAGGGTTGGTTAGGGATGGTTACCATTTAACTCAATTTTTAACTAGCGGTATTGGATCCTTTTGAGGTTTCATGGTTTAGCTAAGTTAGATTTTAATTCTGCCATTTTACATCTCTTATGAAGCTTCCTTGTTAACTTGTCTATGAACAGTCCGTTATTGCAGTGGTGGCAGCAAAGAGAAGCAAGAATTTGACGGATCTGCGGCAGAAAGTGGGATTTGATTCAGATGAATGTGGGCGGAAGGACACAAAGTGGTATTTGGTTTACTCTTATTTTTAGTCTCCATTTAAGGATGGTTCTAGGGTAAGGAGGTGGTGGTCTTGAATGGATCGAAATGCTAGGACGATCCGAGGTTTGCTGTACGAGAGCAAAGGTCGTGGGGGTGACGATGTGTTAGGATGTGGGAATTCTCCTTAGAATAAAATTACAAATAATTAAGGTTTTTAGTTGAGATGAAAAAAAGTTAATGGCACGAGCGGGATTCGAACCCACGATCTTCGGCTAGATACGCCGCTGTTCTACCATTTGAGCTATCGTGACCTCGATCCACTCGGACATCAACTTCCTATCTCAACCTCACCTTATGAGTTTTCCCTCCTTTTTGCCATTTTTCGGCGGACCACGAAATTAGTGAATTTAGAATAAAATATAAAAAGAACTTTAGAAACTAGTTAAAGTTTATGTTGTAATTAATTTTGTAATTTGATTACTGAAGGTTACAATAAAAAACAAATGTATCTTATAGAATTTGTAAATCTCTTCCCATTGTAAAATTTACAATAGAATTAATACTTTATGTGAGAGCCTTTAAGGGAAAAGTTGTAATAGGTTAAAGTAACATGAAAAGTGAAATATCTCAAATACAGTTGATATTCTGACTTTGGACAATAGGGACTTTTTAGTCTAATTTGGCATGTTGAAAACCTCCTGAAATTTTGACGTCTATTCAGGGGACACCCTGTGTACGGTCTTGCATATGTGACTATTTTACATGCTAGTGCTTTTATGGCTCCTTGGCTATTTTATGAGGATTTTTTTGTCAGTGAAACCCCTCTTAAGATTTGATTTTTATATTTTGGACTTGCACAAAATGAATGTCTGTGTCTCAAATTTTGAGACGCTTTTTCTTGAAATGTTTCAGAAAATTAATGTCTTTTGTATAGTACAAGTATGGTTGTTAAAAAATAGGAAATGCCCGGCTTTATTGTCTGAATATTTTTACACACATAAGCAAAGCACGTAAAATGAAGTCTTTTGGCAGGCCAAGTTGAGGAATAACATTTTTCGTTACAAAAAAAGTAAGTAGAATAGTCTGTAAATGTGTCTTATTAAGTTACAAAGTCCAGAAAGTCCTAGAAGATACAGGAAGAAGACTCTAGATGTCTAACAACAATTGTTTAAAAATATATTAACAAAAATCCAGTTTATTCCGTCCTGTGATTAAAAATACAAAAATATATGAACCACTGATTGCAGAAAATGGACATGTCCCAAAAACTAAATTTTACAGTAGAGACAAAAAACTGTTTTAATGAGGAATTTTCTGTTCTAAAATTTTGAATAAATTACAGGACCTCAAGTAGGCTATTCTACAAATGTATATTGAGGTTTTTCTCAAATTCATCAATGCTTGTGAGCAAGTTAGCCACTTTTGTGGTGTGGACATGTCTCTGTTCTGCTTTCAACACGTTTTTTGTTGTAGAGAAGAGGTCGTTTTCTGCAAGAAATGAAGTTCGCCTCGAAAATATTTAATATAATTAAACATACATTGTAAAAAATAGTTTCAAACACCATAAAAACATGAGACCCAAAAGAAGAAAATTCAATCAATAGTTTGCTTTAAGGAGCTGTAGGCCAAGCGTAAAATTAACTCCAATGATTGTCAACTGACGTTTGTGGGATGTACTGCTTGAGGCTCTTCAAATCCTTCATTTTTGCAGCATTGACTGGAATCTTTGACTTGTACGAGTCTGCAGTTGGTAGCGCAATATTAGGAGTATTTCCCATCCTCAGCTGGAAATTGTAGGCTACTAGGCCATCAATGAATTCAGACGTTTCAATAGCACCTGGTGCTTGGAATGATACCTCAAAGTAATGGCATGATGAGATCATGAATTGTTGTTGATCTTTTGCATGTAATCTTCGTTTTTCAAAGGACGTAGTTTGTTTAAAGACTCCTTTTTGCGCTCAAGGCACATTTGAACGCCCGTTTTCTTCCATATCCAATCGAGTGAAATGTCTCATTTTAGCACCAACATAGCTCTAATTGTAGTATAGAAGATAGTGGGAAAAAGTAAAAAAAAAAAAATGGACATGTCCCCCTTCTGCAATCAGTGATTCATATAGATCCCTTCAAAATTTACACACAAAAAGTTTTAGACTGCATTTTGATCAGTCACAATGAATATCAGTGGCCTATGTCCCAATCTTGAAAATAGATCGAAAGTTTGGCAAAAATAACAGTCGTCGTGGTTTTAAAAATCTAAAATCACATAAACAAAAACACAAATTGAAGTTGTACATGATTGCGTTGATTGTACAAAACAAGACTTGAATTTTTACAGTTTAAAAGCAGGGTTCCAAAAAAGTATGGATAATTTTTGAACTGACGACGTAGGAAACGTAAACGGCCAAGTCATTTCGGCTAACAAGCCGACAATTGTCAATTACGAAAGACTTTGGGTCCCAAAACACGTGAGGAGATCGGGGGAAATCTGAACTTTGGTATTTGTTTATATTTATCTCGGTTCTCTTTCGAAAATCAGGAATATTAAAACTTACAAACTTAGAAATTTTTTTATATTTTTGTTTATTAGGCAGCATTTTTATTTTTATACGAGCACAGCCGAAATGCGTCTGACAGAATAAATCTGCAAGGATAGTCAGACCAAAATTGATCGGTAACACCAAATTACATGTTCATCGCCCCGCAAACCACATGGAGAAATTCGCAACTTTTTTTTGCTAAGCAAAAGTTGGTGAAACGATGCTAAAAATTTAAAAACAGATGAACCATTTATACTTATTATATAAGTGATATTACTCGGCTTAACAAGCATAAACCTACACGATGATATGTAGTACACCGGGACAACAAAAAAATTTTTGTTTTTTTATTAAAACGCTAATTTTAATAGTAATAATAATTGATTAGTTAATGCGACATAAAGCAAAAATAAAGGAAAAATTTAAAGTTAAAATTATATAAAAAACCAGGTTCTTAAAACAACAATAACTATTGCGCAACATATGTTTGTATCATCTGAACACGTCTTAGACTCAATAAAAGGATTCCTTCCACATATCAAGATGAATTTGGGTTTTTATCATTCATTTATTTTTAACATGGATATGTTTTTTGACTGAACACACAATTTTTTTGCGGGACCATTTTCGCGTCACTGATGCGCATGGGTTGGGCTTGGTTAGGTTTGGTGAGGTTGGATTAAGTTGGATTAGGTTAGATTAGGGTCAGGGTTAGGTTGCATTTTGAAGATTAAATGTTTTTCCGTGAAGCGGAGAAAATGTGCCTGTATCTGTTTTATTATAGTAAAGTTTGCTGTAAATTCTTATTGGTCGAAAAAAAATTTTTTTAAAAACCATATAACATTTACATGTATACACTGGACCAGTGCGGGTAGTAGTCCGAAGGAGCAAGGTCCGAGCAGTGTGTAATTTTTGAGCTGGTCTGGCGGGTGGTAGTGGGGTACATTCTGCCCGAGGCAGAGGTGCAACCTGAAAAGTTGAGCCTCGCGTTCTCGGACATTCCTTTTCTCAATTCTTTTCCTTAGGCTTATTTCCTACAGACCCCTCCTAACCCTTGGTTGCAAGGGGGGTTTCAAGGCACAAAATAATGGTGTAGTCTGGAGAGGTGGCAAACTCTTTAAAGCACTGTATAGAAATGAGATATATTTGTGTTTCCCTGTGCGGATGGTCTCCGTAAGCACCATCCGCATGAATATGGCAGATCGAACGAAGGAAACGTAAAGTATGCGAGGATGCGAAGATTACGCCTACAGAGTATCTCGAATGCGTACAGGGTTTGTTGGCTTTTGAGTCAGCCGCGGACGGCGGATGCCTGATCAGTCGCACAGAGAGGTTAGGGTACCAGATCCTGTCTGCAAAGAAGGGGTAGGGTGCATAACCAACTGAACTACGAGGTACGCAAGACATCCCATAGAGTACCCTTCCCTATGGGCCTAGGCAAGCCCTACCATCAGCTCCGGTGCCTAGGGGTAACCAATGATGGAGGCAAAATTTTCCCCTTGCCTTCTCTATCCTTCCTTACCCTTCCTTTCCCCTCCCTTCCCACCACTGCTTTCGCAGAAGCTTCCTGGGTTACTGAACCCGCACCACTCAGGCAACGGGTGCATCAGTAGGGGGTTCGTATGAACCCCGGGTGGGCGATCAAACTCACCTTAAAAATACGGGAGTAGAGTATCCAATCGACTCTACTAATTGAGGTTGGACTCGTGGTGGTTTGCAAACAAACAGTACCTTAGCTGGATGGTACCGGCCAACCGGAGCCGGAGATAGAGTGCCTTCTCTGTTTTTCCGGGGTGATGAAAGTCACGGCTGAAAGGCTGTGCCAGAAATCACAAAACTGCCTTTTTCAAGGCACATGTATGGATGTGCTCTTTTCAGGGCTCTTCTGAACTTGGTAAGCATTGCACCACCTCGTTAGCCAAGGAATTTGACGTCCATGGATGTAAAATCTTCCTGGTGTTCTCTTTGAGTACTCTGGGCGTCTGACAAGTCCCCTCGGGGATAAGTCCGGGCGATAAGGATCCTCATGGGTTTCAACATCCATGAATAAAGATAGGGTAGCGCAAGAGTGTTATAGGTTTCAAGCCAAGTAGCATGCTACGTGGGAATGGAATGGTAGTTGGTCCATGATGAGGCACCTGGCGGGTTCTTAGAGAAGAGCCTGTTGTTCAGTGGTGCCTTCATAGGCTTCCTTTACCGAAGGCAGTATTCCTCTACGGGGTGGTTAGAGATTCCACTATAGCCAAAACCGCTGCTGGAGCGGATCCAGCAGATCCGACGCTGATGGGGTCCCTACAACCAGGGAGGTAGAATTGCCTTCTCTATCCAGATAGTATAGAATGGTTAATCAGCTGATGCATTTCAGCACCAAGTGAACGGTTTTCCAATACTATGCGGCCCAAGGACGGGTACATACCCCACCCCTCCGGCCGGGGCAAGTTGGAAACGTCACTGTAATCCGTGGATTAGTGGCTTCTACACCAAACCTCACAGAATTAGCGCTGACCACTTGTGAGCGGAGGGGTGTCGCTCTTATCTTAAGAATCTAAACGTATTATAAAGCCATGTGCGAGGTGCGCACGTTAGAGAACCTCAGTATCCTTCTGATGACATTGCGATCCCCGGTGCATATTTTTTAATAAACAACGACAATTATTTCCTACCCATCAACCTAATTGTTATTCAGTCGAATTTACTTTTTGGCTCATTGTTGGATATTTCTAGTTAAATATTAGGTCCATCATCAAATAACTTTACGACTTCAGGGTGACATAAACCCGGCACTTGAAAACTGTCTAATACAGGACAAAAGATGATAAGCGTGATGGTTTCACGAACCACATGAGTTAACCGGTTAAACTTCCTGTTGGTTTAAATTAATATAATTATTTAAGGAGGAAAAGGTTGTTATCACTTCTCGGAACATCAAATATTCAATAGCGTGAAAATAATTCATAAAAGTGAAACCGACCGAGTCGGACTTGTTGAACGAGATGTGATTTCTCCGCATGAAATATCGATATTTTACCAAATCTTCGTTCTACAGCGAAATTTATTAGGTAATATAAAATTGTATACTCACAAATTGTATATTTTTGCTTTTTACCATTGAGCAGCAAACAACTATAGATAAAACATGGAATCTTTATCTATAAATGTGAACGCCCGTAACGCTTTTTAAAATACGGAAGAACCGCTCCACGGATTTTCGTTCTTGATGGCTTAAACAAAGCCTAGACCTCAAATTTATTCGGAAAATTATCAAAAGAATAATTTATTAATCTTGAGGACGATAAATAAATAATTAAAATAAGACTAGTAGGGGCTGGCGCCGGAATTCAAACTAATGTCATCCGTCGGCCATTGTATACATCTCTCCAGCTTGCAGTTAGTTCCACAGTTAAAAAACACTTTTCAGTATTTATATTATGTTATTATGTATTATATTTTTTTCAATCGTGCATTGTATTTTGTGTTGTATTAATCAGTGGCCTGTGGCTAAACAGGTAGAGTTTAGAGTTGTTTGTTCTTATTCACGTTCAAGTTATAAAACAAATTCCTTGTCCCGATTTGAATTGGTTTCACTAGATTTTAATTCTTCAATTAAACTCAAAAATAATACAAATCATGAATCAATTTAAAAATTAGGATTTGGCCAGTTCACAATCGGTTACGAAACCCCAGTATGGTCATCTACATACAGTAGAAGGTCGTGCTGTTTTTCCTGGTATTTTAATTCCCTCCGGTGTTTCAGAATTCCTAACGAGGATCGACGTTTACGCAACTGGGAAAATGTCAGACAGGATGAAGAAGAAAGCAATCGCTTCTTAAGCGTTCATTTTACCAGGTGATTTACTCCGATGATGACGAGATTTTTAATGGAAGCCATTTCTAGTTACGGCTGGGATCGTGAGCTGATGAAAAGAATAAACTGTACAGTAAAACATCATTATTTACTCATTTACTCAATCAATTTGTGAAATTTCTGTCATTTTTTGATTTTATTAGAGGCAGTAACGATTTTTCTTTTTTTTCAGTTGTATGTGCCGTAGGGCATTTTTTGATAAATGCTGCCCAAAGGCTAGCCTATCTTAACGTACGATGGGTAGGAGGGGAAAAAAACAATAATAGTCCATTTATTGGACAAAAATGGTTTATTTCATTTATTGGTTTGTGAGCTGTGATATCTAAAAAAGAGTAAAAGATAATAACAATAATTGGCCCATTAAGAACACATTCTAAAGTTAGTACCAACTTTACGCCATTTCGCCATTACTGCTCGTTTTGGTCTGCCTATTCTCACTGGGTTTATCTATAAGACGTGTTTCGTCATTTCGACATTACTGCTCGTTTTGGTTTGCCTATCCTCACTAGGTTGGTATATAAGACGTGTTTCGTCATTAGTACTCGTTTTGGTCTGCCTATCCTCACTGGGTTGGTCTATAAGTGTTTCGTCATTTCGCCATTAGTGCTCGTTTTGGACTGCCTATCCTCACTGGGTTGGTATATAAGACGTGTTTCGTCATTGGTCTTGGAGCCTTTCTTGAAGATAGGAGTAACAATAGCAGTCTTCCATTTTTATCCAAAAATTTTTTGTTGTAATTTTGTTTGTCATTGATTGACCTAGAACGTTGCCTAAGGTTTCTTGCTTTTTTTATATAAATTGTCTTATTTTGACAGTAAAAATTGGAAGATTTTCCTTGGGGGGCAAGCAATTCCCACAGAGCTTTTGCCCTTTTTTTAAACTGTTCAACTGCGTTTTCTAGTATCCTTTGTTTTTTCGCTGATGGGATAGAAAGTATTTTTATCAAGCGAAGAACGAAATTTTTCCCAATTCATTGGTTAGATAGGACAATTGTTTTTAACAAAAGGTTTTAATTGAAGTGATAAAAAGACACGTAGATGGTCAGATGATAAGTTGTGATGTTTGAAAGAGAATGTTACAAACAAAAAATCCATTAAATCCGCAGAGTTTTTGGTTGATGTTAGTAGATAATAAATATGTAATAGTTTGGTGTATTACCTTAGTACCTCTAGTAGAGCTGTAATCCCCTCAGCCAGAAAAGTTGGTCAGAGAAATGTGAAGAACTCCCTAAGCAGTTCGTTGAGATGAAGTTGTTGGCACTAAACAGCTATAAAAGCAATGTAAAAGTGAAAATTATCTAATGAAAGCGGTGCCACTGTAAGATATAGAAGGGATTAAAAATATAAAATAAAATGTATTCTTCAACTAATTGTGTGAGAACCCTTGACTATATATGACTGTACAAGAAGACACAATTTCCACGGCGGGTTAAAAGCTGGGGCAAAACAAGTGTTCCATCCAGAATTAATTTAAACAAACGAAGGCATAAATGACACACTTGAACATTGCTTATTGTAAGTTATATATATTTTTTTTTCTTTTAAATAAAACCTTGAAAATGTACATAAAATTTGAAAATACTCCTAAATCTATATTAAAATGTATATCTTCTTTTTAAAATATGATTTGTTGTAAAAATAATGCTGTATTTAACAAAATATTAAAATGGTAAATATACAGTTAACAAGTATAAAATAAAATATATAAAATGTTTGTTTTTTGTTTATTAAACATTAAAGTAATTTTGAAACCATCCAGCCGTATGGCTAGCTTAAATTTCTGTTCAGCAGCCCACAATGATTTTTGAGTTCGGTAACATATTTGAAAAAGATGTCCTCTTCAAACGGATTGCTATCAAATAAAAATTTCACTGCCATCTCACTACAAATAAAAACATTACATATACATTATATACATGACAATCACCAAATGAATAGTTTTTATTACTTGACTTGACCAATCCCTTGGCAAATAGAGACATTCCTTTCCCCAATGCCTTGCTTCCAATCAGAAAGGTTGATTATTACATCAAATTTTATCTTTGCATCTAAATTGATTATTGAAAAGCTAAGTCTGAAAAAAATACATATTTTACTTAGGGAAGACAATTTTAAAAATATATTTTAATTAAATTTACTTTCGGTTGACAAGTGTGAAAGGAAAACGTTGGCTCAAATAATTCAAAGCATCAACAAGTGGTGTCAACTTTTTCCAGAAGGAGTTTATCTCAAATGTGATTTGCTTAAGCTGGCCGACATTCTTACATTGATTTACAAGATGTATCTCAGGAAAGGAAATTTTAAAGTTTATTTCTATAAAATCAAGAATTTCATCTGAAAAAAAAAAGATATAATTTATATAGTATAAAAACTCGATTATTCTAAGTAGTTAAAAAAATTTTAGTCCCACCAGTCATTTGCAGCTTTCTCAAATAATAAATTTTCTTTATAGATGTAAATTCAAAAATTTCTTGTAGACCCGTTTCAACAACCAGGTAAAAATGGTGACAAATTTTATACTTCCATGTTGACAAAGTAATTCGTTTGAAGCCCAGGCTTGCCATAAAATCTCTACAGTCAGACAAAAATTAGTAAAATAAACTCGCAAATCGTAATCTCAATTTGTATATTAAAAACAAACCGATTTTTAATCCTGATCGCATAAGCCTTATCTGAAGTCTTGTCATTTCCTGACCGCTGGTCTGCGAATTAAACATAATTTAAAAGTGAAATCAAATTATAATTATAAAGAAAAAACTTACTATTGGCAAAGTTTTCACCAGGTGTTGATAACGCAGTTACACTGAAGTAAGAGAGCTTTTCATAAGGTGTGTTTGCCCCAGACATAAAAGAGGACAGAGTAATATTTCTCTTTTTAGAGTCCGTCGATGATAAATATTCTTTCTGAGTGTCAGCAAATGGTGTCAAAACAGCTCTAGGTTCGAATGCTTCATCAGATATTTGGACATCATTAATTACATCTATTTCTTCTAAACAGTTTTGTTTATCAACTTCCTCATTTAATACCATGGGACAAGGAGAAAATTTATCAGCAGTGCTTTGTACGTCTTCTTTATGAGAAATTAAATCAGGCATTTGTTTAACAGAATGGGCCTCAACTTCTTGAACGTCGGCATCTATCTGTATCAATTCCGTTTCAACTATTTCCTCTGTACATGGAACATGAATTTCCAACTGTGTATTGTTTTGTTCACTATTGTTGAATTTTTCCAGAAGATTCATTTTGGCATGAACGCTCTTTGAATGGTTGATAGTATTTACTACATTCATGTCATCATTTAAAGAAGTCTTGTGTAAAGATTCACAAGCGCTTTTAATGTCTTCTTCGACAGGTACTTCATGCCTGATTCCTTTCTTAGAAGACGAATGTTGCTGCAATTCCATCGGTTCTATGACTGAATTTTGTAAAACTTCTTGCAAAGGATGGCAAGTTAGGACTCTATCGGTGCTTTGGGAGGTGTCTTCTGGCTTTTCGAAATGTTTTGACTCATTGCTAGAAGAAAACGACTTGCACATATCTGAACGCCTTTTTGCGAATAATTCTCCGATTGAATTCTTGTACGGCGTAATTTCCAGTGGTTTCTTTGAAAGTTTGGAAGATCCTTCTTGCTCTGAAGCACTGCCCTCAAGTGATTTTGATTCAGAATCGTCCAAAACACCTTTAAGAAGGGTATCATTTGATATGAATTTCATTGAGTGTGCATTTTCTACAACCTGATCAGTATTTTCAGACGATACGTCTTGATTAAAGAGCATTGAATTCTGTTCAGGTAACAATTTATTGTCAGATCCATCTGAAATGTTCAATTTATCTTGTACGTTTTCTTCGTCGCAATAATAATGGGTAAACCTTTTAGAACGAGGCTTATTTTTTACAGTCGACAATTCAGATTTTTCTTGAATAATCTCAGAACCATCGGCAGATAAATTTGAACCTGCTTCTTCATTTTGAGGCGAATGGTAGGTTGAATATCGGTTAGGAGATTTATCAGAGTTGTGTTCCGATTCGTCTAAAATTCCTTTTAACGGATTTTCATCAGATATTTCTAAATGTGCTGCCTCAGGTTGTTTTCTTGGTGCACATTCAACCTCATTTCCATTCTCTTTATCAGGTGATTGAAAAACAGTAAACAATGGGCAGTTTGATTTAGGCGCAGCGTTTTCCTTCTGTTGATTGTTTTGTGATTTGGTCGAATCTCTGTGTTTTATCGGCACAAAATCAGGCAGTACAGATTCCTCTAAAATTCCTTTTAAAGGATTATCATCACACATTTCATAATTACCTGATACAACAGGAATATTTTTATCAGGTTTATTTAAATCCTCAGAGTTTGCAATTCCTGCTAATTTTGATGACTTTGAACTACTTAGCTCCAAGGAATGATCCAACTCAAGACGGAATGAAGAAATGACCCTCTCACAAGTGGCGGGTGAACGGATGCAAGTTTTTTTATGTGAAAAATCTTCATTAGCATGCATCGAATCATCTAACTTGTCAGGAGCTAAAGATTTTCGGCTTAAAATTTCTCCTAAACCTTTTTCTCGTTTCTTATCTCTATGATTTGTAGCTTCAGTCTGTTTAAAAGATAAATCGTTGTTTGATGAAGTATCGCCTAAGTCCTCATAAATGTCAAATTTATTATTCAAACCCTCTTTAATTGACATCTGTTCTTTATCATCGGAAGAAAGAGATTCTTCTTCTTGCGAAGCAGGTAACCTATTTTGAGTAAGGTCCATGAAATCATCTTCTTTTTCAACCATTTTTTTACTCAGATGTGCACTCGAAAGATGTTTATACTCTTCTTCAGTCGGCTCCAATCCTATCAGTTGAGACAGCTTTTCCTGGTTGCATTCAGTCTCTACTTGAGAAGCTGTCTCTACTTGAGATACTCCCAGTACATTTGGCAGTAGTGACATCTTCTGCGAGAAGAAAGCCTGTTTTGGTGGCACCTCACCGAGAATGCTCATCTCACTAAAAATAGGATTTGTTTCTTTGACATCTAAACAAGGCTTTTGATTTTCCTGAGTTTGGTGAGGAGTGTTTAAAAAATTGTGCGGTACAGCTTCAGTTAATTCCATTCCAATACTTTCATTTAAAGGAGTTTTTGAAATCACCTCAGTGAATTGCATTTCACTATTTTCGTGAGTTTGATTAAGGTTGTCTCTTCTCTCATAGATAAATTTCATATTCACCTGTTCTGTAATTTCCATATCAATTACAACAGGATCACTGGTACGCTGTGAGTTCACACATTCTGTATTCTTGTGGAAATTTACAAAAGATCTGATGTTATTAACATTTGTGAACTCCATCGAAGTATCAAGTTGGTTTTGAAATAAACTTGTATTGAGATCCTTATCACATGCAGATTGATTTGATTGTAATTTTTCTGTATCACTTTCAATTCTGAATTGTTCTTCATCATTACACAAGGGTAGCGTAACTAGGGTTTGCGGAGCTAAGGATTTCCTTGGTCTGAGTGTGGGCAGAACTTCGGTGAATTCCATTCCACTTGAGTTTTTTATGTTATCACCTTCAGAGAACCGGTTTCCAATTTGAACATGAATAGCTTCAGTCATCTCCATATCGTTGTTTGACAAGTCACCTATATTAGAATAGTTAAATAGATCTTTATTTCGAGGGTCGGTGAATTCGTCAGGCCGGTAAAGCACATTGGTCATGCTCATATTCGTGTCGGAAACATCCAAAACCTTTTTATCATCGACCATGTTGCCTGAGAAATTATATGTCATCATATTGGGAAGGAAATTAGGATTCTTCACCATAGGGATCAAGTGGTTTTCTTTATCTGATTCCATGACAAACCTGTTTTGGCTCAAGATATCAAAATTTGGAAGGCAATTCTGAATTTTACCACCTTGGTCGCAATTTTGAATCAAATCATCATTTAATGAATTCAAAGTCAAATCCATTGATTTTTCTGATAGGATAGAATCATCTGAAGTTTCTAAATTGTTTAAGTAAGGTCTAACTGGTATTGCACTAGGTTCACTGGAAATAAAAATGTATTTCATGATAATTAGAATATCAATTTTTAAAAGTATTCTAGAATATGAAGCTTTTGTTTGTCCCAGATTATCCTAGACTGCCTATCCTCAATGTGTTTTGACTACCAAATCCATCATTAGTGGAACAACTAACTGGAGGAAATAGGCAGACCAGGACAATTGGTGAGGATCAAGCAAAATAATTAAAACTATCAAGCCCTATTTTGCACACCTGTTAGTAAAATGAGAAGAATCAGATGAGAGGGAAAAAGTTTCCTCATAAGCCTGGATATATCCAATATGCTGGGATTCAGTCTTTGAACAAAATTCCCTAAAATTAAAGAGTTGTTGTAGTTTTGGTTCAGATTTTAATAATTCGATCTAATTTTTATTGCAAACTTACTTAACGATATTTACACCTGCAAAACTAACTCGCCGTCTTCTGTTTGTAAGATCAAATTCTTCATTTATATATCCAAGTGTTGTATCCTGGAATGGCGTCCTTGGTCTCTGTGGCTTTAGAATCTAGTGATAAAAGTCATTAATTAATTAAATACACATTTATAATGTGATGTTTGAATACACCAAAGGTTTTATTTAAAGGTAAGGTAGAGATGCGTATGCGATACCAGTATGAGATACAAAAAGAATCTCGGCGACTAGATTCAGTCGCCTTCACTCCATCTCTTCTCTATCCTCTCCAAAGTTGGAGCTAATTAGCACTACTTTTACTTATTTTTCGTCTAATTAAATGCCAAAGAACTACAGCTTCTAACTCGTCCATTATAAAAATAAGACAGAATCAAACATCTAGGTCTTTAAACCGCTTAGGGAACTCTAGATTCAGTCGCCTGGATACTTTTTGTATCTCTTACCGGTATCGCATACGCGTCCCTCATACCGATCGCCTTCGTGTGAACCGGGCCTTACGTACACTTGGAAGTTAGTAAGCACGAAGTTTTGAAGTTTTAACGGCTAATATTACTACTCACCGAAGATCTAGCCGTTCTCACTTCCGTTTCAATAGTCTTGTTAGACTCGTCGGAGGTCCTGGAATGGGAGAAAACGCCTCTTTTGTAAATGTACTACGAAAGGAGAAAAAGAGAAGAAAAAACGACTACTTACGAGGACCGTGGTTTATCCATCAATTTGCTCTGAGCCAAGTTACCAACTCTCCCCACGTCTCATAATAAATATTATTTATTTTTAATAACAGAAGTTGATAAAATTAACAAAACCTCACTCGGTTTGACAGCGGCGAACGAAAATACGTTTAATGTTATTGTAAATTACCTACCGGTTTCATAGTAAAGTAAATACAAATCTACAACGGTTCTTTTAAGCGGGCGGTTGCGGACCATAGCCAACATAACAAACTTCCAAGAAAGAAATCTCTTTTTAACTTCAGTTCTCTTTTTATTCATTTTAAATAACATATAATAAAAATACATATAATAAAAGTACATATAATAAAATTAAATTTAGTTAAAGACAAGCAAAAACAAAAAACTTTAAAAATCTAGCTGTACTACCCCCTAAGTAACAACCCCTTTTTTTCTGGGCCCAAGAACACTAAATCATGCAGATCGTATTTCTTTCGTTGTAATCTAATTCTTTGCAGGGTTATTATGTGCTCTATGGCAATAATTTCATCACACAATGGGCGCATGCATTGTCTCACCCTGTTGGATGTCCGCTTGTAATCTTACTATGACCTATGTGCAACCTGGTATGACCTTTTTCCTCCACAGTACAGTCGTCTTTTTTTAAATTTGAATAATTTTGATGTATCTCTTTTGGCCCAGCAAATTGGCCATTCATTTTTTATTGCTTGCAATTGTTCTTTTTAAATCCACTGGATGTACAGCGAAGGGGGAGGCTGGGTGGTCTCACGACGCATCATGGCTGACATTGCCGGCTCATCTACATTTTCTTGGTTATACCAATGTGATTTACTTAACACTATATTTATATTTTTATTATTTATAAAACAAAACTACAAGTTTGTTTATTTCCATACATGTTATTTTTATGCATTCAGCATAATATTTTGTTATAAAAATTACTTAGGTATTGTCATAGAAAATGTACACATGATCAGACAAATATGAAGGTTTGAAGAATGAAAGAAGACAAAACATTAATTTAGTTTTATTTGGAATAGTATGCAACTGTTAAACATTTTATATATTATATTATAATGCTACAAATGTTTCGAAGCATAAACATTTATACCGTAAAGATCCTCTGAAGCTTTGATAATATTCTTAATATTTTTATAATACACATAGTAAAAAATATATATGTACACAAATAATAAAATGGTTATGATTGAAATTATCTGAATTGGAGTTGGCTGATTCTAAGTCCGATAGTTTGGGCTCCGACTTCCGAAACATTACAGACGTTGCAGACTTTCCCCTTGTACTGCGGCAAGTAGCAGGCTCCGCAGAATGGGCATTTCTCTTCCGGTTTTCCACGGTAGATCGGTGTGTACGAGTAGGCACAGATGTTGAAAGGATTGTGCTCGTCGTAGTTGAGCTTATGTTCGTCAACAGGATTTTTGTCACAGGCTAGCAACATCTTCTTGGCGTTCTGAGCAAGGTCGGGTTTCGGCCCGAGTTCCAACATTCTTTTAGCAAAGGAGCCTGCCGTTTTGAAATTTTTCAAATTGAAGAAAAGGATGACTGCAGTTCTCAGCGTGAGGATTTCATGTACAGGCTTCAACTGACAGTGAGTGAAGTATGCTGCCATTTCACAAATTCGGATTCTCTCTTCAAGGGTGTTTTTAGGCAGTTCTTTCCTCTTATTTTCCATTTGAAGGCCTAAGATGTACTCACGACAGATTTGCATTAACTGTTGGGCCTCGGCTATTTGTTGTTTAGTGTCAACGATCAAAAACAGAATGCTGAGAAGCAGATTTCTAAACTCTTTTATTGCATCTACAAATTTTCCATTAGAAGTTAACTGATAACAAGTTAATAGCTGAGCTACGAGTTCGTCTAGTTTTATCCAAAGAGCTGGATGACCATTTTTAGCTCCAGCCTCCTTCCAGTTTCTATGTGGGTGTGCATAAATAGATGGCAATGAAGGAAGTGGTGTATAAGAAGTTCTCGACATAGAAAATCCTGATAGAAACAGAGAGCGCAGGGGTTCAAAATTTATAACACCCACTTGTTCATTAAGTAATCTGAACGCTGAATCAAAGGAACCGGCCATCACATGGTCGACAGCCAGTTGAGAATTGTTGACCCAAATTTGAGTTTGAGAAACTCCTTTAGTAGGTGCAACAAAGAAACCATCCTCTGGCCCTTGAGTAACTTCTAGATCTGGTGGGAGGACGATGTCTTCTTCACCAACATCCCATCCGTCACCTTCTTGGTTAGGAACAGCTGGTTCATCACCCTCTTCTTCACCCATCGCATCTTCAAAACCAAGCTGACTCTCATCTCCCCAACCGTCTCCGGCATCATCGATTTCGACTGCAGCTGCCATCGAATTACTGTTGAGCATTGCTCCATCGAAAAATCCTTTTGAAACTGTCAGCAGGGGCCAATTGGTTTCTGTCTGTTGAATCGGAACGGGAGGTTGGAGGAGAATTGCATTCTTATCTACTTCAGGGATTTTTCCATCACATTCTTGCATGAGCTCTTCGGCTTCGGCTTCTAGTCCATGAGTAGCAGCTGTCAAGTAAGCTAAAGAAGTTTGACCACAATTTTTCAATATTTTGATCCTTTCCACAACATCACCGAGTAATAGAGCTCCTTGATATTGACCCGAGGGGTCTTTACGAATCTCTGCGATTTTAGTCATCTTTCTCAATTTTTCTAGATTTCCTGTAATTAAATACAAGAAAGACAGCTTGTCAAAATTCTTGGTACGTTGATAGCACATTTCAACAACCTGGTGATTTCCTTGTAATAATGCAGCTTGCCCTAGACGATTCCAACATGCTTTGTCATCAAGCGCACGAGCTGATTCAAGTGCCACTTCTATGTTGCCACATTCAAGGGCAAGGGCAAAACGAGTCTTATCATCTTTAACAAAATGAAGCGCGACTTCTGGGTAACCCTTTTGCTGTAAGTAAGCAATAATAGATTGTCCTACAAGTCTTGCGTTCCTCACCATATGCAGTACCTCATCATATTTCCTGTTGATCAAAGCAAGTTTAAAACGATACTCTGTTGGATCGATGTTCAAAATTCGTGATTGGCATTCTCTGTCTAGACAGAACACCTGGTTTCCTTTAACTTTTGTCAAATATATCGGCCAATCGAGTGTGCGGATAATGCCATGGTCTCCGTTGGTCAAAGCGTATTTAATGTGGTTGCTGGTAGTATAAATAAAAACACCGTTTTCATCCCAAGCTCCTGATTTTGCTCTCGTATTTTCATGGATGGAACAGAGAAGATCTAATTTTCTGTTGCAAATTGTAACAGTGTGTTTTGCGAGGAGAGCAACATGCGACATATCTGAGGACCAGACGACATAACGACATTTGCAGATTTTAGTTTGGGCGACTGTTCTCTTTTGTTGTACATCAAACAGTGTAACGTTATCAGCATCTCTTAACAGGAGCATTCCAGTTCCTGCATAGAATATTTCATCACAAGAAGGTGTGCTGACTTTTTTTGTGACTTCATTCTTAAGATTTTTAATAACAATAGAGTGTGAACGGTCAAGAACTGCGAAACGATTTCGGGCTACCCAAACCGCAGTCACCCCTGGTATTTTCTTGTGTTCTATGGTGTCTGAATGGCCATCTTTAGACATGATGTATAAATCGTAGACGCTACTTTCCACATTTGCATTTCTCGTACAGGCTAGAACAGCATTCTCAGCGACATTGTAACTAATACTGTACACAGGACCTTGGCTGCCGCTTAACTGCATAACTGACACGTCTTTTGAAGTTGTAAAATCGAGTTTCCTTAGAAACCTGTCTTTCACATAAAGCAAGATGTTACCTTGTACTGCATACGCAGGTCTTTCCCTTTCCAGTTTGAAGATGACCATGCCTGAATCGTGCCCTGCTGCAAACAAATTCAAAGTCGGATGTGCGGTCAAAACCCAAAACCGCTCGTTCTCACGCCTGAACGTGTGGAGGCAAGTGCGTTTCGTGATATCCCACACACGAATGCTCTTGTCCTCAGAGTTGGAGAGTATAAGATCTTGCCTAGGGTGAAAGAGGACACAGGAGACGTTGTAGTAATGCCCCCGGCAAGTGTCCACCTCCCACGCTTTAGCATCATTCATACGCCAGAGTTTGACATGACGGTCATCCGCACCGGAGACGATGAGAGGAAGAGTGGGATGGAATGTGGCCCAGTTGACCCCTCGGTCGTGGCCTTCGAGTACGTGCTTCACAACCGCATCAGCCTGGCCGAACAGATCAGTGGACGCCGGGTTTTTAAGGTGGTCTTCAAGGCCTCCAGGCCCAGGGGCCACGTTTTTCTTGCGAAGGCCTGAAATGTCCCAGACTCGGATTGTAAAGTCAAGAGAGGCTGACACGACAATGTCGTCCGTCGGATGGAACTGAGCGCTCATGACATAATGGTTATGTCCAGTAAGGACACAAATGCAGTTCCGGCTCTGCCAGTTCCAGATCCTTATCGTCTGGTCGTCCGACGCGCTCAAGATCCAGGGGTATTCCTGATGGAACTGTATCGTCCTGATATAATCCAAATGGCCCAAAAGTGTAAAAATACACTTCCTCTGCTTGTAGTTCCACACCTTGATTTTGTAGTCGTCACCGCCAGAGACGAAAAGCGGCTGCTGGGCATGGAAGCAGATCCCCCTCACCGGGCCGTCGTGTTCGTCGAACTTATCCAAAAGTGTGCACATACGATAATCCCAGAGTTGGATGACACCGCTGTGCAGGCTGGATAGAATCCATGGCCTTTTCGGGTGGAAAGAAAGCCCCTTAACCCGAGCCGACTTGGTCTCGAATTTTGTCAGCATGATTTCAGTTCATCAGCACTAAACTTGGAAATACAGTACACGCGAATGAGGAAAAAACCGAGAGGAGACTCGTACGCGAATGCACCACCACAGCTGACAGCCACGAAACCACACCGGCACTCTACCTAATGACTCCACGTCACATAGCCAAAACTCCTCGTCCGCTAGAATAAACCACCCGCCGTGCAATTAAAAAAATAGCATAATAAGAAAACCAGAGTTAAAACAAATTTTAATTCAGTTGAAAAGTTTATTGGCCACGTAAACGATCTTCTTTCAACTGATGATCAATGTGACTGCGTTTTGATAACGATATTTCTACCGGCGTACGAACGAGAGAGGAGCGACTCCATTCCCACCCACCAGACAAAATTAATTACCATTTTTGGCAAATTATTTACACAAACCAAAATAAAATTCCAGTCAAAAATATTTTTTTAACATTAATAATTTTGATTGATTATCTGATCTGCGATGATATTTTTTAGAGTAGTAATTATACGAGCAATGGCAATTATTTTCCTTAATTCTTGCCTTCTGAGAGAGAGGTAGATTTTTTAAAGATTCATTAAGAGCTCTCTTTTATAATTATATTGAACTGTATTTTCAAACTCTAAAAAATCTAGGTTGGTTTGGTCTGTCAGCCTTGTTGCAGCACTTGCCATCTTCAGTTTTAAAAAAGTCTCCCTTTCTTCCACATGACCTGAAAGAACTATCATATGACCTTCCTTTTTTCCAACCCTCAAAAAGTGCACTACTCTAAGTAGATTTAGCACATTCTAGGGTTCTTGAATCTTTTTTTTTCTTGCTTTGCAGTCACAAAGGACTTGCTCTAATGTGTTGACAGATTCGACAAGTTTCTGTCTCAGTTTTTCCCATGTTTTGGGGTAAGTAAATGGCCAGTATAAATTCTTATGATTTTCCTATTTGTGCTACTGAGAGAAAGGTAGATTTTTAAATGTTTCCTTAAGAGCTCTGTTTTCATTAATTATATTGAACTGTGTTTTCAAATAATAGAAAATTCTAGGTTTTAATGATTTGGCATGTCAGGCTCATTGCGGCTTCCCACCATCTTCGTTTTGAGTTTCAATTCAATAAAATAAAAGAAAAACATTTCAACAATACATTTTTGTATGAAATATTTGACAGCATTATATTCAAAACCAATTAAAATTGATGCCGTGTTGAGTGCAAAGGGTGATCAACACAAGAGGAGGAAATACTCCATACTGAATTGAATAGTTTCTTCATTTTTCTTTGTTTTACTCAGATTTATGGCTACATTTTTTCTTTTAAAATAACCAGTAAACGACAAAAAATAAAAATCATTATTATTGCAAGTTTTTACTTACTATTTGCTAAGAGGGTGGCCACTTTTCTTTGTCTCTCAGTGTATATTTTATGTTTCCCATATTTTAATTATTTTATATATAATTTTTAAGTTTATCTATGTAAATTAGGCTATCAGCCTGTTTATATAAATAATTAAATGTTGTGATACCTTTCAAGTTGTAGCCAGGTTTATAATTTCCGCTCAAAACTCGAATTTTTTAAATTTAAAACCTTTGTTTTTGTTGTTTATTTTTTTTCTGGGTAAAATTGACAAGTAATTAATCAATTAATTTAGAAAGAAAATAAATTTTGTCTATAAATTGAATGCCGAGGCTGGATGGACAATGGAGGCCTGGAGCCACTCATAGCTCGTCACGCCTGCCTCCTCTCGGCCAGTAATTCTTTAGCGCGGAAAGCCGTCTGTTTTGATAACTTTGGACGATTCTTCTGATTTTGGTTTGACATTTGAAAAAATGGCTGTGACGGCGATGAGCTTCCGTTGGCTGGATTTACTGGAGAAAGAGTTCGACAAAGCCTATGTCGACCTGGACATCCTGATCGGTAGGTAACGTCGTACGTGGCCACCCGGATTTTCCTCTGTCACATCCCGGGGTCCGAGGGCACATCCATCAACCGCCCGACAATATTTCCGGTCTCTGTCACTCATTCTTGCACGCTTTTATAAATTTAAGCTTTCACTATTTTTTCCTGTTTAAAGACATTCTCCAGAACAGGCTGAACTGCACAACTGGTCATTGTGACAGCTGTCACCTACCTTACAGCCTATAAAAAATAGGGTGGATCGAAGCTACAGTTATGACTGTTATCACCACTAGTATCAGTTTGTACTTCCAAACAAAAAAGTCATAAACATATTTGTTTTCCATAATACATGTTATAAAGAGTAATAGGTGATCTATGTATGTTTAGCAGACATAGTTGACCTAGTTAATTATTTCAATTAATTATACTTTTAATCGAAGGTCTTGCTTGAGATGAAAATGTTGTGCCACGAGCGACATTTGTACACATCACCCTTGGCTCAATATGCCGCTGCTCTAACCAATTACTTCAATCGAGGAGTTGGTGTCTGGGTGGATTGAAGTCAAATATTTAGATTAATATAATAATTTAAGAAGTAATTACTTTGCTAACAGCTCCACATGGCACTTCATAATCGTTGACAACCAAATCCTGATTACACGACATTTGAAAATATGGGAAAAAGAGAAAGATTGTAGGTTGAGATGAAGAGTTGGTGTCTAGGCAGATCGTAGTCATGATTGCTTAAGTGGTTAGAACAGTGGCATACTAAGCCAAGGGTGGTGTGTTTGATTCACACTCGTGACACTAAGTTTTTCATCTCAACCAAGACCTTAGATTAAAAGTTTAATTAATTTAAATAATTAATTAGGCCAATTATGACTGCTAAAAATATGTGGATTAATATAATAATTTAAGAAGTAATTACTTCGCCAACAGCTCCACATGGCCACTTCATAATCGTTGAGTACCAAATCCTGATTCCTCAACATTTGAAAATATGGCAAAAAGAGGAAAAAGTTTGAAAGATTGTAGGTTGAGATGAAGAGTTGGTGTCTAGGCGGATCGTAGTCATGATAGCTCAAGTGGTTAGAGCAGCAGTGTATTGAGCCGAAGGTCATGGGTTCGAATCCCGCTTGTGACACTAACTTTTTCATCTCAACTAAGGCCATAGATTAAAAGTATAATTAATTGAAATAATTAATATGGTCCATTATGACCACTAAACATATATGGTTTGGGCCAATGAAAGTCTAAATTGATGTTAGTGGTGGACTGCGATGTACTACGGATAGAGATGTTCATTTTATCACTTTTACCACATTATGGAAGTGTAGCTGTAAATTTAACGGCTTCCTTGATAGGTAGTCAACTCTAAACATTCCATAATTTAGGGATAAGCCTAGTGTATATGTCCCGCATCAGATTCTCTACTATTGGAGAAGCATGGAGTAGAAAGGCAATCATCGACATTTTGCTTGGACACTTGAAGAATGGAACAGATTCGCATGTATATTTAAACTTTGTGCACTAGGCCTCTTTTCTAAAATTATAAACTCTATAAAAATCTGTTTACAAATACTGGTTTATTGCTGTATTAGTGTTGTAATTTCAAGCCGAAACAGGGGTAGGCAGGGCTGTCTTCTCAGTCCCACTCTATTCTCTCTGTACCTGAATGATCTTGATATCCAGCTGGATGGAAGTGTACGTCTTGAAAGTGATGTTAAGGATAATCTGCTCGCATATGCTTATGACTTGGTATTACTAGCTTCCAATCCTTATCATTGCAAGGAATGATCAACTCATTAGATAACTGAAAAAACTGGAATTTAAAAATCAATCGTGAGAAGTCAAAATGGGTGATCTTTAGGAATGGAGGCCTATGCCAAATAAAAAGTGTGAAAAAATTGGAAAAAGTAAAAATACAATCTGTAGATCTGTGATTTATTATGGAGTCAAGAATGGGATTGGGAAGAGTATGAGGAAATAGAAAGGTACAGCATTTCTTCATCAAAACCTGGTCAGACTCCCTCAATATACACCCTACTTCTTTCTCCAAACGGAAACAAAACAGACCTCATGTTTCTGTTTACAATTAAATTGCATTTTGATATCATAACCAAAATCTTATGTCTCCCAGATAATAGGTTACCAAAAATCTTAGCTATTCAAGTAATAAAAAAAGAAATATACTGGTTCAAGCAGATACAAATCTTTTTGAAATTTTTTAAAATAGATACAACATTAAATCGCTTTAACATAACTAATGTAGAATCAAGGAAAACCTGTTTTAAATAAATAAGAAATTCTCTGCAAATTAATTTCAATAAAGAATGTGAAGATAAAATTGAAAATTAGCCAATTTTTCGATTATATTGCAAATTTAATTTTGAATTAGAAAATCAATATTTAAATGGCAGCCTAACACTCGATACTATAAGGTGGATTATTATAATCAGAGGTGATGTTTAAATTTAAATTGTAAACACTTTAAAAAAATATATGAAAAAGAAGATTATTACACTTTGTGGCAGTGTTCTTCCTACAGTAACTACAGGTTGAAAGATTTCAGTTAAGGAGCTATTTTGGGTGAAAATTTTTTTAGAATAGATTAGATAGGCAGAGACTGGACATTATTAGTTAACTACTGTAAAGCAGTCAACAAATGTTGTGACAAACAGTTACAAATCTAAAACTACAATTTTTTATTCTGATCCTGCAATATTTAAATATTAGGGATTATTGTTATATATGAATTATAATTACTTATTACTATTATTATGTATTAAATATTGACATGTATTAATAATTTTGTTCAAATTATCATGGTAGACTCCTCTGATAGTCTGAGACCCTGATATTAGTCTTTATGAAGGAATTGTTCATTTATTCAATGATTATTCAGAGATCATGAGTCTGGTGTGACGTAGGTTTTAGAAAAATATTTTCTTTGCCATGCCAACGAGTAGAAATACTTTGAATATAAAAAATATTTTTTTGCAATGTATAAATTCATTTTTTTTTCCACATCCTACACGCATTTGTTAAATTTAAACAATGTTTGTAAATCCCAGGCCCTGAAGATGATCTCAATAAAGATTGAAACGTTGGCACAATAAAGAAAATGTTTTTATAAAACCTACATCTCATGATCTCCGAATAATCATCGACTAATAATCAATAATCACCATATATTTATTCAATGTCCCTATATGTATGTTAAGGTCCATAATTTGATTTGCATTATTATGTTTGTATGAATTAAAAAATAATGCTCAATGGCCAGAATAAAGACCTACTGTTTTCCTTAATTCTTGCCTGCTGAGAGAGGGTTAGAATTTTGTTTTCCTAGTTTAGAATTTGAGGAACTTTTTTGATTGTTTTGCACCTGGTGAATTTGTCTACTTTGGTCATTTCTTTCTCCATCCGTTGGTACAATCCTGCTTTTAGTATGCTTGGGGGGGGGGGTTCAAATGTGCGGTTCCGGTCCAAAGGCGAATGGGGTCTGCTTCTGATTTTTGCTTGTTTGTCAGCCTGCTTGTTGTCTTCCATCCTCTTCATGTCCTGGTACCCACATCAGAATTATGTTTTCCCTGGAGCTGGAGATACGTTAGTTATTCCCAGACCAGCTTTGAATTGAAGGTGACATTTGAATTTGGGCCGGTGGCAGCCACAACGGTTTGAACATTGACATGATGACTCATCACTGGAAGGATCGTGGGTTCCAATCTCAACGTCCCTGAATTTGAATCCAAAATACTTCAAAACATTTTTTTTTTTCTAGTGGAAAATACTTATTATTCATTGTAAGCAAATCTACAAAAGTTAAGTTTTGTGAAGAACTGGCAAAAATAAAACCATGCAGACCAACATCACAAGATTGCTCCCCCCCCAGTGATAAGTTGACGGCTTGGAAGCATGCAACAAGTTTAGATAATAAAAACTTTGAATGATTAGATTATTTATCTTGTGATTTTAATACTTTTTGTCAGCTTAATTGCTATGTTATATAAATATCCTAGATTGCGATAACAATGTGTAAATCTGAACACTACACTAAAACAAATTTTACAAACTACAATATTTTCTTTAAATTGTTAGGAATTGATTCAGATGTATAAGTTTTGTTAGGAGCTGTTTGAATGAACAAAACAGTTTTACAGCCTTGTAAAATTATGAAAGATTTGCATTTTTCAAAGAGATTACAACATTGACACTTACATAATATTCATTTACAAAGATTGACAATGGTTTGACTGGTAATAATATATTTCTTTTATAAAGGTAGCAATGTAATTTAAATTCTTCTAGGCGAGTTGGACAGCGATGAGCCTGAAATGGTGTATGCAGCAAGGCAGAAGATGTCAACACTCAGTTCCTGTTTTGCCCAGTTGACACACAAAGCTCAGACAATTTTTCAAAATAATGCAAAAGTTGAGGTAATATTGAGTATATTATTTTCTGCACAACTCTTGTTTACAATTCTCACTTCCTTGTGCCACCTGTTTTCATCCCTTAATTACTAGGATCCCAAGTTGTCCCATCACCAAAGAGATTTTATTTTTCCAAGGAAAGGTTGCATAGAACTACTTTGGTCTGAACACCCTGTGAGACAAATACAATTTATCAATTAATTTACAATTTTCACTTTTCATGAGTTCACAACACTCATTAACCTTTTTAGGACTGATTTTCACTTGCTAAAATGTGTTCCTCTGCCTGCAGTCTTGGCCACTACTTGACTCCCCCCAGCCTGATTTATTTTGTGTTATTCATCAAATTTCATAGCTTTTCCTTTAATCACCCTTACACCTTTTATGTTGCACCAACATTTAAAATTTGACAGTAATTCCTCGGATATAATACTTTACAATGAATGTTCTATGTAAATGTAAGGATAAAAAAAGTATGTATTTAATTGAAAAAAATGTTTACTCATTATGTATTTTAAAACATAATAACAAAAAAATTGATTTATTTAGCTCAACTTTTCACACAACTGTATAGAATTGAAAAAAAAAAATAATATAAGTATATAGAAATTAAATGTATATAAGGTCAACCAAAATTTATTCTGAAAAGTACTGTAAAAGTAATCAATGTAAAGAGAGAAAAAAGAAAAAAAAACAGGCTAGTTGGCAGATAAAAGGTGAAAAATTAGAAAGACAATAGGATAGATAGATGGTAGGGAAGTATAGAGGGTTGGGAAGGGCAGTAGTGAGAAACAGATGGACGTAGGACATTTCCAATGAGACGTAGATATTGTGGTCTGTTTGTTTTCAGAAAAAAGAATGAATCACGATTTCGCAAAAGTTTGAGACACAGATTGCAAACAGAAGGAGGAGAAAAGAGAGATTTGTTGATGATGAGGATGAGAAAGGAAGGGTGTGGGAGGTCTCCATTCACTACGAGGTGTCTGCTACACATTGGATACAACCTTAGCCTGGTAGATGCTGTGATGTCCAACTAGGGCTTCTAAAATACAAAAAACCACAAGGACGTGATACCTTGTCACTGAGCCCAGTCAGGATGCTAGCCTGAGCGTGCTGTGATACCTTGTTACTAGTCCCAAAAATGTTAAATATTTGAGAATAACAAATGAACAATATAAAAAATCAACCCTACATTTCCATATTGCAACCACCTAATGAATTCACCTAAAATCAACAGTTCAATGAACAGAGTACATTTGAAAAGCTGTACTGTACCAAACCTTTTTTTTAAATGTTAGTTTAAATTGAACACAAAGTGAGTGATCTAGACAGCACATAGAGTATGATCTTAATTAATTTTTAAATTAAATATTCACCTTATGCACAACGGATTTTTTTAAATATAAAAATAATTACTGTTGGTACATAATTTCTTGTAATAAATATTAAAATTCGAACGAGATCTCGAGATCTGAAGGCCAGTCCTCCTGGTATAGGATTTCTTAAGAGAATTTTTTGTAATATTTTCATTGGGAAGTTTTCATTTTCACCCCGACCCGTCATCTCTATTTTCCCATTTTATACCAAGTGAATGATTTTTTTTTCTTGCCAATCAGCCCATTCCCTGAACCAAAATGTATTTATTCTGACAACCTCCGATGCCAAGAACATCAGATACATTGTCATACTTGTTTATGAAATTATTTACATAATTACATTCGGGTGATATTTAGAATATTAGTTTTTCTGCATTCTGTATCAATCACATAATCTCTCTTTATATATCACTTATGTACTTTTTTAACAGTTTCATTAGTATTTTTTATTTTTATTTCTTATTTTATTCTTGAACAACTGTTAAGAAATAGTACATATTTAATTGCCGAAAACACAACTTTAATATTTCATGATTACTAGGTATTTAAAGTTCTTGAATTATTTCTATGTCTTCTACATAGTAATATATTTTTTGTCACTTATTTTTGCTTGAAACTTTAAAACTGGTTTTATTCGAGGTCACAGATTATGTTTACAAATTATTTAATCTTATGACTGTGATTGATGACTATCTATGATCTCATTTAAAAACAAAACAAATAACGTATTGCATTCTATATGCTTGTTTATTATTATTATTTTTATTAGCCTTCAAAAGAATTAGTGTGAAGTAATTTTGTGCTAGTATTACTAAAGAAAAGTGGGTGTCAACTGAATTTATGGCACTTATCAAAAAGCGGGAGATTATATGATTGATACAGAATGCAGAAAAACTAATATTCTAAATATCGCCCGAATGTAATTAATTTGGTAAACAAGTGTGACAATGAACGGTTTCAAATTTTTAACGCCATTTAATTTTTAAGGTGTTTCATGGGAAAAATAATTTTCCGAATAAAATGTATGATAGTATTAAAGGACAAAATATTTGATTGTTAAATAAATAGATAATTTTTTAAAAAAGAAATTTATTAAAACAACTGTTTTATATTAGCTTCTTATTTTAAATTATATGTCAAATGACACACACAGTCATGCACGTACACACTAAACATGTCCGTATGGTCATTGGAATTATTTGTACAATCAGGCTTTGATTGCCTAGCCTCCTGGTTTGAAATGGTTGACTTTAATATAAACTATCTTTGTACTTTTTTTTTATGAAAGACAATACTTTGAAAATGTTGTGTAAAATTATCCTTACAAATATTTTTTAAAGTAATTGATGATGAAAGTCTAGTTTACTTTTTTATATAAATAAAATAAAAAAGTAAGAAATTTTTAATACCCTGTTATGAATAAACGTCATCATAAGTTATCGCCTCATCATAATTCATCGGTTCCGCATTATGCGAATAAATTTTATCAAATTTAACCCTATCATCGTACTGATCCAGCTCTCGTATGAATTCTCTTGGTATGGTTTTTATCGGTTTTAAATGCTGAATCATGTCAGTTATGCTTTGGTAACTTTGGCCAGTTAGTTTTTCATTGAGAAAATCCCTGAGCAGTATTTTTTCTCGAATTAATTTGATGAACGAGAGCATGAGTTGAGTTGCGACTTCTTCAGTTATTTCAGGGATTTCCTGTTTAGTCTTATTGGATTCATTGTGTGATGGAATTTTGGGTTCTATTTCATTTTTATCTTGTTTTGACGGGGTGTTTTTCTTATTGTTTTCTTTTGAAGCGACTGTCGCATTGAAACCAGTTGAAACATCGGACGAACTGTTAACTCGAGTGATGTTAGGCTCTTGGGCAAATTCTGTAATGACTTTCACAACTCCTTGTCCATAATGCACCTTGTCAAGATTACGGATATCATCAATATGTTTCTCTTTGTTTTTTGAATCGCTCATATCAGAAAAATCTAAACTTGGGTATGAAATGAAATTGTCACAGTTCACACATTTTTTCGCAGGTGGTAGATTTGGAGATTTTCTGCTTGTATCATTCCACTCGTACATTTGGTCTTGCATTTCCTAAATGTAACATATCGTTTAATATACATAATAACTTTTTTAAAATTACTTCATTCTACTTTTTTTTTAAATGGTATTTTACCTGAACTACTGTTGTTATCATGTCAGCTCTTTCTGCCAGATCCATAATAGAGCCATCCAAATTTTTGTGATCTAGACTTATTCCCTCTGCTAAATTCATTACCATTTTTTTGGTGTCTTTCGCCAAACGTGTTATTTGAATATTGTGAGATTTCACACCTTCCAACAGTTCGACTGATTGTTTCTCAATCGTCGACGTCCTGAGAATCATTCGTATTATTAAACTGTCAAATAAAATAACGACAACAGCATGTCTGATTTTATAACAACCTGTTTATAATCAAATCGAGAATTTTTTCCAAGACTTCAGTTACCATAGTGTCCAGATCTGATTCATCGTCTTGTATTCTTTGGCAAGAGTCCAAAAACAGAGACTGCACCGATGCTATGTTTTGAAAGTTATTGTCGAGTTTTCTCTGTATGTCATTGAGCCTTTTATGAAACACTGATAGAACTTTGTCCATACTTAAATCTATGAAGTCTAAAGAGAAAAGCAAAAAGCTTATCAATTTGTTATCAAATTATCCTTTAAAAGAAAATTTCTACTTTCACTATCCCTCTGTTCCACTAGTAAGTTTTTCAAATCATCGACTATGATTTTCTGTGTCTGGTTCGTCTCAGTAAAGCCATCTTTGATTTGTCCGACCAAATTATCAGTCTTTTGCCAAATTTCATGGTACATGTTGTGTATCTAAATATTATAAAAATGTAAACAAGATTTTAATTGTTGATTTGTTAACCGTGTTTACCTTATTTCCAAGTTTCTGAACTTCTGCATTTATTTCCCCTTTGATATAATCGATCATTTTTTCATTTTTCGAAATTCCAGGGCCGTCGTTTTGCGTCCAAAGTGAATCTGATTGATTCAAGTGGCTGTGAATTCCGTTCAAGCTTACCGTCAATTTTTCCAATTCATCGTTTCTATTGACTTGCTGTTCAATTTCCTAAAACAAATCTTGTTTTTGTATTTTGAATTGGGCTAATGAAATCCTCTTACCTTCAACCTCTTCATGACATCACCATTTGTTTTGTTAACAGATTGTTCAATGCTGCTTGACTGTTGTTTCAAATTGCCGGTTATCATTGTTAACTCATTGATTTTGTATTGAATTTTGTCTTGTTTGTCTTCAATTTTATTGAAGAAGGATTCTTGACTTAACTAGTTGAAATAAGCGAATCCGTTGAGTTTTCATTGAAGTGGTTTATATTGATGACTGTCATACCTGTGTTTTTTGTGTTATATCATCCAATTTTACTTCGAGGGAGTTCATTTTTAAGCTCAATCTTTCTTGATTTGATTCGTATTTTCTTAACTGGTTCAAGAGCCATTCATGCTTAAACTCGGTCGAGATTATTGCCTAATCCAAATGTATTTAATAAGTATTTCACTAACTTTAGCAATATTTGACCAACTCACTTGACTTAATGCGTCCAGTTTCATTTCCAAAATTGTTTGCATTCTAACTGAACGGGAGTCGATCGATTCAACTTTATTGAGAATCCTGTCTAATGAGATTTCATGCCTTTTCACACTATAGTGTATGCTTTCTATGGTTCTTAACCTATCGTCTATATTGACAAGGGTGGAATGAAGGCTCTAATCGTGCACAAAGAAATATTGTATATTTAAAAATTTTTGTTAGATTAGTACAGAAGTTTTTTTTAAAGATATACCTGGTCAGCATGCCTTTGGTACTTCTCCTTTGTTATTGAAGTTGCATGAATAGAACTTGGACTAGAGGCGGAATGATTTGTAATTATGGAAAACACTATTAGCAGCCCTAACCGCTTAAATAAATCCATTTTAATTACATTTCTTCTATGTTTTCTAAGTCATCTAAAAAAAAGCAATTGTTAAAAAAAAATCATTTCGTAAGGTAATTGTGTTTTATAAATTTCACAAAAATGTTTTTCCAGCTTGGATATATGGATCCAATTTTGCCAGCATCTGTTCCTACCATACCATTTCTTACCCAATAAGTTAAAGAATGTTTCGGTTTAATAATCAAACTAGTTTAATTATTAAAAGTCATTGAACTTTTTAGCAATGTGGTTACTTTAATGGTTTATTTTTGGTTATTTGTTATCTGCGAACTAGTGTAGAATAAAGTAATACTGAAATTCTGATGTCAAACCATGTGCAAATAGACATAATACAAAAACAACAACAAAAAGAAGAAAATCAAATTATTTTGTTTCCTTTCCTTAATTGACAATTTAAAAAATATATATATATACCCTAGGGGCTTATTGTTTATAAACCTTAAATCATGAGAAGCTTAGTTCCATTTTAAATTATGCTTTCCCGGTATTGGATTTTATGTAAAAATGTTAAGGCAAATTATAAATTGTTTCCTCTTCTCGAGCATAAAGAGTAAAGTAAAAAGAATTGAAATTTAAGGCACTGTCTAGGATGATCATAAATTTCACAGAGTCGGCTTTCAAGGAATGGTTTCACTGACATTGGACTCTCTAATAGAAGAGGAAGAGGGAGAAAAACAGACAGTCTTTGTCTGGTGCATCAAAAGGCAATAAATCGGGACGTTTAGCATATTTATGGCATCTTTTGAATATTCTTAGCTGAAGTTTTTTTTCCTCTAAAGTGTTAAAATTCTATTTTACAAACTTACATAACGCTCTGGGTTTTTCCTTTGTTGTGATCCAAAATTTTTGATGATAAAATTGGATTTTTAAACAAATCAAGAAAAGTCACAATATTCTTTGCAAGCAAGCCAACAATAAAACAATTCATAACAATTCCGATATAGTATTAATAAAACACAGACGTCTTATCGTCCAAAATGAAGGCCAATAGGCTATCGCTTCGATATAAAAAAGAAATACACGCACAAACAAAACCTTTTATACATTTAATAGAAACTTTTTATCGAAAAATGTATTTCTATATTTAACAAGGATGCCCATTGCAATATCATATGCAGTATACACATCAACCTTTTATTGGCATATCAACCAGGATTATCTACTCATTCCTAGAAATAAGGGAGATAAAGATAATCTTAAAACGATGAGTTGCTGCCGTGATTAGTTACATTAGGATATAACTTCGGTTAAATCTAGTATATTGTAAATTTTATTTACTTATATGTGTAAATATACCCAGTTACAAGTTCTATAAGGGTTTATATAAATGTTTATATATAAATAAAACTATTGTGCGAACTGAAAATTATTAAAAATAAATACCTAAATTATCTCAATTTCATTATTGAAGTCATAATTATAATTTCACTATTAATTTACCAATAATTTTAGTATATTATTTTTGATTTGAACTTCTTTTTAACAAAGTAATAAGCAGCAGGTCAAATAATTTTTTTAAATAGAAATTTCTTTTATGTTAATCTAACTTTTAAATTTTTACTAGAGTTGAAATTTAGCAAAATAGGCTAAATTGAACTTATTTCATTGCAAATGTTCAGAAAACAAATTGTCTTGATTCAATGAAATGCATAAAATTTAGGAATGGCATAGTTGGGGAATTTTTCCATAACTTTTAACGGTTCTCCAAAAATTAATAAAGAGACAAATACAGCTAGTTTAATTAACTTAGAAAAATGTTTTAATAAAAGGTAAATCGATGAAAACACGTTGGTTTTGCGCTAAAATTAGTTGTTGTGTTAGCAAGAGAGTTGATGCTACTTACTATTAGTAGACTTGGGCCTGGAACTGCCTTTAGGCCCACCCAAGTGGCCTCCCCCTTATCAGGGACTCCCCTCTCCATACCATCTTCTTTTTACACATGAGGAGGAATCTTATTCACCTACGAATAATTTTATTGAGCCGGCAGGATTTCCTGGCTCGCTGGAATCCACTTGCTATTTTGCTTTATTTCCGCCGTTGTCTCATCATTTGATTACAGAATTTTTACTTATTGTTTTCTTCTTTTTATTATAAGGATTTTTAAATAAGTCTCATTTATAAAATTGTTGTCAATTAATTAATGACATTTTTCTGGTCTATGTGAATGAGTAATACTTCCTTTCCACTCTGGTTATGTTTGTCTCAATTAATTGTGTTTCGGCCAGGCCTTTGTTATGTCATCATTTTATTTTTGGTCCTTTACTCAATTAACATCATCTTCTGAACACTGATGAGCAGACAGTAGTTCATTTCTTCCTTCTGATTCCTTCCTGAATTGTATTATGCTATTTTATATGTAAAACAGTGCATTTTTGGAATATGTTGTTTATTTCATCATTATTATCAACTTGCTTTATTTTAAAATAAAAATTATGCACATATTACATATATAATTTAGTAATTAAAATGAATCTAATGCTTCATGATTTATCTAATCTTTGTGCAGTCACACCTCCAAATGCAACATGAGCAAAAAAAAATCTAAGTTTATTGCTAATGCTTTGCTTCATGGGCCATGTGAGTCACAGCCTTTTCAATGACAGTTATGGAATGGGGTGGAATGATAGCCCATGCCCGTACCGAACTGATTATCATACTGAATAGATTTTTGATTGCACTAAGGTACATTGAGGAAGTTCTTCTGGAAGCTGTGGCCCGAGGGCACATCCATCAACCGACTGACAATATTTCCGGTCTCTATCATTCATTCTTGCACACTTTTACAAATCTAAGCATTTACTATCTTTTCCCTGCTTAAAGACACCCTCCAGGACAGGCTGAAAAAAAAGAGTGAATCAAAATTACTATTAGTTATAATTGTTATCACCAGTAGTATCAGTTTGTACACACAAAACAAAAAACAAACCATAAACATATTTATTTTCCATTCCGTTTAGACAAGGTATAAAGATTAATAGTAGACCCATTTTTTTATTTTTATTTTGTCACGAGTGGGGTTTGAACCCACGACCCTCTGCTCAGTGCGCCACTGCTCTGATCTAAAATGCCAGAGCATCAACAAGGATATATTTCGCTGAATGGTTGAAGCGCTGAACCTGTTGGGGATTGCTAGAACCACGGACAGTCTCTCTTAGATTTTTTCCTGAGGTCGTAAGTTTTTTTTTTTTTTTTTTTTTTTTTTTAAGAAAGAAATTTGCTAACTTGAGCCATCAACTTGGATTCATTGCTTTCTCATTCTCAAGTTCTTGTTGACTTCACAGCACTTTTTTTTTCAACTCCAGTGAGCCTTTTTGTTGTTTTTATTAATGAATGTGTTTGGCAGTTTATTTCTTGTTTAAAAAGAATGTGCTGAAACACGGTAGTCGCCATTCCTTTTGTTGTTTTGGTTTTTTAATTTTTTAAGTCCTTTTTTTCATAATTGTAATCAAAGTCATAATTTTTCGTTCCTTTGGCACTATTCTTCGGACAGGAAAAGAGCCTCAAAAATTAAGTCTTAATTTTGATTGGTTTTGTCAGTAACACGGCAAAGTGCATCATAGACACATGAGCTGTTGTGACTTTCGTCCACTTAGACACCAACCAATACATGGATTAAAATAATAAATAAAGAAGTAATTACTTTGTTAACAGCTCCCCATGGCCAATTCATAGTTGATGAGAATCGAATCCTGATTACATGGCATTTGAAAATATAACAAAAAGAAGAAAAAGTTTGAAAGGTGTGTAGGTTGAGATGAGGAGTTGGTGTGTGGGTCGACAGAAGTCATGATAGCTCAAGATATTAAAGCAGTGGTATATTGAGCTGAGGGTTGTGGGTTCGAATGCCACTCCTGACACCATCTTTTTCATCTCGACCAAGACCTTAGATAACAAGAATAATTATTCGAAATAATTAATATGGTCAATTATAACCACTAAAATACATGATTTAAAATAATTGAAAAGAAGGAATCGCTTCGCTAACAGCTATCCGTGACCACTTCATAGTCACTGAAAATTTAATCCTGATTACATGATATTTGAAAATATGGTAACAAGGGAGAAATCCTATAGTATACACATATCGAACATGATAGAGATGGGTTAGACATTCGCTGTCTCGAACAAGCATTGAACTGCTTCAAACCGCTCTTGTTGGAGAATGAGATTCTGTTTCACAAGATGAAATCCAATCACTTATTTACTTGACACCTAGAGACTTTAAGGCCCTCCATGAGGCCAGAGGAGGTCATACATGTTATTAAGAGCAACCCCCAGGTAATATATTTAGTTAAATTTTAATCTATTACTTACTACTACTATTAATTTTCTTGTGCTTTGGTGAATTTTCTTTCAAACCATCATAATTAAATAATTTTTATTAAAACTCGTGAATTTCTGATCTTAATTTTGCTTACTTTAAAATAAGTATGTTGTGTATAACGATAAAAATGCCTACAGTTGGAAATACATGTCCACTTTACCCCCCTCATTAAATTCTATAGTACTAGTAGTAGTTTTATGATTTATGGGCTTTAGTTCAGTTGATAATGCGAATTTTTTTATTTTTTATTATTTTTTTTTATTTTTATTTTATTTTTTTTTTTAAATGGCAAGGAGTTAGCTGCGTATGTCATAGATCACTTATTTTTATTTTTTTAAAATCTGAATACATTTATTTTTTGAAAAATATTGTTATAATTTATTTGGATCAGGTCCCGAATTTTGTCTTTTTGCTATTGATTTGTTTGAGTTTGTGGCACAGATATTTTTTCATTTTCATTTTACACTTGGAAGGAAACGAGTTGCTTCGTGTGAAGGGGATTCATGCAAAGATCGTAATAAGATTAATAGCAACTTGTCCAATTAAACTATTATCATTTGTGACACATCACTAAGTATATTACTATATATCTATGCTCATACACAAATATAATGTTTTTATGAAAATGTTCGATAAATGAATTTAATTTATTAGTTTTTCATTGAACGGTACATTTTATTTAAAGGATATTGATTTTTAGGCTGAGCTTGTGAATATGAGGTCGTGTTTGGTCGATCTTGAATCGAGAAATGACGAGCTGACTGAAGAGCTCCACAATGTATTCGTCCAAGTTCATAAAGCACAACTGCAGCACATGAGCAAAGAAGAGGGCACAAATATAACTTCGAGCCTCAACAAGGCTTTAGCAGAACGTTCTCCTACACACCGTGCAAATCATTCTGGTACATCCTTCTTTTGATGATAATTTCTTTGGAATTGTTTGTAAAACAATAGTTTTACTTTAATTCATAAGGTATAAACATGGATAAAGTAGTGAGGCACTTAGAAAATTGGAAAAGGCGGCTGGAAATAGAAAACGAATCGCTTCGAGCTACTATAGCCAGTTTACAGGCCGAAGTCTGTGGAGCGAGACTTTCGGCTAGGTATTTAGACAAAGAATTAGCCGGGAGGTAAATTTTAACGAATCATAAAAACTTTCACAGTTTGATTTATTTTATATGTTGGTTTTAGAATTCAACAGTTGCAACTCGCTGGCCGAAACGATATGGTTGCAGCAGTAAAAGATAGACTCTGGGCACAGTTAGAAGCGGAAATATTAGTACAACGACAAAAAACGTTAGTCAGAGCGGTAAGACAGCGGGAATCGAGAGCTCCTTGTCAAGACGCTTTTAACACACCGAGGACGGTTGTTTTGAAAAGGGACAACAATCTAGGATTAGGAATTTCAATTACGGTAAATTAGTTTGCTATAGAAATTCAAATAAATTAATTTCATACTATTGATCATTTATTCAGGGAGGCAGAGAACACGGGGTGCCTATTTTAATATCAGAATTAGAGCCTGGCGGTGGCACTGAAGAACTTTACGTTGGAGATGCGATACTTAGTGTGAATGACATTGACCTTACACAGGTATGATTAATTAAAAAAAAAAAGAAAAAAAGTTTAAGTAAATTTTTATTTTTCAGGTAAGCCATAATGAGGCTGTCAAAATTCTTAGTAACCAATTTGGAGAAGTGAAATTAAAGGTTAAGTACGTGGGCCAAGACGAGACTGAAGACGATTCTGATATGTCTCAATTAAGGTACATATAATACAGAAATATATTTTTTTAAATGTTACTGGATTTTCATGAGGTTATTTCTACAGGTATGGTTTCTTCAATGATGGAAATCGCCTAACCACTTATGAGAATGGTTATAACAAAGAGCTAACACCAACAGCACCTAGAACACCTGAATCATCTGTTCGGTAAATTTCTTTAATCTAGTTTTTATTTAAATATTGGATATGAACTGGCAATATAATTAATCAATTTATAGGGATCCTTCTGAATCCAGTTATCCTAGCAGTCCGAGGTTAAATCAAGATCAAAATGCTCCAAATGAAAAACAACCACAGCAGGAGGCGACGACAAACGGAGGAGAGACAGCCAGCCCGTTACACGTAGGGGTAACTACTTTGCAGAAAATATTTCGGACGTTCACGCCCAGCGGGGCTTGGAAGGAGCAGGAACGCGAGGTGGAGTATTTAGCAAAAGAGCATGCACGGCAAGAATCGATACCAAACAGCATACAGTATGCGCCATCACAGTTACAGTCTCATGTAGTTCAAACGAAGGAGACGGTAAGAAATGACAAACTTAAGGTTTACTATCCAGAACCGAATTCAAATACGTATGTCGACGGTTTTGGAGATGCTAACTTTGGCACACCCGTTTAGAAATTTGAGATAAACTAGTTAGTAGATTTTATTTTACCAAAAACCAAATTCTCTCTTGTCTGCTAAAATTTGTGTTACTTTACGATAGTAAAAATTTAAAAAGTTTTTCCATATGTAAATTGGAAGTAAAACGTGTTTTTTCATTAAAAAAAAGTTTACCTGTTTAGTTAATAAATTAAATCTTATTTATTTAAAACCCACTTTATTTAAAAATAAAATAACTCGCTAAATGAAGTAGATAATTTAAATATACATATTTGTTATGTTTAAAAATGTATTCTGCTGATAGAATAGAAGAATAAATACGTGCTTATTTGTTAAAACTGTGGGAAAACACATCAAATGAAAGTAAATTACATCAAAAGCAATTGTATCTTTTATATTCTTAGTTTTGCTTCTATTAAAAACTGCTGTCTGCGATATTACAATTTTAATTAAATTTTCAAAACATTATTTATCTACAGCAAATAATAAATAAAATGGGTGTTCCAAAGTCGTATCTTCTAATTAGTATAATAAATAATACAATTTTTTATAAGTTATGCCCAGTTTCACAATGGCAATAATGTTAATTTTATACAGTATTTTCAACGAAAATCAATATAATTTTTGAGGTACCGCCAAGTTGTTTTTGGCTTCATTGGCAAAGTATCTACTTTTAAGAGACCGTCGTCACCAGTAAAATAATTATTGTGGTTTCTTTTATTTTTCTTCTCCCTTAATTTTTCGACTCCTGTTAACTTTAATCCCTTACATATTTGGTGTTGTCGAGTGATATTTAATCCTTGTTATAAATTTTGAAATCTGTGTAACCCATTGCTTTTGATCCATTATATTAGTCAGTCGTTATAAAATTCTTGTAATAATGTTTAAAAAATTACATCAAGTTGTCTCTATACATTTCTTTAGGTACAGGATCCTTCATTCTGTCCATTGCAGCTACAGGGAGAAGAAAAATCTAAATTGTCTTATTTTTAAATTAAACAAATCAAAACATAAAGATCATACGAAAATGAATTTGTTACTTAATTAATTACTTCATTGAAAGATTCATTTTGTTTATGATATGTCCAAATTAGTGATTGTTGATTATAGTTACATAAATTCTGTTATTAATATAATAAAATATTTTATTAAACAAAACATATCAGTATAAATGGTAAGATACGCCTCATTTCTAGCAGAATTATGCAATATGTACAATATATGTGGTTATTATGTAAAAAGGCATCGAGAATATTGATGACTGAAAGCTTTTCATGATGTAATAAGATAATTTTTAAATTTATACAATATGAAGTCATATTAGGTAATCTTGTTGTGTGTGGTATACAAAACTTTTGTTAGTTTGTAAGATGCAGTCTAATGGGAAACAGTCAATAGGAAATGAATTGAGATTTCTCCATGTGGTTTAGAGGGTGAAGAACCCGTAATTGGGTCATTACTAAGCTTATCATCGCTGGGCCTGTCATTAGACATACTGAACATGGTGAAATGTCGAAATGCAGATCTAGCGAGTATAAGCAGACCAAAACAAGTTAAGCAGTGTACAAGTTACAGGAATTGGATTGTTGTTACTCTCGCATTTGGTTTAAATTGAAACAAAGATTTTTCCTGTAGAAAAATACAATATTTTTTGTTATTGTTGTTAGAATGTGTACAACTACTTTAAAACAGAGCTTTTCAAAACTTTATGCTTATTTAAGCATATGTGCTTAACTATTTTTTGTGTGGGGGAAGGTAAAATTCCAATAAACCAGAGAGATAGTATTCTTAAACATTTATTGTGCACAATCCATTAAATTTTGAAATTAACAAACAAAAAGTAAAACAAGTCAAGTTAGCCACAACTCTATCTCTGAGGATGAGCTTATTCACAAGATAATTTATTCCAAATGATTCTTCACAAGACCAGCTTTCACATCCTTCAGCGTCTTCCAGGATCTTCTTACTGCAGCTTCGTGGATCCTGGACAGTTGACTCTGTCAGACTTTTCCTTACTGGCTGTGTCTCTGACTGAGTTAGGCTGCTCGACTGAGTCCTTTTGATCGACTGGTCTTCACTGTGTTCTTGAGTTGACTGCCTTTGCTTTTCAAATCATTATAAAAAAATCCAAGGTGTATCTTTTAGACCAAGAGAATCTGTACTTGGAATTGATTAAAAAAGCTGGTATAAACTAGCTACAGCGAGGATGCAAAGTTTTAAAGCACAATATTCTCCCTCAGCCACCCAGTACAGTTTTCTGCGATTTGCAGACTTCTTCAAAATCTCATAAATTATTGTGGAAGGGATGCTGAAATCTGAACTTTTTTCAGTGGTGGGATATAATGGACATTCCATTTACGATTAAGATGTTTGTCATGATTTATAATCCATCTGCTGCTTTCACGAGCCTTATGAATATTTTTGTTTCTACGGAATCTTTTTATACAATTTGTACGACTTTTGTTGCTATGCAAGTTGCCAGGAAGGTTATTAGTGCATTTTCCTTAATTATAAGTTGATGGGTTCAATATCAACATTTTTGGACAGTTATACATACTTATCATAAAAAATATATACATTTTTTAAAATCATGAAGCGATTTGGGGACTAATAGGTACAATTTCGTTTGTATATTTCATTTAGAGAGGCCATCTATTGAACAAATCAGAGTCTTTATCAACAATCAAAGAATATTTTTTGTCAGAAAATAATTTTAAAAAAGCCTTTTCCTGGGTTTTGCTTATCTTTTTTGCCTATGGCTTCCCTCATCCAAGTTTGTGGTTGTCTTTTTCTCACTAGGTTGGTCTGTCAGATGTGTTTCAGCATTTTGTCTTGTTCAGTCTTGTGCTCAGAACTCTCTAAGGTTTGCCAGGTAAAGACAAATCTTTCTATAGAGTGAAATATTTTAATATGTTAAAGTTAGAGCCAATTGGGCTGGACAGTTTTGATCAAGTGATTCAGATATACGCCTTCGACCATGGTTTGAGCCATACATACATGTGGCACCGATGCAGAGGGTTTTGCCTCTGAGGGCGGAAATGTTGATAGTAGTTCAATATTTTTGATCTGAAAGACAAAATATATGGACACAGAAAAATTAAGTAGACTGGCTCAATAAAAATCAATTGTCCTCTTCAGTGTGGGTCTTGGTGGGGGGAAAAAATCACCCAACACTGATACGAAATGCCGAATCCTCTGACAGAACAACCCAGCAAGGATAGGTAGACCAAATTACAGGTACATCACCCTACGGAGAAATCTGACTATAATTTATATTGACTAATTCAAAGCATGTAATGGTATTTTATTATATTTTAAATCATTCCAATAACGATTTCAAAAACTTCCATACAACAAGTGTTTACTTAAATAAATAAGTTTAAGTGGGCTTCCAAATTATTATTTTCAAAATTGCCTAACTGATCCTACCACCAGCTGTAAATTTTATTTCTTTAAGCATGTCGAAGTTCAAATTTATAAGGCAATTTAATCTCAGCGCTTTGTTTTATTTCATTTTAAACTGTACTTTTACAGCTGCTTAGAATGTGGAGAGACACAAACGTAGTTAACACTATTAACTTCAGTTTTTTCTTCTAGGCTTTCTGTACAATTATAAGTTTTAAAATATAATCGATTTTGGAACAATATTAAAATTTAATCGGAAGATTGTGTAACTCACAATGCACTCAACAATTCTTTGAGATATGAGCAAGCAAGCTAATTAAAGCCAATTAAGATGACATTATTGTCAATATCCTCAAATTTTTCCATAAAACATCACATACTACAAATTATGTTAAAATATTCCCTTTCAAAATAAATTTTTAAAAATATCTGTAAACATGTTGAATTAATGTAACATTATAATTGTTTTTTCAAAATGGCAGTTTCCAATAAAATTGTAAATCTTGATTAAAATTTCTCATATTTTTCATTTCTGAAAAATTCAGTGACCTAAAACCTGATCAAAACAAATATTTTGATCACATATAAAATTAAGAAATAAAACTTCCTTTCTTTCTTTTATTAGCCCACCTAATATTTACTATTACATCAACATTATCTATTAGCAACGGTGATTGAGCCTTCTGTGACAATAAAATTATTTTGTTATGATGAATATTGTTGTAGATTTCATAGGCCAAAAAGATAGAGTTAGCATATTTAAAAAACCTAGTTTACTGATTTTAACACTAGCCATTCCTTTAATAATTTCAAACTGTGAAATATACTGTGACTTTATTTTAACATATGATAATAATGTAAACTATATTTTGTAATTATTGTTTGTATTATTGTGTGAAGCTTTGTTATTTTTTGATAAAAACGTAAGAAATGTATCATAAGCGAATGATGTACAATCTTTTATCAAAGCAATATTGCCATCATTGTAAAACAACAAAAATGTCTTGTAATATTGTTTTACTGAATTTGAAAATAAATTTGGTATCGATATTGTTATTTGATTGATTTCATATTCATATTTTGTTGGTTATTGAATGGAACTAGCGAGCACAATGAGTTTTGATCAAAATAAATTGCAAATTACTGATTTATACAAGCTCAACTCTGCACATGCATGTACATACACAATTTATGTATCACTTCTAACAGCTCGCTGGCAATTTCTGATTTTGAGTAATTTACAATAAATTACCGGCAGGTCTCGAGAATCACCCACCCTGGGTGTTGGCAATCTTGGTTAGACCTAGGTCTTACCTGTGTAGTCACCAAGGGATATCAAAAGCTAGGTCATTTAAGCATCCAATGCATTTGTATCTTACTCCAAACCCATTCACACTCTCACTCGCTCTTAGTTACATTCTTTCTTATTTACATACAATTCACTCACTTCATGGAGTACTTGATATTCCTCCATCATTATTCTTTCTCAATGGGATACTCAATATTATGCCATCAGTCTTCTTCACACATTCATGCTTATAAATACATTCATTTTCAATATACCATAAGAAACACAAAGAGAATTATCTATAAAATACTGTAAAATTCCTGATTCCTGTAAAATTTGAATGGCGTGCAGATACTTGCTGTCGTGCTCAAGCACCATTCTCACATCATGTGGCATTCCTACATGCTCTCTATGTGGAGCCAAGGAGTGGTAGCCTTCAATTCGAGCCACCTCGGACAAATAAGCGCAGACTGGCCCAAAAGTAAGTGTCAGCCTTGCATGGTCTTTTCTCATATGAGGACAACCCTTTATCTATGAGTCAGATCCTTCAAGGCTTGTTTATTGACATGTTCTTGATGTATGAATTTTTGTTTTTTATTTATTTAAACTGGATTTTTTCAGGGACGCTGAATTCTAACCCATGATCTTTACTTTATGGCTTACAGTGTTGCATTGCTGTCCCAATCCTTTAACCATAGTGGCCACCAACATGTAGATATTTTTATTGTAATTTCTTTGTTTATTAAAGTTCATGAAGTTTAGAAACAAAGTTCTTAGGGCTTGGTCCTCTTCAGTTGTCTTGTGCGGGTTACTTTGTTCACGTACAGGCTTGCTTCAATATGTGAATGTTTTTAGAAGAGACGTGTGCTTTTGAGCACTTCAGTAAAGATGTCCAGTATCCTCAGGTTCTGATGGAAAAAAAAAAAAAATTGGGTGTCACGGGCAAGGGGTCAAACCACTTTACAATATTTTATTCAAATTATTCTCAATTAATATTACAAGGGTTATGCAATTATGCTATCACTATTTAACAAAAAAATATATATAGGGGCTATTAGTTGATGCCTTAACCACTTAGCCACTGTGATCCCCAAAATTGAAAGTTGTCCATAAATAAAGTATTATAAAGTTTGAAAAAAAAAATGAAATAAACAATAAAAAAGTTTGAAACATGATGTGTATTAATTTTCTGATTTATATGGCTTGCTTATATTGTATTAGATGTGCTTTTATTCATATAATAAAAACGTATTTTAATGCAAAAAAATTATAATAAAATAATAATTACAAAAATATATAACAATTTTGTTTTTGTTTTGGTTGATTCTCATCTAAAGAAATCTGAATTGGTATTTATTTCTTCCCACAAAATCTTCTCAACTTCGACCAGCATCCGTTGGTCAGAGAGGTTGTAGCTGAGGAGCACAGGTGTCCCAAGCTTTTTTGAAAGCTTAGAAGCCAAGGCGGTCGAGTTGATGTCCGTTTCAGTCCCGAAGAGGCTCGTGGCGAGAGGCATGGGTTGGAATCTCGTCATAATTGCTGTGCTCAAATCTGTTAAAACCTTATTGGAGACCATGCCGACCCAGATGAAATACGACTCCTCCATTTTTATCACCTTAAAGCCGATATCGATGCCAAATACTGCCTTTTGAAAATCATGGAAACGGAAGCTTGACTCGATCGGTGTCATGTTAGCCTCGACCTCTGATGACTCGACCATCCTGAAACTAATAATGAAAAAAAAAATTATTTACACCTGCACCAAAGCTGCGGTTAAGTAAATTTGATTACATTTTAAAAAGCAAAACAAATTGGGCACAAAAATAAACATAAAAAAAGGAACTACTCATTTTTTGTTAATGAAGTTCTACTCACAGAATTTGCTACTTATGACAAAAGTTGTAAAAAACAAATTCTATGAGTAAAACCATCATTTACAAAAAGTGAAATTCTCTACTCCTATGTATTATTATTAATAATTTTCCCTGTTTCTTAGGTCATGAGACCTTGACGCCAGTCGTCATGAAGAATTACTTGGAACGGAGTGGGATGAAAAGTTTCTCATGGTTTGTGTGACAGGATAATTATTTGTGAAATTTCTTGTAGTGGTTTTTTGCTACTTCAAGGACATATTCATGCTATTAAGGTCATTGTGAATAGAAAAATTGGATACACAGAGCACTGATGGTAGTTTGGCGGATTTTGGATTGTAGGGATTGGATATGTTGGAGGTTGGAACATTTTGTTGAATCCCAATGTTCAACGCTGTATGTCCAAATTGGTCTCAAAATAATAATGTAAATAGTTGTTGGTTTAGTAATCAGCTTTGAATGCTTTGTTGAAGTCTGCAGCTTCTGTTTAATTCCTGAGTTTTGAGTCATGCGTGCGGGTTCCATGTAAGTCATTTTGTTAATATATAAAACAAGGTTAGTTGGTGGAAGATGAGATATTATTGAGGTAGATGGGAGCAGAGTTCTTCGAAGGGTGGTTCACATTTTTGTATGTTTATCGCCACCACTTGAACCACTACTCAAGTGTTGTGACAAACTTTTAAAGGTTTCTGGTTGAGAAGTTAGGATCTTAAAGAGATGGTGGTAGAGAGACCAAGAAACCATCTGCAAGGAGGTAAGGATAGTTTTGAAATGGGCAGGAATGTCTGTGGAGTATACTGTGTAGAGGATGGGTGCTAAGATACTGCCTTGTGGTACCCCTGCAGCTGTGCAAAGAAAATTAACTTCCTATTGCAATGTTAAAATTGTTTGGTGTGCAAAACCCTTAAAGCTAATGATTTAAAACTGATCTTAATATTCTGTACTTTCAATATTCCTAATATGTTAAAAACATTTTAAAAAATCCCAACATGACTGCCCATTCTATTTAAAAATAATGTACTTAAAAATGGCACAGAATTTATGTAAAAGGTATATTTAAAAATTTCTGTAATTACCTTCAAAAAATTCATAAAAACAACCATAAAAAAAAGGGGGACGACAATAACAAAGAAATGAAGAATACAAATAAGGATGATCGGAGATGATCAAACTGCAGTTTTTCAGGTTTATGACATCAAAGACCACAATAAATGCAATATACCAAAGCTAAGTTGACTATTTTAAATTTTATTTTAAGCAATTTAATCTTTAACTTACTACCAGGATAATATAATATAGTAATATTTTTTTAATGAGGTCATATGAATCCTCTGGTGTTTTTGAAGGGGGGGGGAACGCTCATTTGTAGGTATGTGGGTTCTTCACCTTTGCCTCACAGTGCACTATGTCATAACCATTGCGGCCACCCCGATGCCCCCATCCCTGATTGAACATCCTTAAGTTCTTTCTTAAGTTTTTTTTTTTTTAAAGCCCATTTGTAAGTATGTCAGGTTTGAATACCGGGCTGCTGTATTCAAACCCGGGACCTTTATCTTATAGAGACAAGTGCCATGTCAATGCCTTAACTGCTGCGGCCATTGACACCCCCATCCTTCAAAATAAAAATAACTAGATGTTGGGAAGAAGAAAACCCCTCAAACAAATTGAGGGTCTTTACCATGGTAAATACATCCTCTTTGGAAAGGCTATTAAGACCTAAAGAAATAAGCAAAGAAGGAAAAAATGCATTATTCAATTTTTTTCTTTTGTAGAGTCGAGAAACAAACCCCCAATGATGAGGGTGAGAAGCCGAAATGAGTCTTAAAGACTAGGATTTTTATCCAGCCCTTGGTCCAATGGGGATGTATTTCTCGACGGAGTCTTACAAAAATGTTCATCAACTAATGGCAGAACAGCTAAATCTAGCAGGAACTAGGACTAGAGTGATAGTTCGGCTGCTGACGACCCTGCAGACTCCAGAGGCATATATATAGACTCAGAGTGGGAGAAACAAGCCTGTAGATATTGCCGAGAAAAAGAACAAACAGCAGAACATGTCCTCTGTTGGTGCGAAGGCCTGTGTAAGCTGAAATTCCTAATCCTGGGAGAGGAAAAGCCTGGGACTGAAGGATTCACATTACGGAGCTATCAAAAAGCTTTGGGATCTGGTAAAAACGCCTTACGCTTAATGAGGAGCTCTAGATATCAATGGAAATTGTACAACAGACTAATACTGGTCACAGTGGTCGCAAAGAGGCCGACTTTAACTTTTTTTAAATCACAGTGGGAGAAAGGGAGACTTTGATCACTAATGAACCCGAAGAAGGAAAACAGTACATACAAAATTATGCACAACTGGGAATCTGTATATAAAACACATTACCAAACTTTAATCATGAATTTTGAAACGTTTTCATCTTGACATTAATTTTGTTAAGCCTATTCAGAAACGGTAGAGGTCATCGGTCAATCCAAAACTGATACTTTCTGGCATGTTAGCTATGCTGATTAATTCTGTAGGTTTTTTTAAACTCAAGTAATTATGTGTATTGTACATATTATTTCCAAACAAATTATTGAACAATCTGTCACAAAAAATCACACATAAACAATTAAGCAAACGTCCATGGTAGTTCATGTGAGAAAGTATTGTAAATATAATTAACTATTTAAAGAAAAATATTAATTGCTATAAAAGTAACGTTTAAAAGTGAAAAATTCAAATTACCTCTGTTCTAGGGAATAATCAATGATCAGCTATGATCACTTGTCAGTCGAGAAATACTGAGTTTGCTGCAAAGTGCAAACTGCAAAGCAAAAAAGACGGTATGTTTATTGCTGATAACAGCACGGGAGGTTTCATCCGGTCACTTGTTTACCCTCAGACCACGTGGTGGTTGTTTACTTCTGGATCGGTACGAGAAACCCATTTGTCCGAAGCAGGATTAAGGAAGGAATGCGCTGACCCTTGCAGCAGGAATGCAGCAGGAATCGAAAAGGCCAGGCCTCGTCCACGGCCTCAAGCGGCTCGCCAGGCTCGGCCTGAGCAAGGAAATAACCGACTCTGCCGACTCTTTGCTCAAAACAGAGGTAGCCCAGGGCTAGATTTTTGACTTTATACTATTATTTTTGAATCGTACAGCATTACCAGAGTGTGGAGACTGTACTGAATTTGCCTGGTAGTCAAGATATTGGATATATTATTAACATAATAAATTACATGTTGAAGTAATGTCTCAAATTCTTCTTGACTGTCATGTGTTCTCGTGCTAAATTACTTTTCTAAAAATAAATATTGTTTATATGAACCAATTATTTATTTACAATAGAAATAAAATGTGGGAGCTTGGTTCTATAGTGCTTATTTGCACTTTTTCGCAAGGTTATGAAATTTGCTTAAAAAAGCTACATTAAGGGAGATGAACATTTGTAAGAACTTTAATTTAGCATAAAAAAACTGTAGTTTTCATTAAAGGTCGATGTCGATATAAATATTCGACTGTTTGTCATGAATATAACGGTGTCGTACTGAAGATGATTTATTCAAAACGCCAGGATCTGGTGGTAAAAATAATCCAAAAATTTGTGAAAATTTATCCTGATGAATGTTATATTATTATTTATTCTGTCTCGATTGAAATAAAAATTAAATCGTCACAATAGAGTCTGAAAGGAATGTCATTTTCTCATGAGCCATTGATATACATTGTTGCACTGTCAACTAATAAATTCACTATGTTTGAAACCATAAATTTTAATATTTTAAGTCGATGTTCATATTTGTTTACATTATGAATTATTATTAGTTTTAATGTGCTGATGAAGTGAAGATTCTTAAAAGAGTGTTTTTCTTTTCTCTCAAATGGCCTCATCACTGATTTTTCAATACGAAATTATATTCAATTGCAAAATAATCTATTATAATACACTGATGGACAAATTTAAAGCACCCCTCAATTTATTTAGTTTAAAATTAAATCCATTGTCTTTCTACATTAGTTACAGGTAATTAGGATCTATTGAAGTCGGAATTAACAGTAAACAGTGCTTTGTTTCTTTTATTTACTTTTTATTGATTAATCCCATTTGAATCAAAAGTAGCATTATGCCCTTCCATTCTGCTGTGCCTAAAGATCACTTTCAGTTAATCTTTTTCCGCCGTTGATTTCATTTGATATTATTGTTATTCTTAAACCTTTTTCAATGGCTCAGGTCAGGCATTTGAGTGAATATGACTGCGTTAGGGCCATAACATTAGAGGAAGGATACAGCCAGTGTAAAGTCGTAAGGAGACAGAGTGTAAATCACTGTACAATAGGAAGGGTCGAAGGCGCTTCAAAGAACCAGTGCTTCACACTAGAAGAGAGATGATAGATTCATCTGTATGCGAAACCGCAGCTTTAATGAGATAAGACCGGGGTGAAATGTTTCGACTGAGTAAGAAGAAGGCTCAATGAAAATAACCTCAGGGCCTGACACCTGGCTCTTGGACCTCTTCTTACTCAGAAAATGGCCAGGCTTCAATCGCACGGGAACGTGTGAATTGGACATTGGAAGATTGGGGACGAGTTCTCTGTACAGATGAGGTGAGTTGGCCTTAAATGTTCAGATGGGTGTATTTCTGTGGAGACCTCAGGAGAAAGGTACTCCCCGTGCTGTTTGATTCCTCAAGTGGTATTCCGTGGTAGGCCATAGATGTTGTGGGGTGTCATTTCCTCAGACGCTCACACCAAATTGGTTGTTGTGCAAGGAAAATCTCTATGTTCACAGAGGTACAAACAAGTAGTACTATTTGTCCTCTCCCTATTTGTGAGAGATTCTTGCCAGCCCCCATAAAGCACAAATTTTGGATGACTACCTGAATAAGGTTTGAATTTAGTGTTTCGTGTGGCCAGCTCGAAGTCTAGATTTAAACTCAATTGAACACATTTGAGACGAATTTAAGCAACAAGTACGACAGCGAAACCCAAGTCTTAACACCCCAAACAGCTTTTCTTGATGAATGCAAAAGAATACCTCGGGATTTTACCAGAAATATTTAATAAGGAATGCAAATGTGTTTAACGGATGTGATTCGTGCTAGAGGTGGAAATACTTTGTATTAAAGGGGACAAAATTTAAAAAAGAAAAAAACTTAATTGATTTTGATTTTTTTTTGTTCTTTACATAATGGAACCGTAACTACCATATAATTACCTTAATTTACATATTTTGGTCCATTTCTAATAAACTATACAATAAAGTTATTGAATATTTAAAAAGAGACCAAAAAACACAAGAAGGGTTTCAGAGAACAAAACTAAGCAAAATATGAATAAACCTGAATAATTTAAAATTTAAGGGTTATGCGTTTATTTTGTCCATCAGTGTTTTATCATTAAACTGTAATGACAGGACCAGATTTCAGTATTCACATATTATTTTCTGAGCGTCATTCACTGATTGTGAAACTTTTGTTTTGTTTCATGCTATTTAGAAGCAAATAAACCGTTTTTATTTTACACATTTGTAAATATTTGGAAATTTACATATAATTACCTTATTTAATAAAATGGGCAAGTTATTGAAAATTTAAAAAAATAAGCAAAAAACAAGAAGAGTTTCGGAGGTGGTGCAGTACTCGATATTCCTAATCACCCTTTACACATATTACAAAACTAATCTAATTGAGGGGGTACTTGGTATTCTGCCATCGATCCTTTCACATCACACAATCGTGCTAATAAAAACATTCATTCTCAACATAAATTTTACTCATATTTTACAACTGACAAAATTGAGTGTTGAATGGGTACTTGATATTCCGCCATTGACCCTCATGATACATTCACACTAATAAATAAATTCACTCTCGACACAAGCATGGTATACATAACTAACACAATACAACTATTATAGTACACAACTATTATTACTATATACAATAGAACAACCTGGTTTCCTTCAATACAGGAGGGGATGCAAATACTCGATGCCATGCTCAAGCACAATTTTTAAATTGGTTGGCATTCCTGCTTGCTCTCTGTATGGAGCCAAGGAATTGCAGCCTTAAATTAGATGGGAGACATCGAACAATTGGCAAAGTATGTGTCCTTTTGCCAACCTCACATGGTCTATTCTTAATCGGGTGAGGATGACCCTTCTAGGCGTCTGATCCTCCGAGAACCACCCATTGACATTGCTGTTGATATCTCACCAATCGGGTGATCTCTCTCGACCTGGCCCATTGTTGCTGCCACCAAGGAGGTCGGGACATCCCGGCCATATCCACCTTGCCTGCATTTTCAATAAATTTTGAGAAAATATAAAAATGTATGTTATTTCAAATAATGTTGAAGATTAAAATTTTAAATTTCGGTAGTAGCACTTTTTTACATTTTTCAAATACACAATACAATTTACTAGGGGCTGGATTTATATGTGTTCACATATTTTTTTCTGAGCCTCATACCATTTTTGAAACTTTTATTTTAATAGCATATTTCATGCGATCTAAAAGCAAATAAACAGTACTTTATTTTACATATTTATAATTATTTGGAGGATTTTCCTTAATTTATATATTTTGCTCCATATTTAATCAGATAAAAAAATAAAATTATTGAAAATTAAAAAAAGGGTTTTAGCGAACTAAACATTTCAAGAGGAAAATAATAAATTCCGAGAAAATTTAAAAATATACATTATTTCAAATAATTTTGAAGACTAGTTTTAAATTTTTATTATACCCCTTTTACACACTTTCAAATAAATAATATAATTATTAATAAATGCTTGCGACCGAATGTGTTCTTAAATTTTTTTCTGAGCCTAGTACATAATTTTATATGCTCTTTTTTGCATCTATGTTTTAGTCAAATTATATTTTGGTGTTTTACCATTTTAAGTTAATATCACAAGTAGGAAAAGGAAGGATTTAAGAACTTAAATTTTTCAAAAATTTTGTAAGATGCATATTTATATTTTTCTCTTACAGGATTGGTCTAGTGATCATTTTTTTAATGTAATCCAAGTGCTATCTCAACATATAAAACAATTTGAACACACAATTTCAATATTGAACTGTGTGCCACAACTCAAGATCGACATTGTTTTGCATGCGATTGACAATGAAAAGGACTTTAGGATTAAGTACATCCTTCTGGCAAAACTCTTCTACACCCAGAAAGATCTGGTCCAGTGAGTATAACCCATGATTTAAATTTGTTATTTTTTGTATTAATTAATTATTTCAGTTATCGGGTTTGTGGTCAAGATATATATATATAAACCTGCTAACTGAGAGCATTGAATTTGCTAGTTGATAATCTACATCGCTAATTAATTAATTTATATTACTTTTTTTTAAAATAAAGGAGCTGCTTGATCCATTTCGATTCGGACAAGCCTCCTTGGTCATATCTGGAAATGCAGCCGAAAATTCCAAAGAAACAAAAACTCCCATTGCCCAAAGTGATAGTCACCGAGTTAGAGATGGTCGAGTGTTGCTGGGAGCTTCTCCGTTCCTCTTTTGTACATTTCAAAGACAAATGGAACTGGTCGGAATTTTTGGCAACCTACCTGAATCACTCCGACCACCAGATAATATGGTATATTATTTAAAATCAATCATAATTGATTTTAATTAACATTAGGCATTGTTTTAAGGGTTGCATGTCAGTGTGCTTCAAAGTTGTTAGGAATGGATGAAATAATTTCTATATACTTAACCGAAGAAGAGGATAAAATGTATAGTCTGATGTATTCTAAAAAGTTTTCGGATTATGACTTTTTATTCGATGACTGTATCGAAACAGGTAACTTTTATTTACATGATAAATTTTATAACTTAACTTTTGTAACATGATTCTCGTTTAATTGGATGTGTTTTGTATTTAGATTCAAAATGTATAGAAAACATGGATATAGAAGTAAATGCTACTACGAAGAATAATGTCAATGTTGGTGGAATATCTTTACCAGTTTGTAACTCCAGTAATCAGGTATTTAATAGTATAATATATTTAAAAAAATGTAATTTATGAATGTAAATGTTCAATTTTCTTTGAAACTGGGCAATTTATAAATAAGGCACATATATGCATATGATTGGCTCTCATTTTTAATTTTTTGCTTTAAATTCAAATGTATTTTTATTAATTTGTTATTTTACAGACTATTTTTAGTTTACAAATAAAAAGTTTATATTTGAAGTTCTGGTTAAAGAATATAAGGCAAAATACCACATTTATTTACCTTAATATCAACATTTTATTTTGATTTATTATTTTTTATAAGAAATATTACACTCGAAGTTTTTTTATGTAGGATACAACAGGTTGTTTAGTTCCTGTTCCGTCAACATGTGTCAATTTGAAAAACATTGCATTGGGCATATCAGCATCAAAGGCCGTCTGCCTTTTTGGACCAGTTGGCAGTGGAAAATCAGCTTTGATCGAACACCTTGCTAAAATTACAGGTACGTTTTTTTTGTACCCATTTTGAACAAACCTTTAGAGCGCTTGCAGATGTCCGTTGTTTTTTTTTTTAATTAATTTATTTTTTATTTTTCCCCCATCGGATTACAAACCTAATAATAAACAGGCATCATTGCACCGTATAAGTAATTTATGGGATATGTCATAGCTTCGAGAACTATTTCTCCCTGTCTCAGTTTTGAACTGGTAGCCAAGGAGAAGGAGAAGGAGGGGAAGAAAAAAACAAAAACACATTGGCTTACTGTTTATAAAATAAACACACAAAGAAACAGAAAAACATAAAAGATCATTGTGGGTACATTCTATATTATTGGAAAGGGAAGAATATAGTGTATTTCATTCTCTCTTTGATAAGTTAGAAGATTTTAAAATAAAATTGTACGATTATATGTACAGAAAAAAAAAAATTAAAACTTTATTGACAAAGATATATAATTTAAAACACGTGGTATAAACATGATAATTTAAAGAAACAGGGACAACAAGCATTTGCAGAAAATGCGCCTAAAATAAGGCGATATGTCCAGTTGCATCTATAAGCATCAATACACTGGGGCAGTTGACTGCACATCTTTCTTATGCCGCATCAATGTCTGTTGCACTGAGGGGGCTGAATGCACACCTGTCAGTAAATAGTCGCCAGACCAATATCCAGTGCATATGCACACTTTCATTATAGCCTATACAACACTGTCAGCCCGGTAAAAAACATGGGTCCATTGTTCATTGGAAAAAAAAAGATAAGACATCTACAAGTACTACCAACACAAAACCTTGGTATTATTTTCTATATCCTATCCTTTCAAATCTTTCAAACCATCTAAAGTAGTCATATATCCACAGAGACATTTTTGTCTGACTGAACTATGACTCTACTATGAAAATAATCCATAATCACCTTCAAACTTAAAGCCCACAAATTTTCCAACCAAATATCCTCTTACAGACCTATCAGCCTTTCCCCAGTAATGTCCGGTTCAAATGCCTAATACCCATTCTAGGTTTACTTAAAACCAATTTCATCGATTCCTTTTCCGTCCTTGTCATTTCACGATTCAGAAATTCTTCAGGGTTGTTGACACTACTTCCTCTGCTGTAGAGGACCCCATGCACTTCGACAATACCAAGCTTTTGCCAGGTATGGTACCCAGGAGTTCTCTTCAACCTACAGCAGTTCCTACCCACTTCTTATTACTTAATCTTAAAATTAAAGCAATCTTAAAACAATCTACTAGATTGCTCCTTTGAAGGCACAATGAGTTCTCACACTGATGGTGACCTACAAGGGGGCATTCTTGGTCCCATCCTATTTATATTGCTGACCTGCTGGTACATCCCAACACTATCCTTACAACCTACGATATCACAATTTTAACTCCAATCCTACGTCAAAATCCAAGAGCATCTAGCGCTTGCCAGCAAGCTACAACTTTGCCATCTTCAGTATGTCAGCTACCAACATCTCCACAGGTTAAACACTTCAAGAGATTCAAGCGACAAGTATTAAACAGACAACTTGGACAGCTACAAATTAACATTATGCAAAACATTACTTTGACCTATTTGGACATGAGCGGAGCTGTGGTGTACTTCTAAGCCAACTAATTCAACCATTCTGATCAAAAGACCTCAGAAGAATTATTACGTCTCTAACCTTACTACCTTAACATCCTCTTCATTAAAGAATTGATCAAGTCCTGTTCTTCTAATCTTTCAACAATCCTAATTATACTGCTCAAGCCATTACCTCCCATCCCAAGAAACCTCCATCGCCTCAAATGATGATGACCCTGAGACCTCGTCCTTACTTTGATAACAAATTAAGTGCCAATATTGGCTATCTGTTGTGGATGGGTTTTTATAGCATAAAACAAATTGTGTATTAATGTACAGGATTTTAAAAAAACGTGTAGTTATGAACTTTTTTCTTTAGGAAGAACAAAAAATGTTGAATTATTAAAAGTTCAACTTGGAGAAGAAACTGACTCGAAACTTCTACTTGGAACTTACAAATCCACTGATCTGCCAGGTGAATTCATTTGGGAATCGGGAGTGCTGACAAAGGTAAATTTTTCTAAAAATCTTTAGAATCTCGTTTTAAGTTTTTTAATTTTACGTTTAAGGCTATTTTGGGCGGACATTGGCTTCTGATTGAAGATATAGAAAGTGCGTCAAGCGATATTGCCGCTCTTTTGGCTGGTCTTCTTGAAAACAACGTTGTCAACATCCCTGGATTCAGGGATAATGTCAGAGTCGCACCTGGTTTTCAACTTTTCATGACTCATAGGTATTCTTAACTCTGGCTTGAAAATAAACCCGGTAATGATTCGTATTTTATTTAGACTGTTTCCCGGACTTCATACACACCATAAGAAGCAGACAGCAGCGATGGAACTTCTTGAGAAATATTGGCTTCAAGTCAACATCGAGTCGCTTACTTTCGATGAACTTGTTCATGTTATCCAAACAAAGGTTGTTACAATTGATTAAAATTTCTTTTAAACAATAATTTAAAATTTTTTCTTATAGTTTCCAGTTTTAAAGACAGTAGCAAGTAGAATGGTCAAAGTATACACGATGTTTACTACTGGAGGTCAGGAATCGATTACAAATGAAATTTTGAGTAGACAAATTGGTAGAAGATTGATTTCTGTCAGGTAATTTAAATTATATTTTTTTTTATTGTGACATCAACTCACATGCATATTTTTACAGGGATTTAATGAAGTGGTGTGCAAGGGCTGAAAATGATTTTGACGTCGCTTCACAAGAGTCTGCACTGAAAGTATTACAAGATGCCATTGACCTCTTCTGTTGCAGTTTTAACGATTCAGGTATTTTGCATTTAGATTATTGTAATCGATGGATGTTATAATTTGTTTTATGTTTAGCTGTTAGATTGGACCTGGCTTGTAATGTTGCCGCTTGCCTCGGAATAGTCAAAACCAAGGCTGAATATTTCTGTAATCTTTACAAGCCGAACATCACACTTTCTAGTAGTGCATGCCTTGCCGGGAGAGCCGTCCTTCAACGGCTGAAGGATGTAGATCAAGCCACTCTCTCAAAGCACAAGTATGAGCAACAAATTAAATTTGCCTATACGAGAGAATCTTCGTGCTTAATCGAAAGAATCGGGGTCTGCTTGTCCCTCAACGAACCTGTACTTTTGGTCGGTGAAACGGGCACAGGTAAAACATCAACTTTACAGCTCTTGGCCCAAAAGACAGGGAACAAACTCGTTGTTATAAACATGAACCAACAAAGTGATAGCTCTGATTTACTTGGAGGGTAATTATTTTAAATAAATTGCCGTCGTTTAATTGTTTTTAATGCTTTTTTCATTGTAGGTACAAACCTGTAGATATAAAACATATAGTTACACCTTTAAGGGAAGAATTTGAGAGTTTATTCAGGTCGTTTTTTAACGTGAAAGAAAATATAAAATTTCTAGAAAACATTTCTGTATGTATTTTAATGTTCATCCTTTAAAAAAATGTATTAATATTTTTAATTTTTTAGGTCTGCATTTCAAAACGGATGTGGCTTACACTGCTTAAACTGATGTCGCATAGCCAAACAGCTGCAGTTAGGCGTTTGCTCGAAGGGCAAAAGAAAGACGAGGACACACTGGCCAAATGGAAAGTCCTCGGTGATAAGATTTTCAGACTCAAGAGTCAACTTGAGAAGAACAAAAGCCTCATGGCATTTTCATTCATTGAAGGCTCTCTTGTAAAAGCACTTAAACAAGGTAAGCCGTGTTATTACTTAAAACTATTTTACTTTAGCCTACTCACTCTTGGTTTTTATTTGGTTATTTATTTGGATGTAAGTGTTTTTGTACCCCCCCTGTAAAACTAATTAATAAGCAAATTAAAAAAAATGTGGTTCTCTCTTTCATTTTTTGTAGTGAGTGGAAAATTTAATTGTAACTTAATGTAAATAGTTTTGAAGTAAAAAACCCAAATATACCATATTTACCAACATTCGAATTTAAAAACCATACAAAATTACACATTCAGCACAAAATTTTGAGACGTCTGTGTTAGAAACCCAAAATACTTATTATTTTATCAGTTCATTTAATACTTTTGCTAAATATTCCAGGGCATTGGGTTTTATTGGATGAGATTAATCTTGCATCTGCCGAGACTCTTCAGTGTTTATCCGGTTTGCTGGAAGGAAGTTCTGGCTCTGTGTCACTGTTGGAGAGAGGCGATGTTGTCGAGGTCAAACGAAATCCTGGTTTCCGCCTTCTAGCAGCTATGAACCCCGCTACAGACTTTGGAAAGAAAGACTTACCTTTGGGTATCAGAAATAGGTTTGTTGGTGTTTGTTTTTAAATTATTGTCAGAATATTCTCCGTGTCATATTTATAGATTTACTGAACTTTTTGTGAATGAGCATACTGAGAGGAGTGATTTAGCACTACTTGTGCAATGCTATTTGCCAAATTTGCCCAAGCCGATAATCACTTCTGTCGTCCAGTTTTATATCGATGTGAAGAAAAAAGCAGTAGAGGTTCTTTCAGACTCTAATGGCCAAAAACCGCTTTACAGGTCTGTTTTTCCTTATTTTAAAGAATAATTTGTACTTATTGATTTTGTTTAAATAGTTTAAGGACGTTGTGTCGAGGTTTGACTATTGCATCTGAAAACAAATGTGGAAGTATGAAAAGATCCCTTTATGAAGCGTTATGTTTGAGCTTTTTAACACAATTAAATGCTCAGTCTCACAACTCTGTTAAGAATATGATAGCTGAGTAAGTTTAGTTAAACCTCAGGCTTTAAATTGAAGTTAAAAAAATACAAATGTTAAAATTTTCATTTCAGGAGTGTATTGGATAAAAACGACATGAAAAGCATACTGACACAACCGATTCAAGAGCCTGCTCCGCCCAACAGCCATATTCGTTTTGAAGGCTATTGGGTGATAAAGGGCCCGTTCAAATCAAAAATCTCCAAGAAGGTAAATCAATATTATAAATTTGTTATACATATTGCAATGTTTACATAATTTATTTAGTTGGTGGGTTGCTGTTAAATTTTGTATTATTATGGACGTTTAGGTCTCAATGACCCTTCTTCATCAGCCCTGACAAATCATCACAAAAGCAATTATTTTTAAAAACCCACCGTATAAATTATTACTGTATAAATTATCCTTTTATCATTTTAGCGCATTTATCACTAATTAAATTTCAGTATTTGCTGACACCCAGTGTGAGAAAAAATTTATGTGACATTGCACGGTGTGTTTCGCTTTCAAATCACCCAATACTTATCCAAGGAGAAACGTCAGTCGGGAAGACCTCCCTGATCACATACCTCGCAGAATCGTCGGGCCACAAGTGTTTTAGAATAAACAACCACCAGCATACAGACTTGCAGGAATATGTCGGCTCGTACTGTGCAGACGCTGTTTCAGGAAATCTTGTTTTTAGAGAAGGTATAATATTAATCAATTCTCATGTTGCAAATGTGTTCAATCTGTTTTTCATAAAGGTGTTCTGGTCGAGGCTATGAGAAATGGCCATTGGATTATCCTCGACGAGTTGAATCTAGCTCCTAGTGAGGTTCTAGAAGCTTTAAATCGAGTCCTTGATGACAATCGGGAGCTTTTCATAGCAGAGACTCAAAAAACGGTCAAAGCTCATCCAAATTTCAGACTGTTTGCTACTCAAAATCCCCCTGGGCTGTATGGAGGTAGAAAAGTGAGTTTTTTTGCCTTTACTATTTAAGCATTTAATAAATAAAACATAATTTTAATTTCAATGTTTTAAGATGCTGTCTAGGGCATTTCGCAATAGATTCGTTGAGCTGCATTTTGATGAAATCCCTGCCCCCGAACTTGTCAGTATTTTGCAACACAGGTGCGACATGCCTGAATCTTACGCAAAGAAGCTTGTAGCTGTCATGTCGGATCTACAGGTATTTTAAATTTAACCCTAACATTTTGCACGTTTTATTTGTTAATATTCCACCTCCAGATCAGAAGAAAAGGGTCTGCAGCTTTTGCTGGAAAACATGGCTTCATCACTCTTAGGGAACTTTTCCGTTGGGGTGAAAGATATAGGTTGGCAAGTGATGTTGAAAAACATAAATATTATGACTGGGATCAACACATTGCAGATGAAGGTTTGTAATGTTCCTTATTTTAAAATAACAGTTCAGTATATGTTTTAAAAATGTGTTTATTACAGGGTTTTTAGTACTTGCTGGAAGAGTAAGAAAAAAAGACGAAAGCGAGATTATAAGACAAGTAATTGAAAAACACATCAAAAGAACTGTTCATCTGGAAAAATTATTTACTTGTAAGTTTTCAGTTTTGATAGCATTAACTGTTTTAATAACACTTTTTTAAATTAATTTTCAGTAAATAAAGACACTTCACCAGTAACTAAGCCAGTTTTAGAACAAATATTAAATTCTGAACTTCCTGATGGCTTCAAGCACATAGTTTGGACTTACAATATAAGAAAGCTTGCCGTTTTAGTTGGTAAATATTTGTATTATGTACTATATTTATTGTTTTCTGATGAAATTTATGCTTATTAGGCAAAGCACTACAATTTTGTGAACCGATTCTGCTCGTTGGAGGAACAGGCTGCGGAAAAACAAGTGTATGTCAGTTGCTTGCGGCTATTAACAACCAACAGCTTTTTTCACTGAATTGTCACCAAAACTCAGAAAGCTCTGATTTTCTCGGTGGGCTGAGACCCGTCAGAGACAAGGTAAAGTATATTAATTGATTAATGCGGCTATAAAATCAATTGTTTCAATTTTTTTCTAGGTTGAGAGTAAAGGTAAAATATTTGAATGGGTCGACGGTCCTCTCATTCTATCGATGAAGAGTGGTAATTTATTCCTTGCTGATGAGATCTCCCTTGCTGACGATAGCGTTCTTGAAAGGCTCAACTCTCTTCTCGAACCGGAGAGGAAACTACTTGTGAGTGAGAAAGGGTCAGGGGATGAGGTGGAGATCACGGCCGACAGTCGGTTTCGTTTCGTCGGCACAATGAACCCTGGAGGGGATTTCGGTAAAAAAGAACTATCGCCTGCACTTAGAAACAGGCTCACTGAAATATGGTGTGAACCGCCAATCTCAGATGAAGATCTCATCTCGATAATAGAGCACAATGTTAGTCAAGGATTATCGCTTGCTAATCAACAAGACGGAAGCTCTGGAATTGGGAAAGCAATGGTTCAGTTTATTAACAAATTCAAAAAAACTCAAATAGCAACAAGGTAAGGCATTTATAATTTTTTTGACTTATTTCGCATTACTTACAATGGGAGACTAGCGACACTGGATCACTGATTTTAATGAAACTTTTTTTGGAGATAGCTCTGAGTATTCTTGCCAATGGGCCTTAGGAGCTGAGGAAAAAAATTTGTGCATATATTTTAAGGTTATTTTATTCATCAGTCAATTCCTTTTGTCACGTAGGACATAAAAATAATATGCAGGGTTGAATGAAATAATAATAATAATTGCTTTATTAAAACAAAATTAAAACTTTTCGTTATATTAAAGAACAAAAGCATTACGGACATAGATCGTCCGATCCGCCTGCCAGAGGTCATTGGTTTACAAATATATATGCAGTTTAGAGAAGAATAGAAAAAAAGAGAGAAAAGAAAAAATATACAAAAAATAAAATCAAATAAAAAACAAAATACAAAAATATGAAATATAGATAAAAAATGGAAAATACAGAAAAAAATATATAAACAAGCGAACTAGAGAGTTCAATGAAAAGGAATTAAATATATAGAAGATTAAAAATCTGAAAAGATGCTTCCGATAAAGAAGGTAAAAAAATTGGTTTTTGAAATTGACATTTCCTATTTTTTGAAAGCACATTTAAAGCCCTTAAATACAAATTTTTATAGTAAATAAAAAAATATACATTTTTTTGGTTTGATTCACTAGAGTCAATTTTTTTCCTCACCGATTTCTTGTGTTCCACTTAAAAATTCATAACACCTCTCGATTTTATCCAAACTCAACTTTAAAAAAGATTAAAGCAGTGAAAGCTTAATTTTTCTTCTTTCAGTCCTTGTCAACAATGCTTTGATTTTATGTCATTATAATTTATCAAATTAAAAAAAAAAAGAAAAGAATCCTAGCTCTCTTGTATAATTAATTAAGGGCACACAACTTTAGTTGCGCTTTGGCACTTATGTTTGCTTTTTTCGAGAAACAATATTTTTTACTTCTGTTTTGGGTGAATAAGTAACCCTTGCTGAGCAGTAAAATAACTGTATTTTGAACACAATTGCAATAATTTTATAAAAAATATATTCTAATCTTTTATATGGTAATCCTCAAAACAGTCCGGGAGTACTGGAACTTCACACTTTTTGCACAAATTTCATTTTTCGTTCGACCTTTTCAAGGTCCCATAGTTGAATTATGAATTAAAAAAAATAATATGCATGCATTGAGAATTATGAAAAATTTATAAAAAAATATGTGGTATTTAGTGATCGTTAATTAATGATTATTTGGAGATCGTGAGACTATACCAGACCGCATCTCATGATCTCCAAATAATTTATAAAAAATATTTTAACAAACGGGTCTGGATAATCTGGATGTCCGGGTCATTGGGGTCCTTATAAATGGGTTTCCACTGTACATAAATCTAATTTCATTTCATGATGTGATTATTATTTTCTTATGCTATATAAAAATACAAATCAACTGAAATACAATAAGATTTAAATATATTCACATCAAAGGGAGACAACAAATTATGAAAACATTTTTTTTCCCATAGTATCCCATATTCTTCGTTCTTCTCGTGTAGAAAGGTGTAGAGATTAGTGACCGTTAATCAATAGTTATTCAGATATCGTGAGATGTGACACCCGACCGCATCTCACGATATCTGAATAACTAATTTTATTTTTCTTGACTCCTAGAGGCCTGGCAAAAATGCCTGGTCATATTTTTTTGACAAGTATTACCAACATAATTTCATAACAATTTACATTACGTCTATAGCCTATTCTTGGAAATAATGCCGTGTTTTAAATATTTCCTCAATCCCTACTATACTGCATATAATGAAATTTTTTGAAACCTTTACTGACTACTAAACTGACATAAAAAAAAATTATTAAGTAAACAAAGAATTTTTTTCAGGATTGTAATCAGCGTGAGAGATATTTTGACATGGGTGAACTTTATAAACTTGGTGTCAAGTCATAATGGACTTGATGTTGCCACTGCTTACATCCATGGTGCTTTTCTAACGTTTTTAGATGGAATCGGAACTGCGACAACTGCAGTGGAAAAGTAATTACTTTTCATTAAAAAGTATATTTATTGTATTAATAAATTATTTTACTCTTTGAAGTGCGGAGATCATTTCTTTATATAAAACTGATTTTGAGAATATCCTTCTGGAACAAGTGAAAAGCTTAACTGGGATTCGCTCACATCCTTTCGACAAAAATTTGGTTGTATCAGATATGGAAAAGGCTTTCGGAATAAACCCATTTTTTATCAGGAAAGGTGCGATGAGTGAATTAGTAGAAATGTACTTGTGAAATTGATCGTTGAAGGATTTATAAAAAAGTGTTTTCAATTTCAGGACCTCATCCAATTCAAAAAACAGACTTCCTTTTCGAAGCTCCTACAACATGTTTAAATACACTACGATTAATAAGATCATTGCAAATCCCATCTAGGGCTATTTTACTTGAAGGAAGCCCAGGAGTGGGAAAGACATCTGTAGTCGTTGCTTTAGCAAAAGCTACTGGATATAAGGTATTTAGGGGAAAAAATAAACTGAATCAACTTAATTTTTCTTGTTGCTAATTATTGTTTTTGTAGGTAACAAGAATAAATTTATCAGAGCAGACTGACATTTCAGACCTGTTTGGAGCAGACCTACCCGTGGAAGGTGCCCCTGGAGGCACGTTTGCATGGAGGGATGGGCCATTTTTAAAAGCACTCAAAGAAGGCCATTGGATTCTTCTTGATGAAGTGAGTATAAATTAAATAAATATATTATACAAACTAATATTTTCACAATTTTTTACAGTTAAATCTTGCATCACAATCAGTTGTCGAAGGCCTTAACAGTGTTCTTGATCACCGTGGTGAAGTTTTTATACCTGAATTAGGCAAAACGTTCAAGCTCCAAACAGAAACGACCCGCCTGTTTGGCTGTCAAAATCCTCAGAGGGAAGGAGGTGGTAGAAAAGGCTTACCACAGTCTTTCCTTAATAGATTTACTCAGGTAATAGCATTATTTATTTATACATCTTGCAATATTGTTAATTAAGTAAAATAAGAAATATAAAAATAGGTAAACTTTTTTGTGTTTATTGTCATTCTATAAACGGGCTTCTTGGATAAATTTTGTTATTTTAATTGTTAAAGGTTTACATGGAGAGCCTTTCAAAGGAAGATTACAAACTCATCCTCCATGGGCTGTATCCAAAAATTGAGGAGAGCCTAATAGAAAAAGTTGTGGAGTTTAACATCAGGCTAAATTCCAAAACAACAGAAGTATGGCAATTCCATAATGGCCCTTGGGAATGGAACCTGAGAGACCTGATATATTGGATGGAAACGATGAAGAACGACGACCCTGGCACATTTGTAACTTCGATATTCATTGACCGGCTAAGAAGAAAGGAGGATCGAAATAAAGTAAAAATACAACAGAATAAAAAGCGTATTTCTTAATATTAAACAATTTCTATTTTAGGTTGTAAATCTATATAAAGAAATATTTGAACCGGAATTTCCCATCTATGACAAAGCACCTCCGATTGTTTTGACCCAAGACAAAGTGATATTCGGTGAACTAGTTCTACAGAGAAGATGCCAGACGCAAAATCCTGTTCATTTTACCGTAGACAAGAACAACCAACTTCTGATCTTGAGGAATCAGCTTTCACTGTTAAGGTCTCTCGCTCTGTGTGTGAAGATGGGATGGCTTGCTATATTGGTAAGTCAGACAATGTTTGTATTTGTTCTATCAGTGCTGATTTTTTCAATAATTTTCAGGTTGGAGAAAGTTGCAGTGGGAAGTCTTGCAGTATATACACACTAGCTCATCTTCTAGGCCAAAAGGTCTACACAATACCGATCAGCTCTACAACAGATACGGCTGAGCTCCTTGGAGGTTTTGAACAGGTAAGCCGCATGTTTTTCACAACTGAAGATATTCTATGATCATACTTAATTTGGGAGTGTAATTGAATAAAAGTCATTTCTACTTTTTACAACAATTTTTCTTTATTTTGGAATACAAAATGGGTAAATAATTCATTAATTCATACATGCACTGAAAAGTCAATTTGTAGAAGTTTTGGAATGGCTACAGCCATTCATCTGTCTTTCTCTCCCCCATTGTTTTGACCTTTCTGAAATTTTGAAGCGGGTAATGTGGTGGGAGAGTTGTAACAGTATAAAAGGGCAGAAGCAGACTGGGTGTCTGCTTTTGATGTTGGCATGATGTGTATGTTGAGTATTACAAGTCTTACAGTATGCGTGTTAATTTGTTTTAATTAGACAACAGAACCTGCAATATACATGAACCATTTGCCACGAAAATACTCATAACTTTTGAACAGTTTAACTAATTTACTAACAGCAAATGTCAAATGATAGTGAGCAATACACAGGAACAGTAAAAAAACATCAAACTAAGAAACGGCCTTCACTCCATTAATGCTGTTATAAATGCAAACTCTCTCTTGTTTTCTCTCTTCTCCCCTTCCCTTTCTCTCTGTCTGTCTTCTCTTTCTTTCTCTCGATCTTCTTTCTATAATTCTCTCTCTCTCTCCCTCTCCCTCCCCCCTCCCCCTTACTTTTTGTTCTTCTCTCTCCTTTCTCTCACTCTCACTTTTCTTACTTTCTACTCTTCTCTTTCACGCTCTCTCTTTCTCTCTCTCTCTCTTTTCTTTCTATTATTCACTCTTTTTCTTTCACTCTCATTTCTTACTTTTTATTCCTCTTTTTTTACTGTCTATTCTTCTCTTTCTCTCTCTCTCTCTCTTTCCATTCTTTTCCTCTCTGTCTGTCTTCTCTTTCTATCTTCATTCTTTCTATTATTCTCTCTCTTTCTTTCACTCTCATTTCTTACTTTTTATTCTCTCTCTCTCTCTCTCTCTCTCTCTCTTCTCTCACTCTCTCTCATTTCTTACTTTCTATTCTCTCTCTCTTTTTTACTTTCTATTCTTCTCTCTCTCTCTCTCTCTCTCCTCTCCTTCTCTTTCTCTGTTTTCTCTTTCTCTCTATTTTGTTTCTTTGTATTATTCACTCTTATCTCTTTTTTTACTTTCTATTCTTCTCTTTATGCCTCTCTTTCCATTCTTTTCCTCTCCGTCTGTCTTCTCTTTCTCTCTATCTTCTTTCTTTCTATTATTCTCTCTCTCTCTCTCTCTTTTACTCTCATTTCTTACTTGTCATTGTCTATCTTTTCTCTCACTCTCTCTCATTTCTTTCTTTTTATTCTTTTCTCTCTCTCTTTTACTTTCTATTCTTCTTCTCTTCCTCTCTATCTGTCTTCTCTTTCACTCTTTCTTCTTTCTTTCTATTATTATTCTCTCTCTCTCTCCTTTCTTACTTTCTATTCTTCTCTTTCTATTCTTCTCTCTCCATTCTTTCTCACTTTCTCTCTCTTCCTCTTCTCTTTCTATCTTCTTTTTTCTATTATTCTTTCTCTCATTTCTTACTTTCTATTCTTCTGCCTCTCTTTTCTTACTTTCTATTTTTCTCTCTCTCTTTTTGTACTTCTATTCTTTTCTCTCTCTCTTCTCTCTTTCCCCATATCTCTCTCTCTCTCTCTCTCTCTCTCTCTCTCTCTCTCTCTCTCTTTTTTTCCTTTTTCGTTTTCTGTCTGCCTATCTGTTTGTCTTCTGTGTCTTTCTGTATCCCTCCCCCTCAAGTGTTTAATGTAAGGATATTTTAATTTCCTAGTATTATTGTATTAATATCATCTATTGCACACTAAAACGCATTGTAATTGTTTAACAGTAGACGGATTGAAACTGCGTTTTTTGCAAGTTATGCCCCATTTGAAAGGAGTACGTTAAAAACAAATAGGGTGGTTTTGTCCTGTTTAAAGATTCAATTGACGCCAATACACTTACTTTCAAACGGGCCTCATTCGTCTCAGGCGACCCCCTGCTTAAATCGTCTCATGATTTTCTAAACAACTTGGGAACCAACCAATCAGGGTTGTTTACTATTCTGAAGTTCAGCAGTTTCGGCATGAATAAAGACACGTTTATATACCCTTTTGCAGCATCTTACTTAGAATTTGGCGGATACAGAAGGTTTTGTTTCTTCTTGAGTTCTTCCTGGGATTTGACGAGCCACAGTTTTGTTTTGTCCGTGTTCGTAGTTAACCTGAATTAACATGCTCTTAGAATTTAAAAAGGCAAATATCATATTTGCTCTTTGTGGATCTTACCGATTTCTAAACGAAAATGTGCGGGCATTTCCTGTTGTTCCAAATTATATTTAACAAACAAAACGAACACCTGGGTATAATTTACTTCATTTTACGTTAAGAAATGTAAAACATGGAAACGCATACATGGCTCGGACATAAATTTGAAATATGAAAGTAACTGGAGAAAACCGTGTAGGTGTAAGATAAAAACCTTGGCCCGAATGGACTGCACATGAATTTACACCTGAGGGAGCACAACTAAAGGAAATTCGATATAAAATACAACCCCCTTTTATTTTAAAAGCTTCCTCTTTTCCTGGGCATCTATGAATAGGCCCTTTCCGAACAACTGACCAATCCGTAATAGAATTTTAAGGAAACGACTCCTTACCCTTTTGTAACTATAAGGAGAAAATTCAAACAAAAAACGAGTTATTGGAGGAGGGGGTTAAATTGAAAAACTATTTTCTCTCTCTCTCCTCTCTCGTCTCTCTCCTCGTACGATGTTCGAAATTACTCACACTATTTGCCGATTGGATTTCGGATAAACGTTCAAAAATGGGAAAGAATTGTGTCCGTTAATCGAAAGGAGTTGATAAATAATGATAAGCGGAATGATGATCATCGGGGCAATAATGGCTCTTTTGAACGGCTGGCTTTGTGTTGTATGTCATACTTGCCGATGTCAGGCGATTTGTCCGTATTGCGAAATTTTCCTGAAATTTCGTATCACTAGTTTTTCTCCAAGGGTCGAAGAAGAAGAAAAGAAAGTCTAATGAGGCAATTAAACATAAAAAGTCAATTTTCTAAATGAAATTCGTTTCAATACTGGTAATTTGGTATGACATAATTTTGTGCAACTTTTTAAATGGATTGTGAATCCCCATCTTTTCAAAACGGTGTAAGATAGTTTCCTTGTGAAAATAACCTCCTTTACCCAAAACATATTGTAAAACATTTTCATTGCAAGAATTTTTTTAACTTTAAAAAATCACTATTTTATAGTGTCCGTATTAATTAAGGAACTGGGTGGGAAATAAATCTAAAGCTAGTTGTGATTGTAAAGCAAAACTATGATTTATTAGGCATGAAATTTTAGTTAAAAACACCTTTTTTGACATGAAACCAAGTTGGAAGACGTTTTTTGCACTCCAAGAAACTCCTGGATACAAATATCGAAAAAATAATAAAATATTTATTTTTCTAAAATTTTTCACCTTTAGGCCTTAATTTTGAAGTTAAATCAGAGCCGGCAATAGTTGGTAGCCAGAAAACTATGAAAAATTATCATTTTTTTCTGTTTTTCATCTATTGTTCGTAATAAACATATCCTATCGAAAACTTCATTTTTATTAAAATGAAAGGGCATTAAATTTCGCGTTGAATTCGTACCTTAATTATGAAATTTGAGCCAGGGACGTAGGCGTAATGGACATTCCTGTTTTTATTAATTTGGTCAATTTTAAGTACTCATACACAAAATAGAATATTTGCACAGTTGGGGATTTCACTTGGTCGTTGTTTACGAGTAATACGGTAAAACCTGATAACAATAAGAACATTTCGTGCTTTTCTGGCTATGAAATGTTTACCTCCTGAGATCTTCCTAATTCAAATAAGATATTAAAACGATTTCCAGCTTTCCCCCTATTGCGTCCAGTAAGAATTCCTATTTTCCTGGCCTATTTCCAAATGCCTCTTTTTTTTTTTTTTTTTCGAAAATCACAAAAATGGTGATAAATACGAAACGACTCCACCAATCCGTGGATACTTACGGGGGTTTAGAACCTTCTAACTTACACGTAATGGCACAAACCTGGCCTCTAAATCTCTAAATAAATCGGAACTGGAGATATAAAATAAAAATATTAAGGAGTTTTTGTTGTGTCCTTCCATAGTTTTCTCAATAGTAACGACATAAAATCAAAACCTTCTTGAAAAACACACACAAAAACCTTTTTTAAGGTTGCAAAAAAAAGTTGAATTTGAATTGAATCGAGTGGTGTTACGGTTTTTTAAATGAAACTTCGGAATTCGTCGAGAGAAGAAAAATAAATAAAAAAATGACCGCTAAAAATTCGTATTTATGAGCTGTAAAGGTGTTTAAAATGAATTTCAAAATCCAATTTTTTGACCTACTTTACTGGAAATGTTTTGTTTTGTGATTGACTTTATTTTTTATCAATCTCTAAACAAAGACCTTGTGTCTAAGACCAGTGGTCGGCTGGTATTGATATGATGATTGATTTAATAATTTAATATTACATTTAATAATCAATAATAATTTAATAATTTAAATAATTTAAGATATATATATAAAAAATTATTAAATCAATCATCATATCAATACCAGCCGATCACTGGTCTTAGACACAAGGTCTTTGTTTAGAGATGGATAAAAAATAAAGTCAATGATTATTTGGAGATCATGAGATGCGGTCTTGTGTGAATAGGTTTAGAAAAACATTTTCTTTATTGTGCCAACGTTTCGATCTTTATTGATATCATCTTCAGGGCTCAAAGTGTGTATTTTGTGTATAGATGTGTCACGGTTGTGTGTCGGGTTGACAGTCACTAAACACTACACAAAAATAAAATCAATATTAATTATTTCAAGTGGTAAGTAAATAATAAATAAAATGAAACTTAGAAAACATGTAACGAAATAGTACGACAGTTAACGGGTCAGACGAGTCTTTGGAACTTCAACTTTTTTTTATCTATTAAGACAGTGAACGGATTACATTTGAAATATCGTCATTAATTTGCTTTCTCAGATTCCTTTCAATAGAAACAATATTACCTTGTTTTTTTAAAATTCAAATTTTACTTGTTTAATTAGGAAAATAGATATGATATTCATACTAAATAGTGAAATATATTTTAATTTAGTAAAAACTGTCCAGTTGTTAGATTAAAAAAAGAAAAAAAAAGAAAAATATATAAAAATAAATATGCAACGAAATGAGACGTACTTATTTATTTTTTAAATTACTTCGCTGAATTATCTGGTTAAATTAATTTAAAAAAATCAACAAACCTCAAGTCTTGAGTCATGAGCTCATTAGATAAGGTTTTCTTAGCCGGAGGGGAGAAAAAAAATCAATTTTAATTTGAGCTGTTTGGAGAGGTTCCAGCTGCAAATACGGCAATCCGTCTTACCCTTGCGCTGCCGGTGATTTTTTTTTTTTTTTAAACCAGTTTTCAAAGATTTATATTTTACCTCTCTACCCACCTTGCGTTTTAATCATTAGCTTATGATTAAATAACTAATAAAAAGCAATAAAATCTCCGTATAAATTAAAAAAAGAAATGGCATAAATAAAGTGCGAATTGCTTCTAACGGCCTGAATCACTATTAATAAAATGCTAGTCTCAGGTAGAACCTTAAAACCATCCCTCAACGTGATTGATTGCACAGTTGAGTTTATGTTATCAAGTGAACGGCCAGTCCTGTTTATCCAAATTGATTTCGAATAAATTCGTTTTATTACTTTCCTTTTCCACTTCAACTGTATCGTGTCGGTGAGAAAATACGGTAGGAATTTTATTTTCAATTGAATTTTGTTTACAGCTGTTTTTAGCTCATGGGCAATATAAAATCCCTTGCGGTTTGCTTTGCACTTTTATTTGGCCAGCCTCCGAAAAGCTTGATGGTTTATGATCCAAATGCTTTTTAATTCTTCCATTTGTTTGCTGTTTTACCAGCGAATTTCATGTCGTTTTTTTGCACAGCTCGATTCCGTAAGTCCAAATCGGTTTAACATGTGTTGTATGTTGTTAGTTTGTTGTGTCATTGAGGATTTGGACTGAAATAGGCGTCTGAGTTGTGCGTATCAGTTCTTGTCTGTTTTGTTTTATGCGTATGTTCCATCTAAGTCTGCTGTCTAAGTAGAACCCAAGGTAGTGGATTTGGTTGGATGCGGGGATTAACTTACTGTGAATGTGCACAAGTGAGGAGATACATCTTCTAAGTGTGAACGTCGGGGTTCGCGGCAGCATTGTGGTCAGCGTGATAGACCGAGCGGTCGTAGGTTTGATTCCCATTATGTATGATGAAATAATCAACTGAATCGATGCTTGCTGCGATGCAATCTCATGAGGCCATTGTCAGAAACGTTAGGTGCTAGTTTTTTGTTCCTGCGTCACCAAGTTCACCAGTGGGTGATGAGCTCCAAGGATAGAGTCAGATGTGAGTAAAAGCAATCGGTGTCTTCCGCGACGGTAGTGATGTGTGAGTTTGGCTATATAACTACAACTATGTCAGTTGTGTAGATAATGTAGAGGATTGGTCCTAAGATACTCCCTTGGCGAACGCCGGCCTTAATGGGCTTGATGTCTGAAAATTCAGAGGCAATTCTCAATTAAACTAGTGATTCGAGAGTAGGAGACCTGGATGCCACACTCTTTCTCTAAAATTAGAAACCCACCCACATTCACTAGCCACATCCAATATTCTTTCTTGATATAGATCATGTAGATTGATCATTTTTTCAAAACAACACTAAACCGTGAAAATTTCTTTATTTTTATTTCCTTTGCTAAAGACGTCTGGCTCTACAAAGTGTTTATAACAAACGAAATTAATGGGATGTAATAAGTTGTTGAGGTCTGAAAGGAGGTCTGCCTATTCATGTATTCATGCTTGTTTAGTTTGTCAGACATAATTTAAGATTGTCACTTTCTTCAGTGGTGGGCAGTAGACTGTCAGGCTAAAAAGCAATTAATAAATCAAATCCGGCATTGTTTTCTGTACAATCCAATAATTTAATGATACTTGACAGCATTTTAAGGTCGAATAAATGGCCAATGTCTGCCTAGATGCTTTATGTTGAACACTATTTCCATATTGATTCATTGTAAAATGAATGATGAGAGAAATCGGTCATACTTCCCATTTCATAAATCTTATATCATTCCTTCCATGTTCATTTCTTTCCATTTAGATCGTGATATTTACGGAACTAAATATTACGAGGTGGGATTCTATCACGTTCGTACTCGGAGGCCAAGGCCGGTTGTATGGATGGCAACTTCCACTCTAAATTCCCACGCAGACCACCTGTTTAATTCAGACGTCGTTTTAAACGTGACCAATACCCTGTTCTCATCGGGCAAAGTGAGCCCGTCTCGAATGTCTCGTATTTCTTTTATCAATGGGCGACTGTCAAGAAAGTGAAAATGAAACTCGTCTCCCAATCAAAAATACCAAGAAATCTTTTGAGTCATTGGGAAGACGAACAAGATGAAGAATACATATGGAAGACCCATAATTTGCCGTATAAAAAGGCACATAAAACAGTTTATCCGATTCGGAACATTTAAATAAAATAAGGAGACCACCTTTGGATCATCAACTGTAGTATTAAAAATCTCTCAAGAAAAATTAAGCGACCTAGCAACTCAATGTATTTTTAATGAGTCTAGCTCTACAGTTTTACGTTTATAAAGACCTTTAGTCAGATAGCCAAGCAGTCCTAAAATCATTAACAATAAATAAGGAGTTTTTTTTATACTCATCCACCTCCCCGCCGTACCTAAGGGAGACCCCATACCGGCGGACTACGGCCACTAAACTAATTCAAATGGGATGCAAGTTTAGGAGATCTTATTGTGCTTGACAGCATCCTTCGACCTTGCCCTGAAAGGGAAGACCCAAGGAAGTAGGGAAATATTTTTCTTATTATTAATTTACCTAAACTAATAGGTCTCCCCCTTGCTGGTTAAACCTTTTGAATAAACTTTCTAATAAAGATATATATATATACACAATATTTTAATAAATAACTAATAATTATGGGTACAAAGAGTAACCAGCCCGAAATTAAAAGTTCAGGGAAACGCTAAGATCTAACAAGTAACTTAGTAATAATAGGAAAAAAAAGAAAGAAAGAAAAAACTAGTCAAGTACTTTATCGATTATAGCTCGGCTAAGTGGCTTGAGGACCTCAAAGGGCCTCTTTTCTTTAACCAGTTCGTTGAGGGTCGGTGGCCAAGTGTGGCGGAAGAGGAGCTTTAGAGGTTCCCTCGCACTCTCAAGGAGGGGGCAGTTGAATAGTCTGTGTTGGACACTGTCCTCAATTCCACAGTCGGGACACTGGACTGTTGGCTCTACGGAATCGGTGCAGGTAAGCGTTGAAATTTCCGTGACCTGTCATTATTTGTGTGATCCAGAAATCTGGTTGAAACTACTTTGCTCTTGCTCGGTCCTCAATACTGGGTAGGAACTCGTGAGTTAACCTTCCCTTGGTGCTTCTGTCCGATCTTTCCTGCCACAAGTTGTCTATCCAAACTGCAAGGATCTCCCGGATCTGCTTTCTAGGTGCAGTTCGTAGCCATTCTCTTTGCCTCTTGATTCTTTTCCCTTCGCTCTTAATCACGGGGCTTGTACTTAATTTGCCTTTTAGCACTAGCGATTCGCATTTGTCAGGAGCTATTTTAATGCCTATCTGACGCATCCAAATTTACTATTGTTGGCTCCTTTCCATCTTTTAGCTGTCGGATTGCAATTCTACTGTGGAGGACAATGTCTATTGGTGCAGCGGAACCAAGGACTTGGAGGGCGTGAGTAGGGGCTGTCCTATAAGCTTTGGTCGTTCTCAGGAGCGCTATTCTTTGACTCTGCTCGAGGATGCTTCTACTCCTGCTTTGCAATTTTGTTCCCAAGCTGCTCCTCCGTACGTGGCAATGGGCAGGTGTACGCTTTTGTAAGTGATGGAGAGCGCCCTTGGACTCAGCCCCATTTTGATTTCGCGATCGAGCGTAGTTTCGAGAAGACGCTTCTCGTCATTTCTCTGATCTTGATGGCATGGTTTGTAGGACTTAGCCTTTTCCCAAAAACTGTGCGTAGGTACTTTACCTTTTCGCTTAGCTTGATTCTTTTCCCTTCCATCTTAATCACGGGGCTTGTACTTTACTTGCCTTTTAGCATTAGCGATTGGCATTTGTCAGGAGCTATTTTAATTTGGCCTCTTCGCACCATTTTTTGATCGCCGTCACCAATTAATAAGGATTCAAAAATAGTAAGTGAATACATCCAAAATATAGAAAACCTGTGAAAACAACCTGACAATATCTCGGGTGACAGGACTAAAAGGAGTTTTGGATGAAAAAGGAAAGAGGAGAACCTGCAAGACTTTATTGGGATAATACAATCATATAGCTTGTCCTTATGGGAAGGGCCCCCAAAACGGACAAATACATTACAGTTAGAGGGTAAGATAGGGATGGTAGGTCACTGCCATTTGAGAAAACACCTACACAACATGGATATTTTTAGCAATGACAAATTGTCTAATCTATCAGGAGAAGAAACTGACACACGTATTATATTCGAATCCGAAGTATGGTCAATGGAGATTGTATTTTTTTGGTAAATAATTTTGTTAGAATTTGGTCGTATATTGTTCGCCATCACGAGTGGTTGTGTATTTACTGCTTAAAGTTCTCCTCCTTTTGTACGTCTTGTTGGATTTTGCCTTCTTCAGTGAATTCTAGGGAAGTTAGTACAGCAAGTATGCAGGGACAGTGGAACTTGACACGTCACAACTTACCTTATAGTTTTTTACCCCACCATTCTCAGTTTTCTTGATAGTTCCTGTGAACAGAATGGAAGTGGTGATTGAAAATACGATAATTTACAACTATTTATTCCTTTTGGTATTACATTTCGTTTTGCCTATTGAACTTGTAACATTAATACATCGTAGACTAAAGAGTCACGTTGCGTATTTATAAACTAAAACATAAAAGCATTATGTACAATTAGTAATTTGTTCATTATAATAGTTGTAATAATCAATTTAAAAGAGTATCGAGTTTAGTACTTGTTCATATGTATCATAATTCATTTTGTTTAGGCACTCATTTTTAATTCATTTGTTTATAATTAGAATATATTATAATCCTTAATATTATTTTGAAATTCCTTAAATGCATATTTATACAGTACCTTTTTCTTATTGAAAAGATAATAAAGGATCATAAAAGAAGTCGACATGTGTATAAATTCGCTCTGTTGTTCATTTTCATAACTATATTAATAATGATTGAATAGGTTTTGAGTAAATCAAAACAAAACGAAAAGACTGATATGAGTAGGACGATTTTGATGTAATGTATGTACCAGAGTGTCTATTGCCGTCTACATAGAGCCCGTCTTTATAGCTCAATTTATACCCTTTCTGACCCATAACACTGAGACACTCCCGTGACCCTTTTTCTAAAACAGCCCCACTTTTATACTTCGTGTGTGTGTGTGTGTGTCAAGAACTTTATAACGACTCCTATCCCAATACCGCACAAAGACCGAAGTTTATTGATTAGCCCGAGACGTGCGGTTTTTCACAGTGGTGCTGCATTTTCTGGAACGTTTCGAAATCTGCTCGGTGTCGTTGATGCGTGTCACGTTTCCCAGAATCATGAAAAAACAAACCAAAAGAAACATTTCCAATATTGAATTTCAGCTGCTTGTATAAATTGGTTACCTGCTGGGTTTTTATGTTAGTTCTTTAATCGTAAGACGGTTGATTCAGCATAAACCCAAGAGAACGATCGAACCCAGGGATGATCTGTGATAATAGAACTTGTATACTTAAATAATTTCACCGCTCATGGCAAATCAGAGCGTACGGCTATCGGCATTGAATTGGCTCATTCCAATATTCATGAAATCAAAATAACCCTGCAACAAACGGGTCGAAACAATATTAAATTTCTGAACAATGTTTATGCATAAAATCTATCTTGTAGCACGGATGATTTATTCTCCTTTGGAGCAAATATTTATTTATATTTGTCTATTATCTAGGTATTGTGATTGTTCGGTGACTCCATTAATTATATGGAATCTTTTTTACATTTTTGTTGTGCATTTACAATAATAAGAAATGAAAAAAGGCGTATTATTTCGACAAACACCACACAAACATTTATTTATATATTCATATATAAAAGTAATTTTGATCCTGACGATTTTGTTAAAATATGCTTTTAAAAGTTGAGTAAAGTTGTCCACTTTATAATTTCTATTTGCCGTTCTGATCTGAGAAATGTGAACATATACTAGGGCGTGTTATAAATATTTTTCAATAAAAATTTTGTCAACTTTTTTTACGCGTGATTTCAAAACATTTCAAGAAAGTAATACTCAAGAATGAAAGCCCCTCATCGAAAAACGGCCCCATATATGAAGCTTAGTTACAAGAACATCAAGTTGTGTGATGAATGAAGAAGACCAGGCCCCTCTAACTTGCTTCATAGACTACAATGTAAATTATAATAACGTAATAATGATCAGTTGCTTAAACCTTAATTTAACTAGTTTTATGTACATAATAATCAATGTACTACTGTTGTAATCCAATTTAATTTTACATTAGTTATGTTCAAAAGTAGTTAAATTGATGGTTGGGCAAGTTATATAGTCTATAATAGATGGGTAATTAATTTAATAAAGATACAAAGCGCGAGTTTGGCTTGACTTTTCTCGAAGTAACAAAATACGGAAGTATAAATTTCTTGTTAATAGGGCGCTTGAATAGATTAAACCCCGCATGACCGACCGGTCGTGAAGGTTTAACATAGCGAAGCGCCGTGTTTGTGATATTTCATGTTTATCTCTCTCTCTCTTTCTGTCTCTTTCTCTCTCTCTCTCTCTCTCTCTCTCTCTCTCTCTCTTTTTTTATTTTTTCGATTTTTCTACCCCTTTACTTTTTGCCGTTTGTCGAGCTTAGGATTAGAGATGTTAGGGAAAGGACCTATGTCGAAAATCACATTAACCTCTCGTTGTTTTTGTCCCATTATGAAGTCACAAAAGAAAGACATCCTCAGCGAAATTCTCTCCGTCCCGAGGGTAAAAAGTATAAGTGTATATAAAAATAACACGGTTTCCTTTCTACTTAGTACTTGAAAGTTGTAACATCACAAAGTCTTTTCAGGTTGGACTTTTCAGTTTTCGCGTTTTCCCCCGCAAAGTGCAAACTTTATGCGCTCGGGGGGTTATTTATCTCACTATAACGAGACATTTAACGGTTTTTAATGTGATAGTACTTAATCGATTGAAAAAGTTAAAATATAAAACATTGTTATACGCCTATGCTTTCAGCTTTTTGTAAAATATGCTATAAACATGTCGTTTTTATTGTTTGTGTTTCCCTTTTTATGTGGCAATTTTTATATTTATGATCAAGAACCTCAAAACGTCAAAAAAAAAAAAACCCAAAAAAAACATGAATATTAGAGACCTACATACAAAATGGTTCTCGTTTTATCTTTTAACGTATTGCCCGAGCTTTTTCATGTGGCGATTCTCTAAGAATTATCTTCTTTAATCTCATCCTTACCCCCTAACTCTTCTTTATCACCATTCATTATTGATGAAACGTGAAATTAACCGGAATAAACTATTAATTGATCAATTTACTCCACGATTTATCACCATAGGGCTCCACTGTTGTGTATATCAATTATACCTGAAAGCCGAGATCCGATTAGAACGTTTTCAAAAGGCTCACCAGGCCCGAAATCAGTACGACGTTGGGAATTCCAAGCGTCTGTTCCGATATTCCACAAATGGAAATTCATTAGATAGATTTTGTTATTAAATTTCTTCAGTGGAAAATGTTTTAATTTTTGTCAGACGCAGCCGATAATTATAGACACTTTTAATCATTTACATCCTTGAATTAATCAGTAATAATTAATCAGGCGACGGTTCTCCATTAATTATTTACGTAGTCATTTATTATTTAGACGCAAACCCCTTGACAGGCGCCCTTAAACTGTGGGCCAAGCTTTGTTTCAGACCCTATATTTCTCCCCATTCGAATTTTGACAAATTTCTTTTAAAATAAATAAAAAAGAGTTGCATTAAGCTCAAACGACAATTTTTATAAGTAGTATTTAAATGATTGTCAATGGTTTTTTGGTGAACTTTTCCAACTTCTGTACTGACATAGTATGATTTTTGTTATTAACCTGAAATAAATAACTTTAATATTCGTTATTACTGTGATTATTTATGGAGAGAAATCGTGTAAGTTTTTTGTTTCTTCCGGTTACTGTTGCCATCACTAAATCCGTAGGACAGATTACAGTGTGATTATATGATGGGCTAAGTGCGAGGTTTCGAGTCCATCGTCGTTTCAGGCGATGTGGCGGTGTTTCAGGAAAGTGTAGATAAGCCTTGGGCCGTAGGGTTAGGATGGATCGAAAGCGTGGAGTTCACTTGTGGAAGCAATATAGTTTCGTTGTTGATATTGAGATTAGTGACGTAATTAGTAGCTTTAATAATTTATCTGACGACTTTTGATTGAAAGGAGTGGATGCACTGGAGATGGATGTCTTTGCGGAACCCCACAGCATGATTCCTTATGCCCAAAGCGGTCGCAGAATGCATTGTATAAAGTTAGTTGAGTTCAGATTTCAACCCTAACAATGTTTGTAGTTATCCATGTTTTATGCAGTGTTGTTGTCTGTTAAGTCTTGTGTGAGAATTCCACATCAGTCTGATGTCTGTTTAGACGTATCTGACTTGAGTGTAAGTAGGTAGCTTCTTGTTGATGTACCGTGATGGGCAAGACTGTTTCTTTTTTTCCAGTGGAAATGAACACTACATTTTTCTTGATTGAGTCTTGCCGTGTACTTTTTGCTCAAGTCTTTGACAAGATCAAGGTGTACTTGAACGTTAAAGGTTGGTTAAATAGGATTCGGGTTAGAAGACAGAATTGCGTTATCCGCTTAGGTGGTAATGATGGTATTGGATTGTATTGGAGTCATTTATTGTGTAAAGGATGGGATCAAGAAGCTTCCTCTTAGGACGTCGGCCTTTACCAGTCTATAGCAGGCTATATATGAGTTGCTGCACCTCACTCTGAAGCGAGGGTCTGTTAAATAGGATTCAAGTATAAGTTAATAAGGAGCGGATTGGTTTAAGTTGAAGATGCCTCGGTGACAGAACTGGGCTCATCAAGGAACCTTATTCTGCAATGGTGTCAACAACTCTGAAACTTTGCTGGATCGAGGAATGATAGGGACAGTAGCCGAATTTGAAAAGCAATGATTTGATGTGAATCTAGTGTTGTTATTAAACTTTTAAAAGCAGTCTTTCGAGGAATTTGGACATCACCGGAAAGAAGGCTTATGGGTCTGTTGGAGGATATTTGGTAGGGAGGTTTGTGAGCTTTAGCAATGAGAATTCTGACAGAATACGAGAGAAAAGTGAGTGGGTAAGCGATGGTATATATATAACCACAAGCCACCATTTTTAGTTTTGGCAGTTTATACACTACTTTGAATTTTGATCGCAAATTAACATTAAACAGAAGTAAACCAAAGTGATTCAATTGTAATTATTTATCATGTTGAATAATCATATCTTTTTTAAGGGTTCATATCGATTAAATAATATAGACAATATCGCCAATAATGTGTCGAAATATCCCAATTGAAGGAAAAGCAATATTATTGTGAGTTGTAGTTAGAATTTTTTTCCCATGCATCACATTGCCATTGGTTTGCAGTTTATTCTCAAAAACCCAGAAATTTCAATATCATTTGAATTTTGCTGCCTGTCTTGAGCGAAAATAACTATTTTATATGTCAATTGTTGCAAGGTTTATTAAATTTATTCTCCACGATCATCCCTGAATATATTTTCCCAGTTGTTGGGAGTACGACTATATATAGATATTTCTTTAAAAACAATGCACAACGTAAAAATGACACAGCAGATTTTCGTCCGTTGTCTTAAAACTTGATTGTCATTTATATTAGCGACATTTCGCTGTTGGTTCGTTTGGCACAGAGGTCGACGAGAAAGCACCGAATTTGATTAAGATTAAATAATTACACCCATTTATACCCATATAGCTAGCTCGGAATCATTGGAGACAGGGGGTTTGTTATTCTAATACACTTTTAATATTTTATATCTCGTATTACATACATCCTACAGACAGTACCTATATTTTGAAACACATCATCGAAGGCTGAATAGATCAGGAGAGATAGTCTTTTTTTAAGTTTATATTACATAGTTTTGTATATATTGTGTTTAGTTTTTTTTCCATAAATAGAGATATAATATTAAAAATTACCCCTAACGCTTTTTGTAATATAATGGATATGGGTATTATTTTTCTATCGAGATAATAATTGACAGATTAATGTTATAGTAATTAGGCTACAAGAAGAAACATCAGCTTCATTTTCGTTATAATATTACATTTTGAAGATTGCTTAAACAGATTTTAGTACGAAAACCCTTTAGTATTTATTTAATTTTATTCATATTACAACTAAATTCGAACATTTTTCTGTTAGTCAGGAGATTTTGATAATATGATATGAATATGAGAAACAGGTAACAATAAAAACTTCGGCTTAGACTTCTTTACTTCCATCTAAAGGAATAAATGTTATTATTACAAAACAAATATTTTGTTGTCGTTAACTTGTTTTGCAATTCATATAAATTTATAAGCAGAACGTCATGAAATTTGACGCGTTTTGTAGGAGGCAGATAGAGTTTGCATATAAAATATATAATCCTTAAGAAATTACATATTTAAATTAAGGGATAAACAGTTAAAATCGGTTGTAAAGTTTAGGAAAATGTTCGAATTTTTATGTACACGCAAATTTGATTGGAAAAGTGCGATTTACAAAATTATAAACAGACAAGTAATAATTTTGAAATAAACTTTCTGAAAATCTGAATATATACATATAACATTTTTTGGTATCGATATGAGGTACGACATTAACGTGTATCTATATATTATTCAGATTTCAGGCTGGTTGTTTAATAATTGAATGTATCAGGTTGTTCCTTAGGCAATTCTATTTTTCTTAGAGACCTCAAGTTACCCGTCTCTAGTTTATAATTTTGGTCCGTACACCCTTATGTTTAGCAAAAGGTTGCACCAATTAGTTTCAATTCGTCTGTCATCGATCTCGCCAAAGATCGGGCTTTTCTCTGGGTCGGCCACCTCCTACTCGTCGCTGCTCGACGTGCTCGACGGTCGCGGGGTGCTCGGTGAGAATCTTGCTGTCGTTATCGGTTCGGAGTCGTTGTGAGATCCACGAGCCACCTTCCAACCCTCTTCGCCGTACATCAGATCCTCGTTTCTCTGAAATAACCGGCCCAAGATTAGTAACAAGTGGAGAAACGATTAAAAGCTGGAGCGTGCGTGGAAATAGCAGTGTCGAAGTGTTAACGCTTTAAGCATTTATCTTTTAGTGTTTTTATGCCCTTTGCTAAAATCTTTAGGATTATGTTTTTATTATTTATAATTTTATTTATTAATCTGTACTTATAAATATTTACAATTTTCTGACAGACATCCTTGATTTAAAATATGTTTATCTTAAGAGTTTTGCTCTTCCTATAACTAGAAATGATCAGATGGTAATTCAAAATTGTTTACAATACTTCACTTCAAGCTTACGTCGATGAAATATTTTATCATTGATCATTCCTGCTACAAGTATGTAATTTTAATGCATAACTCATTAATATGGCAATAATTAAAGTTAACTAAAAAGCCCATGCAGTTATACATGCAATTTGAGGGTATCACGATGTGAGAATTGTGGTGTTTCGAGGGCGATTAGCTTATGACGCCCAGTTTAATTAATGGCTTCCTTCGAGGGTTATTAAGAGAGAGCTGCTATTTATTTGACATTTTAATGTAAAATATACGTTGAAATTAAAAAACTTATTCTAATATTTTAAAACGACGCAATAGATGTCGTAATACTTAGTTTATTATTAACCGAAATTTTAAAATAGTACTTAATTTTTTCGTTCCCTATATTTGCTATTCGTTTTATAACGCGATTTAGTTGATCGACCTAGTAAAAAAGAGCATATTTAATTAGTTACCATCGTTCAACCCATTTTAATGATTGGAAAGAAAACTCATAGCTCCGTGGTTAGGCTTTCATCAGCTCCCTTTCATCAGTACTTTGAAGCAATTAATTATAATTTACAAGCTTAACAAATATGAACAGCAATAGTTCAAACCTGAAGAGGAATCGTGGCACGATCCGAAACGTTGAAAATAATTTCCATCAGGTTACCCTACATACGCTACTACACGTACCACGGAACCTAAACTTACCGTAAAATGACAGTCTCAATATTCATAAATTTATCTACAAAAAATACTTGTTTGAGAATTGTTGTCAACTATTGAAAATTATACTATGCAATTATAATTAAAATACCGACAATAAGTACAAAATATAACTGAACTAATCAGCTAATAATGGCAATAAATAAAAATTAATGTGTTATTGCGTTAATTTATGAATTTAGGTTTCAATATTGTAAATACATGTTCATATTTATTACATTTGTAAATTATTAATGTAAGTCTTTGTATAAAGAATACATTCCAAGTTCGACGGAGGAGTTAAATGTCTTCTTTACAATTGGCCTTATCCTTGGCGTTTTTAAAAAAAATGAATGTTTTTGTTAGTCTTGCGAGACCTGTAGGTTCGGGAAGAGCATACTATCGATTCATCATCCCGACAAGAAGCCTCAAAAAATAAATCACACGAGAGTTCTATTTTCCAAATCAAAAATTGACCCTCGCTTTCATACTCCTTCGGAGGTACTCGAGAAAGATAAATATCCCGATGTTTTAATTTGAATAGAGAATAAAAACGGAAACCCCCTTTCCATTATCCGGCAGAATAATGAGGGGGATGGCCTGGGAAAAACTGGCCGACATTCAAGTCTGGGCTCCCGTGGTAATGATCTCACGAGGTTCAGCACTCTTTCAGCCTGTCATCACGGCGGAACGTAACAGTTTATCCGTTTTAGAGGGTGGTTCGGCCTTCTTTGCACACAATCTGATGTGACCTCGTCTAACAACAATTTCACAGGATTGTATTTCCCCGAATGAGGGATAGATGACTCGGAATCTCTTGACTCTCGGTGATCTATTCTATTCTTGACGTACGATCCATCACCGAAAGGAAGTGATTTAGTGATTTCTTTCACCCCTTCCAGATTTTTTATATTTCAAATGTATAATAAAAAAGGACATTTTGGGAGTTATATCGTAGAAGAAAAACTAAAGTATAATAAGAAAATTAGAGTTGTATAAATATCACTCGTTAAGTTTCAATGGAAAGCTGGATAAATAACATTGCATAGTTTTTCTTGTTCTGCAGCAAGAAATATTCTACCGAAACATTTACACTGTCGTGTCAAAAAATAATTTGTTTCAATAGATAACATGTAATAAAGCAGCGATAGGATACAATTTCTAAATATCTTTATTTTCAGTTTTAACATAACCAATTCAAGAGTAATTTTTTTGTTGGTTTAAGGGCAGTTTGGCCGTGTTAGGGGAACACTGATTCCTTTGATATCCCTTCGTCCGTCTCTGTGACGCTCACTATGTTCGCATGTCACTTTGAAGGGGGAAACTGGCTTTATTCTGACATCCGCCCCTTATTCCTGCAATTCCCTTATTCCTTATTCCTCCCGGTTGTAGCGTTTCCAGTTCGTATGATAAGGAGAAGAGATACAGCTGCAAGATGGGCGAGGTTTTATTCCATTTAGAACCGCCCATGCTTGCAGTTACGAGACCGGTTGGTCGTGTAATTGAAAGAAGTTTATATTGCAGGCCGAGATCAAAACAGAAATGAAACACAGAGAAACTATTGAAATACCAAATAGTTTCAATAAAATATTGTATTTTGTTGTTATGATAATTTAACCTACATAGAAATTTTTTATTGATATAAAATCGATTTGATAATATTGTTACTCATTGATCAACTCCTCATTATTGATTCAATTTTTTTATTTTTATCGTGAGTCTTATTTAAAATAAATTATTAGTGGTGTCTTTGGCGTTTAAAGAGTTAGTTGCGTGTATTCCTCGATTCACAGATTGCCTTAAATCTGTCAAGAGGTACAGGACAAATCATGTTCCTTTTGGAATGGGGGAATCGCATTAAAATGTGCATTGTTATCTGTAGACCATTTGTTTCCGACCCACGTCGTGATTTTTCTTCGGGTACTTTATCTTTAACTTTGTGCAAAAGCCGCTAGAATTCATCAAGTTTTGAGGACGATGCTTTCGACATAGGATTTTTGTCGTACTTTAAAAAGCTCTTTTATAATTTTTGTTGTATCATCCACCAAATTATCACGAACTTTATTATTTCTTGATGAACTTGGTGAAGGAAAAACAAATAAACGGCAGACAATAAAAATAATAAATTTATGAACATATCACACATTCTTACTTGATCCCATAAATACAAAACACAATACAATAAAAAAATAGCATTATTTTCGGTTTGTCTAACCGTCTTTTTTTAATTTTTTGTTTATTTGATGTTGTTTGTTCATTTCTAATCGCCCTTGTTTCAATGTGGTTTTTGTTACGTATTTTCGCCCATTCTACTGGAAATTGGTCTGCGGCAGTGGCGTCTTCCGATACATTGTAAAAATTTTTGGATGGAGTAAATTATATGTATGATGATTGATTGTGGCTTTTTTAAACATTAAAACTACTAAATTTTTTTTAGTCCTTATCGTAAATAAAATAAATTTATATCTTTTCTAATGTGCGGTACTTTATTTGGGTTAAAAGTTAGGCAATCTTTTCCATCTTAAGACGTAGATTGGGCTGAGGTGTTGCTTACACGGAAATCAGCCTAATTTGGAGCCGTTATTTGACACTGATTCCTCGACGCCATGTTTAATTTAATTCTCGTTGAAAACAAATTAGAAATAATGTCGTGCAATAAAGGTAATCCTGAGGACGGCTAGATCTATAATAAAGCGTTAATACCGGAAAACTAATTTTCCAGGTTAGCCTTACTCTACGATTAAGAAGAAAAAACGCATTACGCAATTGAGACGGCCATACAAATTATTCGCAAAAGGCGATTTATCACTTGACAAGAGTGTTGCTCCGGGAATATAACATTTATTGTGAGCCTATGACATTAAAACAATTTTATTTATCCTTCTGTAGAGCCCCGAATAAAAAGCCGTAACCTTGGCAAAAAATACAACTACTTCATTTCGGACCACATCCTCTATTCCAAACATCAATTTGATAACATTTTCATTTTGACAAATGAAAGGGCAACTTTTTCTTTAAGTAACCCATGAGTTGGCTACGATCTGCTTGTTAATAAACCCTACCTCTTTTTTGTTACCAGGGCCCACAATTTTCTGCAACATTCGAACGTATACTGGGCCAGACCACTCTCCAGGCTTTTAGTCAATTTCTATATTTCAGAATACAGCATGAAATTTTTATAAAATATCGGCGAGTGATATCAGTTTTACTGTTTAACATTGGTAAAAATATTTGATTCGGAAACAAATTATTCTCTGTAGAGAGCGTTGGTTTTCAATTAGTAAAACGTAATATGTGTTAACAACTTTTGTAACGGACTCCTACGGAGGATCGTCCGATATTCGGGAGTTATTTAGTTTCACAAAGTTGGACGGTCAGCGAGTTAATGAACTGCTGTCAGCACTTCCTCCCTTAACGGTTTGTGCGATCAACCAACTGCCAAAGTCCTTACGCGAGAATCCATCCATTTTCAAAGCCTGGCCCGAATTAAACTATCGTTTTATTGTAGGGCATGCTGTAACGCATTTAGAGACGGATAAAAGCGAAAAGAACCAGTTCAAGAGAAGAAATAAATGTGTAGAAAATTTCTTCTTAGGAAGGCGCTTGAATAGATTGAAACCCGTATGACTGATCGGTCGTACCGGTTTAGCATGGTGCAGCGCCGTATTGGAAATTATTTTACCTATCTCTTACTCTCTGCCTACCTTTCTGTCTGTCTGTCTGTCTATCTATCTGTCTGTCTATCTGTCTCTGTCTCTCTCTCTCTCTCTTTCTCCTTCTCTCTCTCTCTCTCGCTTTTAATTTATCTTTCCATCTTTTACTTAAATGTTTTATTTATCTCTTGGTTGTTATCAGAGATGAGGTCAAAGAAATATATTTTTAATTTTAAATCTTCGCCTAGCTGTCTGAACTTTATTGTACCTTCTTCAGGGCTCTACAAAAGCGTCTATTATACATTTTAATTTTGGTCAATTTGACATCAAATATATATATAAGAACAAGACATACATTATTGCACTTACTGGTTCCTGGTTAAAAAATGTAAAAACGTATATACTTTTATTTTCATGTCAACACTGAGAAACCTTTATTTGTTTCATGTCCTGGCCATAAGGCTATTATTTGTTTTGTTACTTAATTTGATATATTAGATCTGAAACTGTAAGGCTTTTAATAAATCGAGTCTCGCGTTTCAGTTAGGAACTTGAGAAGTGTTGTAATTGGAGTCATATATGTAATTAGGAGTGCGAGGGGCCGGTGAGGCCGTGGGCGGATCACCATTGATCTTTGTGAGCGTAAATTATAGGACCTGGCCGCATCAATCATGGTCCCCCGGAGGGCCGTGTCTGTCTTTTAGGACCGGTTGTGATTTATACTCGCTCTTCTTTTTTTTCCGGATAACCTGTCAGTCAAACCATTTGAAATAATGTATATATTCATCGGGAGGGATTTGATCGGTGATAAATTCCTACAGGGCCCGATTGCCATTCTTCGGTTTTAAACCCAAATGTCCTATTGTTTGAAAAAAATTAAATTTCATTGTAAAGTACGGGAAGTAGTTTTTTTTCTATATTCGTTGTATGTGAGAATGCAATGAGGGTTTATCCGTTGTATGCGGTCAGGTTTTCATCGATAACTTCCACCTATCTGAAATTTCAATTTCAATGGTGCAGTTTTTACTCCTTCTTGACAAATTAAAAATGTATAGGTAAAAAAGATTTAACTGAATTTAGTTTTATAGGCTAAACTACTACTAAACAATTTTCGTAAAAGACGTAAAAGAAAAAGAAAATCTCCGATTTTCCGTGTCTAAAAAAGTGTTTACTTTGTTCTGGTTATTTTTTACACTTGCTTTAATATGTAGCTTTAAATAAAAATCGCCCAGCTATCTGGTTCTCACAACTGAACTTGTGTACTTTATTTTCAGTATTGATAGGATTTTCTATAAAATTTTTAATTCTTTCGAAAATTTCTCCTAAATTCAGACCCTTCATTATTTAAGTTTTAGAGCAAAATTCTGCAAACAGCGCTGTGTTTCTCCTTGCTCATCATGATCTCTTCTTGCTTAATATTCAGGACACCGACCTTTCCAGATTGCCGCTTAAGATTAAGCAAGGATAATAGTGAATGATTTTAATTTTTTACGTGCAAAGACAACTGTGGTAGCATTATGTTTATAGAAACAAATCATAACTGACATTAGACTTTTATATTGTACTATGCGTCCTGCGGCTAAAGTTTCTTTTGATATCTTTTAAAAATACAACCCGATCATGTTTCCCCTTTATAGCAATGTTCTAACAAAGTTTTGCCAGAAGCCTTTCCAACTCTGCACTTTTATAAATAATTGAAATTTAATCCCATGCCCAAATGATCCACAAAACGTTATCTTGGTAACCAAATTGAAGACTGAATCGGCGCTGGCTATCACTGGGACTCACCTCTCATAGCTGTCAGCATATTGACCGTTTAATGTGCATATTTTTATTACAGATTTTCTAGAATTTTTCATTGGGTGTAATAAAAAAATCTACTTGCAAAATTGTTGACTTTATATAGTAAATTTTAACAAGTTAAGTATTTTTTTGGAAAGAGATGAATGCAACAAAATGGCAATAAATAAAATGCGTCCTATAGTTTATCTGAACCAGTTTTTTTAAACAATCCTATAAATGGGAAAAATATCTTTTAGAAAAAAAAAATATTTCAATGGCTTGCTGTTTTAAAATTACAATTACAGGACATTTTGTATAATAATTTTTTTAAATAGCGGGATCAAGGGCCAGGAGCACTTCTTTAACAAGAAATCAATTATTCTCGTCACTAGCGATGAGTTAATTCGTTTTAATCGGATTGAGAAAAATAAAACTGAAAGTTTCAAGATATCGAGTAGACGAGACATAATTTTACTCGACGTTATCTTCTTAAAGAGGTTTATTTTCCCAATTAATTGTATTCATCCCACTTCCATTGCCTGTCATTCTGCTAATTCTGATCCATGGAAAAGTAATATAAAATTGATTTAGCAGTTATTTACTTTTTACACTAGGTTGTTGATTTTAATGATAGTTTACAATGGCTCTTACATATCTATAAAGCATGAAAACTAGATTATTTTGTATTTAACGAGATCAAACATTATTAATTTTCACCCGGGATGTTACGGAAACTATAAAATAATCATAATATAAATCGCATCGTATTATGTTTATAGTAAATATATTGTTTCTACAATTGTGAAACACTGGCTCAAAAATGATTAGATTTTATTGAAAAATATATCTTTTTTTAATTTCATATTTAAAATATAAATGGTTAATTTAAATATGGAAATTATTCAACCTTCCATATTAAAAAGGTGCAGTAGTGCGCATTCAACTTTCGTCTATATTGCTAGGGGCAAAAAATAACTGCATTTCAGAAGGGGAATGCTTCAATTAAGGACGGTGTCGAATGTGGTTGAAACGAAGGAACCAAATTTGGCTAACTAACTAAATGCCTCGGCTTTGAGGTACAAAGTTAATTCGGTGCGGTCGGAAAGCTGTGATTGCCAGAGGCTTCATGCTGTTGCTTTTCCCCGCTTCCCTTTAACAATAACAAACTCATCAGTCCTTGTATCAAGGCGATCTTAAGCCATTTGAATTCAATTTAAACAAACAAAAGCTTATCTCATTAATGCTAAGTGTATATAAAAGTGAAATATGCTTCTAATTTCGAATCCATGCGTTTTGCTGTTGAATAACGGAAAGTTTGCGCGCAAAGGCCTTAGTAAGTTTGTTAAATCAGCTTTTCTGCGTGCAGTAACTAAGCGTTTTAATACTGAAAGCATTTTCAAAGGAGAAATAACACTTCAAACATGTTTTATTAATTGGCTGTTTGTAGAATATGATACGTTATGACACTCGACGTATTCCTGGCACTGTTGACTTTATCAAGTACATATTTTATGAGTGTATGACGTCTGAATAGAGAAATCCCAGGGGTGTCAATATTCACCGGTGCTGTACGCTTCTTATTACTTTCTTTAATAATTGTGTGAGCCTCAGGAAAAGGTTTATCTTTCTTTGCAGAATTGCGAATAATGAAATTACAATTTAATTCAACGCCAGAGCAGATTATCATCAATCATTGGAGTTTTAAAGGTTAACTTGAATAATAGAGAGTTTGCACCAAATTACGATCTGAACATAAGCTTATTTTACCCCATGCCCTAAATCTAGCTGTACATTACGTTATAAATTAGTGAAAAAGAATATCTATGAATTATAAATAATTCCATTAGAAAAATAAGTTCATTTGCTGTATCTGTTGTTTTCAGTTTTCAAACGTACATTGACAGTTCAAAATTCTCTAATATAGCAAATGAACACATTTGCGCGAGCTCATCGTCTCATTGTGTTAGTATGACGCTACTTGCCAGTTCCCATCAAGCTAATACCTAAATTATGGAGACACTTGTCAAAGGTTGTCGGGTTATGCATATGAGACGCTGGGATGTGTTTTAACAATGACTTTATTGTTTTAATACCTTGTATAAAAAGGTTTTATTTCATTAAACGTTGAAATAATACCGTAAGGTGTAAATTTGGCATCCGATCTGCGTCTCTCCTGCAGGAAAGAGCCTGCCGTTGTTCACTTAGGCTTAGACCCTGATGCAATTTATTGAATCCACTCTTGCAAATAGGCTTTTCCTAAATTTGGTTTTTAAAATAGAATAATTAATTCTATGTATTTTGCTTCTCCGATATAGTTATTATTAACTACAATCATAAAAACCTATATTAAAAATTAGGGGTAAGGCAAATTGGAAAAAAAAACTTCCTTCCTTTAGTTACGTTCCTTCAAGATTTTTAGGACTATTTCTCTTTGGGATTTCATTCACTCTTATTTATTGTAAGATGCGGTCTGGTGCGATGTAGGTTTCAGAAAAACATTTTCTTTATCGTGCCAACGTTTCGATCTTTATTGAGATCATCTTCAGGGCTCAAAATATTTGTTTTCTGTGTAATTGTGGCATTCTTGCGTGTCGTGTTGAGAGATTATTTATTGTAATGTACGTTCTATTAGTCATTTATTTTTTTCAAGCATAATTTTTTTAAAATCCATCGTCGATATCATTGTTTATAGTATAATTTTTAATTGCTGACATGTATGTATTTAAAATGTCAGAATATTGTTTACTTTTTCTTGAAAAATTTACGTTAAATGTAAATTATTGCAATGTACAACCTCGTTTTCTTTATTTGTGACAAACATTACTTTGGTAAATTAGTTTAAATGGTTTTGAATGTTCAAAACTTAGGTTATATTTGTGATACAGGATAGAATCGCCCCAAATTAAGTTCGTAATTTTATAATTGTACTTGAAAACAGGGTTCTAGGAAATAAATGTACATGTCAGTTATCTTTTAAATTATCAATTATTGTTTCATAGTCCTGATCAAGGGAAATACATCTGGAAAATTTTTACTGAATTGAGTGTTTTCTTTTAATTTGATCTTTCTGTGATTTTTATTATAAAAATTTCTTTCAAATGCAGTATGAATTGATATTTTGCCATTTTTACTGATTGCTCTGGTCCATTTATACATTTCTTACTTGCTTCATGATCGTATTTTTCTCAAGCTATCTTTTGGAAATTATTACAAGGGAATACAGCCTGCTATCCATTTAATTATATTCGCTTTCTTATTCGGCAAGTGAGATATTCTCACTTGTCATGGATTTTCAGTAGATAAAGTCGGTAAGTTCTAGAAAGTTGAAGCCGTTGTTCTCTTTTTCCGCGATAAAAGTTAAGTTTATGCTGAGCGAGTGGAAGTCCCCTTGGTATTATTGTCTCTTGTGGCATGCAATCAGTCAAATCCAGTGGCGCTTTATCGCAAAGCTCTACCTTGTAAACGTGGCCTACATTTCTTGAATTATCTTTGCAGATATTAATTTTACCATTTAATATTTTTAAAATATATAATAAAAATAGCTGTAAAAAAATATAGATTTTCTTTCCTAGGTTATAAAATGACTGCTTTACCCTCGAATTTAAGAGCATGAATCTCTTGCTGAATGTGTGGCTTTCGCTATTATTATGTGGAGCTGGGCGGTGAATTTAGGACCTTAAAGTGTCAGACGTGCTTGTCTATGCAAAATAGAATTTGACGGCCCCCCTACTCTATAATAACATTCCCAGCTACAAATGAAATTTCTAGACATCGTAAAAACCTCGTTTCGCTTGTTTGTAACTGGTGTTTGGCAATCACAACATGTAAATTAACTATTCAAACTAACTCCGTCCAAATATGAACGCATATGGCAGCATAGCAAAGGTAATTCAGGACAGAGGAATTTTTTTCTTTTAAATAGCGACGGATCGTTCTGTCGTGTTGGTGTGCTCATACAATCTAGTCACGTTGCGCCACCGGTGAACTTTTCATTGCCGTTTTAACGTTTTACATTTTCTTTTAAGACGGAAAGAAAGCCAGCTTAGGGAGAAAGTGTTCAAAAGAGAGGTGTATCCTGTTTTTCATTTTTATAATAGTATTATACCCCTTTTCATGAACAGGTTCATATTTCTTCCACTTACGGTGTAGCGTTAAGGCATAACCTATTGTTCCTCGGTATTAACCTTTTTTCACAATCCTTTTAAATTTAAGAAGGGTTCGCGATCCTTTTCTTTTAAACATTTTCTAAAGAATTGTAATTTAACAACATTTAATTCCCATATTCTACAATAAACGATGTAAAAATTTCTACTTCGAATTTATTTCCAGCAAGATAAGCTACAAAGATAATTCGAAAAATAAAAGCCTTTTTAGAGGATTTTTTTCTTTATTATTTAACTATGCACTTTATTGAACTTCCAGTGCAGATAGATTAGTGTTGGTCGTACTGATCAGGCTGAATGTGTAACCTACGTCAACTTAATGTCTATCGTTCCCCAAGAAGGATTTGTCTTAATTTAAACTAAGTTTTTTTGTGATTTCCCTACAGTAACTGTAAGTGAACTACAGTTATCTAGGGTGTGATGGTCCCGAAGTCCAAAAGTAGTTCTTAAAGACACCCTAGACGAAGTTTAACAGCTAGTATGACTATGTGTATTGTACCATAGTCTGAATTGTTAGATTTTTACTATTTTACGCTAGAGGTTTGGAGGTGAATGTAATTGAGACTTTTGAGGAACCCTCAAACGACCCTTACAGAGGGGTGAACTCCCGCTACTTTCTAACTTCAATATACATATTGCATTATAATCGCGTTGGTTGCTGATCAGATCCTCTAGGGTTTCTCGGATTGATCTGTTTTAGGATTTAGAAAGAAAAAGCTTTGTTACTTTGGTAGAAAAACAAAAAGTTATGTACTATATTTTCACTTTTATGGCTGTTTATTGTGAATCTTCATGCAACATTTCACTAAAGAATAATGAATGAAGTTATAGTAATATTCCTGAACGACTAAATATTTAGAAAGATTTAATAAAATTGTTTACAGTACATTCAAATTTTAACTGACATTTTCAAGAGAAAATTTTATATTTGTTAATTACTAAGAGTGCGATGGCTTTTAGAAAAAGGGCGAGTGTTTGGTCTTGTAACAAGGAAAGTCGGGGTGATTGCGCATTTACATGAAGAAGCTTTTTAAGCTTTTTTTAAACGGTGTACTGCCCCCTCGTCAATTTATTCGTTCATTTTTTTCTCCACGGTTGTAGGTACTGGAACTCTTTCAAAGGAGGTACTTTAGGCAAAGCTCACCCTGGGGGCTTGGTGGATTTTTTTGTCTGTACCGCCTCTCTCCGAAAGTGCCCTACGTATGTGAGCCCAAACGGTTTTTACCTTCAAGACTGAAGTTCTATTTACATAATTATTAATTAATTAGTAACGAATTTTTTTGAAAATTTAGTAAGATATAAGCTGTGAGAGTATCAGCAATACATTTCATCATTGAATATTTTATAAAATATTGTTTTCCGATGAAATAGTTTTTTAATGGTACATTTTCTATTCAATTTTATCGTTCCTCTAATAGAGAGATGCGGTAGCTTATATAGGATATAAGGTATTTTTTATTCAAATCCTCATACTTATAGTGTTAACTTTACCAATGTTTTTGTATATTAATAAATTTCCACTGAGTTATTTTACTATAGTTATGAAAATAATGCTAATTGAGGAAGAAGAAGGTCTGAAACGATAAAAATGCTTAAATTATGTAGCTGACTAAGCATACCGTGTGCACACAATGAGTAGTTTAGGTAATTGTCGTTGAATGTGCCACTTTCAAGCCGTCGCCTTTGCAGCTGGTGTATTTTATTACATGAATAAAAAAGCAAAAAGTTTTCGTTAAATAAATATCCCGACTTGTCTCCGACCCTGATGCATTTCATCGAAGTCTTTTTCCAACAGACATCTGTGGAAAAATCATAACCGTCTCCCCTATCAATCGTGAATGGTGGGTTCAGGCTACGTGTTTTCAAACGGAAGATAGCCGTCCTCGCGAGGACAACGGGACGTCTGGTAATGCAATGGGAATTTACGTGGAATGCAAGATGAGGCTGGATGAGGAAAAGCCTTTCCACAGCGTCTGAAACTGAACCCTACGTGACCTTTTTCTTCCATCCTTCGTCGGGACTTATCGCCAATAAACTTTCGCCAATTTTTTCTTCTTCCGCACTTGGGTAAACTTTGCCCGGTTGCACTTGACATCCCTGACAAAACTTTTATGGCAATTTTTTTTTTGCATAAGTATTTATAGACAGTCATACAGTATAATGCTCAGTATTTACAAGGTGGAGTAATAGATGTTTTTTCATTAATCTACCGTTCGTTTTCCTAATTTACATCATATAATTATGTTTTTTCAGTTATGTCGTATTGCTTAATTAATGTAGAACTCTAAATNTATATATATGTATGTATACTTTGAAAGATAGTGGCAGTAAATTCTTGAGGTTCTGTTTTAATAAATAATTCCTCTATGTTTGTATACCTGGTAGATTTTTAATAAATTTACATGGTCTTTTATACTTACGTTGCCTAATTTATTGTGAAATTACGCATGTTTCAAAAGTTCATTTTTCGAGTGTAATTTGCTAGTGCTATTAGAATGTTAGTACCTTGGCACGTCAAGCTGGTGATAACTTTTTTTTAAATGCACGCGCCATGTTATTTCACACATTTTGAAAATCCTTTCTATTCTAAAAAAATGATACCAAAAAGTCAAAAATCATCGATTCATTCTGTTGATATTGACGTTTACCTTCAGAATTCAGTAATTTCACTTTATCGTGTAATTGGTAATAAAAAGGAGAAATTTGAGAATTTAATTGGGTAAAATATGAAAATTTATTTTGTGTTGGATTTATTAAACTTAACTTTAAATACATTATCGACGATTTTAGAGTTTCTGGTATCATTAGTTTTAGAATGTAAAGGATTTTCAAAATGAAAAGAAATTCATTTTCACAAATTCAATGATGCCAACTTATTAAAACTTTTATATCCCTGCAGATTATACGTGAAAAATTACCTTTGGAACCTTGCTTATCCCATAGTTTCAAAATAAAACTGGCACAGTAAAAATAAGGACCATACATTTTTTAAAAATTCCATAATACAATATTGACATTATTTTCTTTTTGGAAATTCATTTAGTTGTGACGTAATCTTGTATGTTTACCGGTTGGTCTTACTCCATTTCGTCGGACTTGTTGATTGTGTCGGTTTAATAAAAGCCAAGCAGCTTTTACATATCAGCCAGCCGGTTTCAGTTTATCTCTTTTTACATAAAGAACCGGCTGTTCCAAAAGATGACACGTTTTGAGAAATCTATTCAGGTTTGTTACAAAATCACAAAAGGCTTTTCGAATTGGAAATTATTTTTGTACATATTTGATCTCGATCATATGATCCGCGTTTCCTGGAAATCCAGCAGAATTGGCAACTGGCCGAATTAAGTGATCAAAGCGAACGCACATCGGACGTAGTTTGGCTCCAGAATAGCCAGGCAAAGGAAATGAATTCGGCTTATTACACGGGAACCGTGATCAAAGGGTTTCATGTGTAAATGTCGCATATACCACTCGTCCTGTATGTCGTATATGCACTGGGTCCGTCAAACCGGGGTTAACATTTCACAGCTTAATCTCAGTATTAGTGTTCCATTTGGTATAATCAAATTGAATTATTGTGCATGGAAAGAGGTTAGAGGTAGAATAATAGGATTTTCTGTAAAACCCGGCCCCAGGCGTAAAGATAAATTTGTCAGTTACGGCTCAACAACACCCAATTAAATGTCCCAGTCAGCCGATAACTTTTTATTTCTGTGTTAAAACGCCACGCCCTATCTTAAACCCTTGTCAATCGGTAAAGGCTTGTTTCCTGCACTTTTTTGAATGACTTTAATTTAATTTTCCTATCTAAAATAACGGTTTTTTACTAAACGCGCTTTGTTTTACTGTTTCTGAACCAGTGCTCTAGAAATGTAAATTATTCTGTCCGTAATTGTTTATTAAGTTACGACCTATTTAAACAAACATTTGACTCAACTTATTGGATGTTTAAATGATAATATTTGCCCATTCCCTCATACAACCTCTATGTGCCGTCATAGAAATGTAAGAAATGAGAAAAAATGTGTTATTTTTTCCTACTTTGCATTAGATCTGTGGCATAATTAGGAGTCAAAATGTCTGTTTTGAAAACAAAAATCGATGAACACACCGATGTTTTATTGTTTTAATTTTATTGCCTAACAATAGCATCTACATTTTAAAAATCGATTAAATTAATTGATATTGCAATTGAAAGGAAAAGGTTCGATGGTTTCAGTATTAAAAGAAGTTTTCTCATATCGATTAAGTCAGCCAGTTGTGTTACAAGTTCAAGTTGTTTACAACTAAGTCGTCAAATAAAAATATTTATTGCATAAATTATTTATACAAATAGTTACTTATTACTAGAAAAAGTCATTTTTCTCAATAGAGTCGAAACAGCGAGAGAAAGCATCCTTATAAAAAATTATGTATCCGATATTTTATTATATACCTAAGCTAGTGCTGATTTAAAAAATTAAGATTTTAATGATATTAATAATTCTTTCATGTTTGTTTCAGGTATGTCTTTCGATTTCCAGATATTGTAAGTTAATTTTTTTCTCAGATATAATTAATATCAATTTAACATTATAATTTTACGAGTGTCGTTACGGGATTAATAAGAGGGGATGGGTCATCAACCAATTGTACTATCATTCCAAAGCATCTTTTCAAAGGGTGGAATAAGTGAAAGGCTGGATTGTATGGCGGCTAGAGTATCCCAGAACATTTTGTCCAATTTTTGGAGCGTTTGGTTCCCTGTGTGGGGTCGAACGTTGTCATGGTGCAAGATGACATTTCTGATGGGTCGTCTGCGCCTCTGTTTCGATAAGCGGTATTAACTTTTCCAGATGTGTCCAGCAATAAGCAGCTTTGATCATCCTCTGATAATGGCGAAAATTCATGAGGACTTGTTTAGTCTTAAAAAATTGCAGCGAGAACTTTGCTAGTTGGGATGTTTTGCCCCTTGACAGGTGACAAACTCAAAAAACAAAACTGAACTTTTTTCCCTTATCCCATACTCGCTATGTTCCGGTGGACTTAAGATCAAAAGTCACAATGTACTTCATGGGTTCTTGCACTGCGTTTCATTGATGAAGATGTGGAGTGGAGGGGTTCGTGCACAATTGCTGATACTCTGTTTTTTACTGTTTTGGAATTAAAAAATTCGGAAAATGAGACATTTTTAACAATTTTTTTTAATAGACGCAATGAGTTTATCAAAATGAATGTAAATGACCCTCGTATATTAGTAATCCGGTATAAGTTTGATTTGAAACAAAAAATTAAGTTCCTCCGTCGAGCTTTCGAGTTGTATATCAATATGATAACTTTAAAACAATATATCCAGATTTAATTTAAAAATTAACAAATATGCGCATATATTTAAAAAATTGAACCCTATAGCTTCAAGTAGATATGTAAATACATATATTACGAATTTAATTTTCAAGAGACCAAAACGATCAGTCCTTTCTATACCAGAAATACCAAATTAATTCGTTTATCCTGTACATTACACTCAGCCAATTAGTCTAAATTTGCTATAATAATTCAAATTGAATAATCATAAATTTAAGACCACAACAATTACAAGTTGCCCTATAAAAATAATTACAACATCGACAATTGGCACAACATATAAATATTATGGTGATAAAACAATTAATAGTTATGTAAATAGAAGTAAAAAAATTAGTTCGAATATTTTACAGTAAAAATGTTTATATATTTTTCTTCGTATAAGGGTTTTCATCCCTATTTGTATTAATTATTTATTTTTAATGGTGATATATTATTTTATTTGTGGTTGTGATTTAAGGAACAAATTTTCGTCCTAATTTGATTTTAGATTTTTTTAAAAGGGCAATATCAAATTTTTACTTTTGGACGTTTTGGGGTTTTTTATCCATTACTAGCAACTACTATATTTTACCGCAAGTAGCACAAAAAAAAAAAAAAAAAAAAAATATGTTCTGTTCTGTAAATGAGTGGCAATTGTAATAGTTGGAAAACATTGTATTGCTGAGGATGAAAGTAAACCGTACACCTCCAAGAATACAAAAGTTCATGATACCACGTCTTTATCATCCATTTGATTCTACTTCTGCCAATGTATTTGTCATAATACACAGCTTTTACGTTATCCCTAACCTTTTTTATTCTAAATCGAAACGAGACATGGTGGAACATACTGTTCGACATACAACTCCATCTTGCCTTCGAAAGGGCATTTCCCTGAGTTTAATAACGATGGGACGTGTTTCCGGACGAATAGGTGAGGGGAAATTTGATCAAAGAGTTTTTGGCGAAAAAGGCCCATTGTGGTACGGTTTATCTCAAATAAACAGGATCGAGGACTGCTAATGAAGACACCACTGGCGTGAAACAATAACCCCTGTTATTTTAGGATAGGCTAAAAGGGGTGATGGTCATAACAGTAAATTCACCCTTTATTTTGACCAATCGTTAATTTGGGAAATCCAACGATCCATACTACAACAAAACTTTACGCCTTTTGTCGACTTTATTGTTCAGTTTGTTGAATTTTTATGGTTTTATTTACCCACCCTGTGGTCGCATGGCATTTTTGCTATTTCAACCTTTATTAGATTGAAATATAGAATTTATTAACTTTACTGATTAGTTGATATTCAAACAACTATTGTTAATATGTTTTAAATTTATGTTAAGTTTATTGTAATTTCTTTTCCTAAAAATCGCAAATCCCGATAAATATGCTTAGTAACATATCGAATAAATAACTTTCTTTTAAATGTTTTTTATGTTATAGTGAAATTTTTTTGATAAGGGGATCACCGGTTTTTTCTCCCCCTGGAGGGGCGAAGGACCAGTCTACACTAGGCTAATGTCGAATCCCTTTTCTCATTTGAAAAAGTCTTTCTTTTTCCTCCAAGCATTGAAAAAATTCATCCATTTGAACGTTCGGAACAGAACTAATTCCTTAAATCACGCTGTCGTTTTTATCTCACTCCTTTATACTTTTGATCCTCGAAATTACAACACTGACCGAATGGTTAATAGTGGCCAACAGTAAGATAAACTGGATCACGGAGTCCTCAGTCACACGTGCTATGTGTTACTTTTGCAAATCGCCGGCTATAAATTCACTCCTTTCTGGACGGTTTGCCGTTATTTATCTCTGCTTGGAAATCTTGTCCCTGCGCTACAATCTTTTCACCGTAATCCCCTCTTTAAATATCATTCGTATGGAGCGGATTTGTTGGTTCATTTTCTTGTTACACAATATCTTAAGTTTATCGCACTTTTGTTAACACATTGGAAACAATTTCCTAAGCTATATCTTTACAAATTAATATACACACTTGATATTTGATAGTCCTGATTGGCACACTCGCTGTATGTTAACTATTTTAGTTTCGACTGTATTTAATATTTATTTAGAGTTCGTGAGTTGCAGTCTGGTGTGATATAGGTTTTTAAAAACATTTTCTTTATCGCACCAAGTTTGGATCGTTATTGAGATCATCTTTGGGGCCTGAGATTTATAAACATTGTTCAAATGTGAATATGAATTTATATAATCATGTTCATAATATAGAAATTTTAGGTTTAGTCAAAGTATTCGTACTCACGCAAAGTGTGTGTTTTCTATGTAGATGTGTCATTACTGTGTGTCGTGTTGAGAGTGCCAGTGAGATATTAATGGTTTTTGTTTTATAAGTAGGGATAAAAATCCATTTTTATATGAGGAGTAGGTTTCTTTGAGGTGAAAGGAGTCGACATGGAAAAATGTGTAATGGTTCGGCCTGATTATGCTTTCAGGACTATATAGACAGGGATAATTAAGGAAAGGAAGGACAAATTGTTGAAGATTTAGACTATGTATATTAATCCTTTAATTATTCTCAGTAGAATTAATCTCTGCACTCTTTGTAAGTTCCGAAGTTCTTGTATGAGTTTATGAGATTTCATCCATGTTGGATTGGAGGTGGTAGGGCTTCGTTCTTTTGCAAGAGAGCGACAGACAATTGGTGTCAACTAGATGGGGGTGGTTTCGGTGTTGTACTCGGGTTCTTTCTTGTTGCCCTCGTCCGTTATTGTGCGTTTCACTCGTAGGTCTTTAAAGGCATCTCACACTTTGTAACTCGCGTGATGATTCCCTCCGAAGTTTGCGCATATCGCTTGTTGTTCTACTTTTTCTGCAATTCCGGATTCAGGTTGCATTGCACTTAAACGTATATCAACTTGTGATTTTGTGATGGTATATACCATGAAAGTATGGCAAAACATTGACCATCTAGCCCAAAAACCCATCCAGGTTAATAGAAAAGTTTGTATTTTCCCTCTGTGTAGATATTAGTGATTAGGGCGAATTATATAGAACTCCCTGGATACTAAACCCGCAAGACGTGTGAGTGTGGCAGAAGTGTTGTTCTTGCACGCCGTTAGGACAGATGTGTTACCATACACTAATATTAATCAATCAAATTAGCTGGTGAATTATTTTATTACTCTTAATGTAATATAAAATAAATTTCAAGAAAACTTACACTTGTACAAATAGGAGTATAAATTAATACAAAAACAGGCCAAGTGGTCCTAAAATGGACTTATTGTGTGAAAATTGTTTTGTATGATTGCCCATCGTGCCCCGTTTTGTTTAAGCTTTGCATTGATTGGAACTGTTATCAGCGTACCTAGTTTAATAAATTTGCATCATGTCATCATGTCATTAAACATTGCATAAATGATTGAATGTCGAAAAAAAGGACTCTCCTATGCTAAAAACTTAGAAATAAAAACGTTTGTCACCAGGATTAATTGCTTTGTTCACAATTTAAAAATAAATATTCACTGTACTAAACAAAACAATATTTATATTGTAGTATATTTTTCGTGCCAGACTGTAGTAGTTGTTAAATTTAAGGTGTTGCAAAAAAAAAGTTGTGAAAATTGGGAGGATAAACGGCAGGGAATTGTGCTCAACAGATTTTTAAACACATAAAAATAATAAGGAGAGCGAACAGTCAGTATAAAATAAATGTACAAATATCCCTGGAGGTACGGAAACTGTTACAGAAAAACATATACACACACACTTACTCACATACATTCCCCCCCCCTCTCTCTCTCTTTCTCTGTTTATCTCTTGCCTCTCCTTCTCTCTCCATAGTCTCACACTAACACACTATAGAAGAAAATGTTTTAGAAATTTGTTCAATAAGGGGATGACGGAAAGAATAACATCGAAAATAGGATATACGTTAGTTTTTGTATCTTATATTTTTTTCTCAGAATTCATACAAACCAGAGCAAACTGTCAAACAGTTGATTGAAATAAATTTCCGTTCATAAAGAATATTTTATAAAAGGAAGTAATGGTACAAATGGAGAAGGTGGTCTGTGCGTGTTGTCTTGGTTGCGATATTTTAACTCGCGGGGGGGGGTATTCGTAAGTAGTAAAGTGCTGCTCTATGTTAAACGTGTTTTGTGTGTGTCTGAGTGTCCTGCAATTGTTGGGTGGAAGTGCCTCTTGACGTTTTACTTGTGAATGAGCTCAGCGCATCTGGCATTCTTACTTTTAACTAGGCCCTTCAGACAATGCTACTACAGGAGTTGAAAATTTGCAGAAGCGAAGGTGAATTACATATTCATAAAGGAATAGGGGGGCTGTTAATGCAAGAAAAGCCCTCGGCTCGTTTCAGCACGTAGTGTCGTCAATTTAAGACAAGGCTCATTTTAAAATAAGTTAGTCGATTTTAAATCACATTTTTTCTGTATGCAATATCAAATTTATTAAGTTTTATTGATTTATAATTTTTTTGATAATACAGTAAATCTGACTTTAACCCAGTATTGATTTTTCTCCAGAACCCAGATACAACCAAGTGAAAGACTTTGCCCGCCTAGAGCCTGCAAATAATCGTGTGGAAATCGGTTAAAATAATTCCATTTATTTCTGTGCTTTTGTTTTGCCGGTTTAAACGTAAAAATGTGAAGTTTTACTTAGCTGATTAAACCACTCCAATGGAAATCATAGTTTTTTCGCCGGTGAGAATGGAAGAGAAGACTCGAATCGGTCGGTCTTCACTGAATTTCTCGCAGTAATTTCTCAACCATTAGTCTAGTGCTTTCAATAGAAGTCGAACCTAACGTTTACTTTTCATTGGTAGGTTTTCTCATGCAAAGTAGGACGGATAAGGAGGAAATGGAGAAGAGCTTTTTAATTATTTCCAGCCGGTGCTTTAAAAAATTAATTATCTATGTGGATTTTTTTACACACAATAGAATATGCAATTGTTTATCAGGGATTGTATTCAAGTACTGAATTATCCCTGATTGAAGAATTTAATTTTAAAAGATAGAGCCGTTTTATACATAATATAACCCTCATTTGTACCTGCGAGTAATCTCGTTTCTTGAGTCCTCCAGTATGGGATTGCTTCGGTCCCGGCCTCCTTTCGATTTCTTGCCCTTCCAATTACACATGAAATTGAATAGGGAGGCTAGGAGGTCGATATGCGGTTAAGCGTTGTCGAGGACCATTAATATTTTCCCGACCCGGCGGGGTGTAATTCAAAAACCACAATGAGAGGACAATGAACGCCGACTTGGTTAATACTGAGCCGAGTGGAATACCGAAATCTTGAATACAGGCTGTAACGCAACCTTTCTGGATTAGTTTAGCCATACTTTGTGATAAATGAGCCAAAAGCGCGTAATTTTAATAATTTTTATTGCCTCTTTTTGGAATTCCATATGTCTCAAATGCCTGGCCCATCACTTAATCTTTCTTTAAAATGTGTTTCGAGGGGGAAACACCGATTCCCACTAGATTTGAATGTACTATTTCACGCGTTGATTAATACCCGTGAAGTTCGTCAATTGTTCAAAACCTTTTATGCGAATTCCGGGCTGGTATGTCAAATCTCTCTATTCTTCAATGAACAAACACGCCGAATTGTATGGACCGGCGTATCGGCTTGAAACAAAAAGAAAAAGTCAACTCAATGAGATAGATCGATCGTCAGATCTAAAACAATGGACCGTCGATTCGCGCGCAGTGCTTAGCAAATATTCCCTTCCTGTAAACAGCGTTGGCGGATCCCCTTGAAAATTGGTGTTTTGAAGGGCTGAACAAACAATGATGACTCGCCGCTTTAAACTGTTAATCGAAAATAGAAGAAAACAGTTAACTAATTCATCTTGGCTTAGGCAGCATTTTGATTGTTTATAAAACATAAAATCAAGTCCTTTAACGTGTCTATTGTACCATGAACAATAAGTGCAACTTGGTTTTTGTCGAGGCAACAACTGCTTCTAAAAAGGGCGGGTGCTTCATGCATATCTACGGGGACTTGACAACATTACTTTTCATAAAGGGACAAAGACTATGTTACCTTATTTTGGTAAAAGAAGCGGTTTTATCATTTCTTGTCAATAAAAAGATGTTCCGACTAGTATTAACATCGTACAAAGACTTCCACTGAACTGCTTTAAGTATGACGTCGGTGATAAAATCATTTATTTATAATTTTTTTTAAACGCGTTTTAATGCTTTTTTTATGCTGCTCAAGCTGATCTTAAGCTTTTAGTGGCTTTTATTATTAAAGGGGGCGGTTCGTTTGCGCTTTTGTAAAGTTTTCAATGAACTGAAAGTTGTGCGTTAAAATTAATTTCAGTCTTAATAACTCCACCTATCTTCCGTAAAAAATGGTGTTTTGAAGTTCATTTTTCAAAGTACCGAGTAATTTTATATAAATTCCAATTGAAGTATTAAACAAACAGTATTGTTCTTGTTGTGTTTGTGTTTTTTTAGGACTTAATCCTTAGGGGAGAAAGACGAACATATTCGTCTTGAAATTATTTCAAACCGCTTCAGATAATATCGTATGTGTTATGAATGAAATAACCGATATAGCCGCATTCGATATAATTATTCCGTTTTACAGCTCCCCTATTTATGACCGTTTGGGTTGGTGTTTTGGAGCTCCGCGGTTGTACGACAAAGCCCATTTTCTCGTATTGGCCGCACTATTGAAGACATAGCAATAAGTTATTTTACCGCCCAATCTTTAAATGTGCACTGCCTAATTAGTAATTTAGTGGTGTAACATATATGGAAAACTCTAAATTTAACATCCCCAGAACAGGAATTTCACGATAATCAAGAACTTAACAGTTTCACTGATAGATTGCATAGTATAAGCAAGTCGATTTATTATAAGCATAACATTTCAACGGAATGTTCTAAATAAGGTCAGATTGTGTGACTGACAGGCTGTTCAATCTGAATGCCCGTCAGCTTAAAAGTAAATGGGACATTCACTTTATTCAATTGCTCCCTGGATTTTTAAAACTATTGTAAATTTTACATCACTTGCTAGCAATGGAGTTTTTAAAGTAAGCCCTTTCATACAAGAAGGTTTAACGTCCAACAAACCAGTAGATGACAACCAACTTTACAATTACAAATTACCAATTAAAATTCAATGGGCTGTGCCGGGATTCGTACCCAGAATAGATAAATACTTTTATTTACAACAAAAGAAAAAAATAAATTTATAAGTACATAAAAGCATGGATTAAAATCGTCTGCCGGAGCTTGTTGATGTTATCATAAAAATAATATGGAATTTAAAAGAAATGTAAAAAAATTAATTAAAAAAGCTGGTAAGCATATAAAAAACAAAGCAAAACAAAGTTAAAAACACAATAATATGAAACAGAAAAATACAAATTAGTTGACTTAGAAAATCAAACTAGAGATGTAGTTTGTCCTATCAGTATTGATAATTAAATTCAAGTCAAATCTGTACTTCCAGGCATGGCATACGTATTCAATTAATCTGTACGGATCATGTACACCATTCAGATATTTAATTAAGGGATCCTTACTTAAAGCAAAATTCCTCAAATAAAGCTGACGTAATTCCCCCAGTATCGCGCATTCCGCTAGAAATTGAAAACCGGTTATTAAGGAGAAAATTGTTATTTTTCAAACTTTTGTAAAAATTGCATAAATTGCAAGCAATGGAGTTTTTTCCTTTTAAACATTACTTTTTTTTACCTTTTTCTACAAGAAGGCTTAATGTCTAACTATCCATTGTATAACAACAAACTTTACACTATCTTTTACTTATAATTACAAATTAAAATTCCAAGGCTGTAACGGGATATACCTTTACTGTGTTAAATTCGAAGACCCCATACAAGAAACATCACAAAAAGAAAGATCTCGCTTTCGTTGTGCTACTTTTGTACTATCCTAGTATTTAATGGTTTAAGCCTCACCGAATATATCAGATAAGTTAAATATCACGACGCTTTTATTTAAATTATGAGCAGGGGTGGTGTGCAATCCTCTTAAGTTGGTTCGTAATCCTAAATATGTTCGTCTAGTTATAATATTTACTTATATCTTTTAAGCTTGTTAATGAAAAAGTCTATTCTATTAAATATTGTTGTAATTTACATGATGCTCCGTTCTGCAACCTAATATGATGATATTTTTTTGTCGGATCTTAAAATTTAAAAAGTGCATTTAAATGTTGTTGTTTTTGTTTCTATGCTGCTCCATAGTACATCTATAATGCTGGTTTTACATTGGATGTACTTGAAATTCACAGCATCTTCGAATCCACCGACGTTGAAGGCTTAAATATTATTTCGTTTACTACTCCAATTTTTCAAGCTTACTGTAAAAAACATGCACATAATTAAATGTAATAATATTCTTTTCGTAATTATGCTTTATGCAGCGTAATTATGTTGGCTTTTCTTTTAAATCAAAATATTTGTAAGTCCGTTCAAATTCATAAGACTGGTTTTTATTCCAAGTTAATAGGCTAATTATCGGTATATATTCACAGAATGTAAATGCTATATTGTTTCCTTTGAAACGCAACTTTTATATTAGATTTACTTTTAAAAAAACCAAGAACATCTTTCAAACAAGGTGCTTTATAGGTCTCTCAGTATTATTTCCGTTTTTACAAGTCTTCATTCCTTAAAGCTATCTTGGTTTTATTTAATTGTTTTAGGTACTTTGTCGGAATAAATTCACACAATTTAAATGTAAATGTTTTTGTCATTATACAGCACAATGATGCTGTTTTCATAGTGACTTTACTCCATCTTACCAATAATTTTATTGTTCAATTTGTTGTAGTTTTTCTTGAATACTTTTTTGTTAGTATTTTTGTCATATTTAACATCTCGACAGATGGAATCCATGCTTAACTTTAGTAGCTTTATTGTTACTGTTCAAATAAATTGCTATTTTTAAAGAAACATTTGATAAATTATAAGGACTACTGCTACCTAAAGCCTACTTCATGCGTGTAGCTCTCGAACGATGTGTTACATGCTTACATTTCTTAGCATTTAGTTTAAATTAAATTATTATTATTTTGGGGATGGTTAATGAAAAAAAAAAAGAAATTATATCAACTATAAGCAAGACACTTCTTAAACCCTCTGCTTCATGCGTGTACTACCTCGACAGTTGGACCATCTGCTGAATTGAATTTATTTTCTTTCTGTTTGACAAAATAATCGTTCTATTAAACCCACATTCAAAGGACTTTTGACAGGTATAATCATGAAAAATCGAGGTGAACATTGTAGCAATTAAATTGGACAATTTATTCATCTATTGGATTTACTATTGTTATTTAATTGGTCGCATATTTAAACCAGCTAAGTGGAAGTTTCTTGATTTTTTTTCTGTAGAAGGAAAATTTTATTTGAGAAGATGCTTATAAACTTTTGTTTGATAACGATGTAATTATTCAAGAATATATTTGGAATGTTTATTTTTCTCTTTTCTATTTTAAAATGCCAAATTTGTCTACTTTTCGCGCTAGGAAGCTTTCTAGGTAATACTTCTACACAAAAGTCAAAACTGCTTACTATAATAATAAACAATCTCATTTGATATTTTGTAATTAAAATATAAAAAAAACTTAAACTTCTCAGAAATCATAAAGATAATAAAGCTTCTAAAACTGTCAACGGTGTCACTGTCAAATAGATTTTTGCAGCGTTGTCAAGATCGGGTTTGGCATGCATGGAACACGACAAATGAACACTCACAGATAACACTTGATTACCGCATTGTGTTTGTAGAGCGGGGGGGCAGGGGGTGGGGGCAAATTGGGGGCGGGTAAGGGCTCAGGGGGTGTTAGGCTTGTCACCCAGGCGCCGATAAGGACGCAGCAGCCGCAGCACAGCTCCAGGGCCGCCTGTCGCAACCCTTTGTGCAGCACCAGAAACAGGCTGGGGTTCACGAAGGCGTGCACGTACGCCACGTGAAGTGTGATCTGAAACAAAAGAAACCAACGGCTGTATAAACATGTTACATTAAAAAAAAAAGTGTTAGCCTTGATGAACGATAGGTTCACGAGTGTTCTATTAAGCCTTGTTGAAAATGTAAATCGGGAATTAAAGCCCTGCAGGAAATGTAAACACTGTCCCAGTTGGCCATTTGCATACAAGAAATTACCAGAGGGCCGCTTACTTATCACTGCTTGCTGAATCCGCCCCTTTTCCAAATAAGAAATTAAATTCGACCGTTACTCATTTGGCCCCTACACACAGCAGCTTTTTGAATATAAACATATCTCCGTTGACTGGGGGTTTGATCGAGTGTCCCCCGACCGAGGAATTTGGCCAATTTTGGACCAGTTCCAGACCGCTTCTGCCAGATCTTGATACCCTTACTTTAATATAAATCAACCGTAATAAATAGTTTTTTTAAAACGCTTTATTGTTAATGTTAGTTTGTTTTTATGTACTTTACTTGCACTTTTATGACTTTTGATAACATGTTAAGTCTGTCCCGCCATAATACACATATATCTAACAGACTGTAAAACACTATCGTCAACACGGACCCATAGATGTATAATGTGGAAAGTTTAGGGACCGACAAACGCTTAGGTCAACCTCGGCCCTCTGAGGGTTTGTATTCCTTTTGCTGGTCTTTCATGTTTTCAACTGCAGCCTTTTGAGCATGTCGATTTGTTATTGATTTTCTCGTTTTGTGTTGAAATGTTAGACTCTCATTTGTACCTCAGGTAGTCAAGAAGAGAATACTCACAAAACATATTTCATATATATNATAATTCCTATATAAAAAGAAAATCATTTTATTCGAAGTATTTACCTTCGTTTTCTAAACATTTTTTCCACCGCGTAACCAACTTTTTATCCCGGAACTGGAGAATTCTGAACTTTGAAATGAAACAAAAGCTGAAAACGCTTTTTGGTCTTGAACATCATTTTCAAAAATTTTTCCTTTGACGAAGTTGTCTAAATTCCTAAATAGGTAAAAATCTGTTAATGACAAGTCTGGAGAATAAGGCTGATGGAGAACTTCGCAGCCAAGCTCTTTCAATTTGGCCTGGCGTTGTCGGGGTGGAGTATAAGACCTTTCCGATTTACCAATGCAGGTTGTTTTTTTGAGTTATTTTTTATGCATTTCGTCAATTTCCTTGCAATACGATGCACAGGTAATGGTCTGACCTTTAGGCAAAGAGGAGTAGTGAATAATTCCAGTCATGGACCACCATCAATTTTTATGTGTGTTAATTTGGCTTTGGCATGTTTCCTAGTCTTTCGACGATGGTTAACCATTGCCCTGACCGTCGCTGGTTGTCATCTGCAATCCAATTTTCATCGCAGAGATTATTCTTTCAAAAAAAGGCTCGGTTTTTGCCTGGCGAAACGCATGTCTCAAGGCTCTTTAACTGATGTCGCTCAGTGTGCTCATGAGGGCTCATAGATGAAGCTTTTTGACTTTTCCTTTGTTCCTTAATTGTCTTGACACAGCACTTGCATTTCGTTGTGCTGCGAGTCTTCTGACTGTTTGATAGTCGTTTTCTACCACCTGAACACTGGGGGTTGAACCCGCTTCATTCTCGCTAATAATTTATTTTTACTTCACAGACGTCAGAAACCCCATATTCCTCGTGCGGGGTTAGACCCGTATATAATCCGGTATTATTGTTACTTTAGTCGCTTTTTAATTAAAAAAATTAAAAAATATAATACCTCAATATTATAATTACAAAAGATCATGGATAAGGCGAATTAGAAAGGAAGAAAACCACTCAGTTCCTTCGTCAAGCTTTCAATGAATATATCACCATTATCAGGATTTTAAAATTATTTCTGAATTTAATTATTAATGATTAAAACGGTTAACACCTACTTACACTATTCGAAATTATTCCTTCAAACATAAAAAATTATGAGTTTTGCTTAGTAGAGTGGACGATATCTAAGACCCGTCCATTCTACATTACAATTGTTTTCTTATCACATAAAGTTAATGGGAGGTTGACTTGTATGGACGAATTGTTGATTCATTAAAATATAAGAAACTAGTGTTTTATCAAAATTAATTTTAAATAAAATCAAACTAGTGTAAGTACTAATCACAAAGTTGTTCGATAAGATGGAATGGAAAACTCGATTGAACGTTGTTACCCCACCTTACTCGGATAACAAGACATTCCGACGTTGCCCTTGTCCAGTTAAAAGGGCGATTGCTTTTTATTCGTTGACATTTCCCGATGAAAGGCCTAAACCGGGGCCGCATTCGGCTCAAGAGATGTCGGACTTGTGAAATATTAATTGAGAAACACACGTCGCACAAAGAAAGTTCCTCCGCTTCCGAGCCGGACAGGATAAATGGAAAAGTTTCCTTTTATATATACCTGCGGAAGTTACAAAATTTCCTCGGCTTTAATTAGCCCAGTTTAACCGGATGTAAATAGTCAAAGAACAGGGTACAAGTTAAAGACTTGGAAATTAATTAACAGGAATTCTGTTTCTGAGTAAGTTACTCCGTCTCTTGCGGATTGGTTTCAACGGTTGATGCTCTGATCAAATCGATGAAAAGTTTCAATTATTTTAAACATAGTTAAATATTAAACCATCATAACGTGACACTGGCTTATGTAAATTCAATTTAAGAAAATGTGGGTAATTTTTTTTGTCTGAAAGGGAATTCTTTTTCTCTTACCACTCGTAAAATGATATTTTTAAAAAAGAATTGTCCCTTGGTACTTAGTTTTATAGAAATTTAGTTAGTTTTATTTGATATTTTGGAATCTGCTAGCCTTTTCCCAATTTCACCTTTACCTCCAGAGCTGACTCATATTTTAGTTTTTTAAGTCACCAGTACATATTTAATGTAACGGAAAAAAAAACAAATAATAACATATATGAAAATTTAAAATTACCTCATATCCTAAAGGATTTCCGATGACGGGGTGGCGGACGAGTGTGACGAAGAACAAAGGCCCCCAAAACAGTAGATATGCTGCTGTAATGACCAGGAACATCTTCACCCTCTGGACCCCTTCTCTCTCCACCCTTTGTATATAATTCCGCATTCTCCTGTGTTCCTCCACAGCGCCCAACGTCTGGGGGGAAAATAAAAAAATAATGTTTCAGCTCGGAGTTGGGATGATATATAGAGCTACCGCGCAATAAAATCAGTCGGATGTTTCTGTTCTAAGTTCGAATGCATGGAAATTGTCGCTGTCGTCCCCGTTCTTCTTCCCTGAGATAACGCGATTGAGTATTTCCAACCCGGACGAAAAAATCACGCTTCAATTTTTCTTTTCGCACAGCTTCCTTTGACATTGTTTCCATTTGCCCAATGGGATTTTGCCCGGATTACCTGACTTTTTCCGCAGTTCGTAAATTGTTTTTTTCTTGGAATTGAGGTCATGTGACATTGCTATAAATTCCAAACACAATATTTGATCTAATGTAAAAAAGTTCGATGTGTTAAAGCGACACAAAAAGTTTTCAGTTAATTAGTTTATAATGAATTTTCCGGTATGATTTACTTTTATTTCTTATTATTAAGGACGTTTTAATTTAAACATTATTGCTAGTCTTAGAATAATTCATTGGATTCTCTCAACCGTTACAGGATTATTCAGACATTTAATTCCCTCGCCCGTCTAGGTTCAGTGGTTTTATTTATTCGCCGACTCGGTTTTAACTCTTGGAGCAATTCAGTATTATCCATTTTCGCGTAGTTTTAATTAAAATATAGATTAATCGTTGCTCTTGGTTAAAAAAATGTATATGATAGCATTATTCCGAATTAGATCGCGGATCGGATAAATTCCTTTCAGAAAGGGTATTGCACATTGTTTAAATATTAAATACTGAAACAAAATATTTTCTCTAATTATTTTTTTGGACTTCATTACGCGTATTTTTAGAGGCCGGGTCGCCGATTTCAAAGAAATTTCGTTTGGTGATTCAACCTATAAAAATATTAGATTTATGTCCGAAAGATCTATCCAATAGTCCTCTGGACCCGAGAAAACGTTTTTCCAGTATAACACACATTTTCCACTATATAATGCAGAATTCGCTATTCCACATAAAATATTGTTCTTTTTGACGCTAGTTTCGGTCTCTTCAACTTAAAAAAATCTTGTTGAAAATAGTTTTATAGCTATTTAAAGCTAAACAATTCCAAAAACGACGGGTTTGGATTTGCTCAATCGTCAATTCAATATAAAAAGTCATACAAAACTGAGACTACCTTTTATATTTATTTTGTTTTCCAACAGTATACTCATATTTAAAGAATATACTCATTTTTATCTCAACTTAAAACCTTAATTAATTGAAGAGTATACTCATATTGTTGTGTATACTCATAGTGTTTCGTCAACTATTGCATTGATTGTTCCTTTATGGCGCAAAACTTATTCGATTTGAATCCAATAAACGGAGTATTTAAGAGTTCAATTAAAAAATAGTCAATACTAAAATATATAAATAAAGGACAGTGCTTTTAACCAGAATAGGGCAGAAGGTAGACAGAAGTGCCAAAATAGGTGCTATTAATGAGCGTTTAATTGGGCGGTAGTTTACAGAATTGTAGATGATTCATTTTGCAAAAATCCAACAAGTTCAATCTTAAGTACATTTCTATGACTGTTTAAAATAGAAATTACGATTGAATAACCTAGCTTTTGTTCTTCATTTTTATTTATTTTATATGGTTTTTTCTCAGGACTCGCCAGAAAGAGAGAAAATGCGACGAATTAATTCTATGGGGGATGGTAGCGTGAAAAAAAGGCCAGGGAGGGAATTGAACCCACTATCGGGTCAACGAGCTTCTTTAGGTTCATTCTCCCGAAGAACACCTTAAAACCTCTCTATGTTCATTGTCTGATGTATTTGTTTTTTATTTTATCCACCATTTCTGCCATGAATCCGTTATTGTTGTTTTATGATGTAAATTTCTTGTTGGATTTGTGATTGAATGTACCATTGACCTAAAGTCTGCCATATTTTGTTACCATGGTTGATTCCACGTTACATGGTTTCACGTTGGTCTTCGGTATACTGTATTTTTCTTGTATGTACCAAGAACTTGGAGGTTGATTCTTCTTTCTCAATTTGAAGAGTAAATTTCATATTTCCCTTCAAGCCATTCATTGTTTGCAAACATGCTTCCGGTCCCTTTCCAAAGACTGTCATCATTATACAGAAATGGATTTTTTATTTTACATCATTATTTCATATATATTTTTGCTAAAATTGGGCTCATTGGAGGATCCAGTCCTTTTGATGACTTGCAATATTTTCTTTTAAATTAAAAATAATCCTGGTCGTTGGACAACACATATTTTTGATTCAACACTTTCTCTTATATTGCTTTCTTTACCAATATCTTACATTCTTCAACTGGTATCCTGAGGAATATATTTGCAACATGGAGTAAGTCCAAATCAGTCGTTTTTGTACTTTTTAATTTTAGAGAGTCATAAAACTATTTTAAAAAGGCATTTTTTTAAATAAAAAAGGCTAAATTAGAGGAATGTAATGTAGTTATCGCAAATGGGGTTAAAAATTTAAATTATTTGAGTGGAATAACGTGTTCTTCTTTTATATATTAAAAAAATATGTGTAGTACTAAAAAAATGCAAATTTATTTCCATGGTTGGGGGTTCATTGGATTGAACGCTATCTAATATACTTTGAATTAGAAACGTAAAATATAACTAAATAAAAAACATTAAATTTGGCAAACTGGCCACGAGATGTTTCCGTTGTGTGTAATGTACTATACCAAGTGTGAAAAAATGTTGGTCTTGTCATTGGTATAACACATTTGATCAAAATATTAATGGTGTCGTTATAATCAGTGTGAATCTCTGAAAAAAGGGGGTATTTTTATTTTTATGATAGGTTTTACCTAAGATGGTTTTTTTTTAAAATTGACTTACCCGAGATGGTGTAGAGGGGTCGGTGTTTGCACCTCCGAGTCCTCCGCCGCCTGTCACACTGACGAGGGTGGTCACGAGGCCGGCGACCCGCACCGCTTCGACGTTCGCCTTCGTCAGGTCCTTGTACAGCTTGTGAAGGTGAAACAGAGTCAGAATAACGCAAATAAGATTGATGACTATCCATAGAACATTGAGAACGTAGTGCCTGAACGGCCCGTGTACTAGGGGGCAACTGGGCGCATTGTGGCTGCCTTCAGAGTTGGCCGCGAGGGCACCGGATAAGAAGGTCGGCCCCAGGTTTATCGTTATGCTCGCGAACCATATCATAAAAGTACCGAAAAGGACGCATTGAGGTGAATCCATGAGGAGGGGTGCCATTAAGTCTTTATCTTCCTCGTCATCTTCCGGAAAGACGGGCGAGTCGTTGAGCACGGTGGTGAGCATGTTGACCGTCGACACGGTGACGAGGAGGAGGAAGGCGGTCTCTACGAGGGAACATTTTTTCACCGGTTCGCACCGGAGAATACTCATTCCCAGTGGTATCAGAATACCCGCTCTACAGCAGTCTACCATCGCTTGGTGAAACAGCAAACCCTGCGACCACCTACAGGGACAAAAAGCAACAACGATCATAGGGCTTGTTAAAGATTATAACCTTTGTAAAATACAATTGCAAGGATGTTTAATTGCTGTTCAAGTGAATAACGTCAAATTATATCTAATTTACATTCCCACGGCAAAACAAAAATAGAATACAAATTGGAAATTGATTTTGTTGGGAAATGGAACTTTTAGTGATTAAATACATATTAAACTGATCGGCATTTAATTACGCAATACTCGGTCTGTCTACTTCCCCGATGGTTTAAATTACACTTACAGCTAGGGAGAAACAGGTCCTGTCACTGGAGACAGCCTAATACAGCAACGCGTTTGAGTGAAATCTGAATCCGCGAGAGAGTAGGTGATCTTGTGAGTGATCGAGTTCGGATCTATTTGACACATGTTCACCGGCTATTAGACCAGCAAACACTACCTAATTTAGTGATTGAGTAGTTATGAATAGAAAAAAATTGAAGGTCATCCAGTATATGAGTTTTTCTTTATTTGACAACTAGGTTAGGGCCTTCTTGTATTTCACATGGTAAACAATGTTGTTCTGAATGTTAGAAAACTAGTTTGAACTTCAAAATAAGTAGTGGGCTAGTTTGAGAACAAAGTCTTGTAAATTGTGTAGGTATTTTTTTTATTTTGTTAAGGTTTAAAAACTAAGGTTAGGACCTGTAAATGAAGTGATTGACTTGTTTACCAACCAAGAAAATTATGTAAATTGAGTATATCTTTGGGTTTGAAGTCTAGTTAGGACATCCAACAGAAGTAATCGAATGAACACTAGTTTTTCAGCCAAGGAAATCTTATAAATTTAGTATTTTCTAAGGTTTGGAGACTAGTTAGGACCTCGAAGAGAAGTGATTGACTAGATTGACAATCAAAAATGTTGTGAGTTAAGTAATTGTTTAGGTTTAAAAACTAAGATTAGGACCATTAAATGAAGTGACTGACTCGTTCACCAATCAAGAAAATTTTATAAATTGATTATTTCTTTAGGTTTGAAAATTAGTTAGAATCTCCAAGAGAAGTAATTGACTAGTTTTAAAACAAGAAAATCTTGTAAATTGAGTATTCATTTAGCAGGTTTTAAAACTAGTTACGACCTTAAAATAAGTGATTGACTAGTTTATCAATCAAGGAAATTTGGTAAATTGAGTGTTTCTTTTGGTTCGAAGATTACTTAGGACTTCCATCACAAGTATTGACCTGGTCAGCCTAACTTATATAGACATAAGATACACTTAATCCCTTAATATGAACCTAAATAATATAAAATATACGTTATAATCATGGTAAATTAAGCAGGGTTGAAATGAGAAAGGTCAGCAGTTTTAGCCGTAAAGCACACACATTTTCCCGGTTATTAGCGCATTAATTTTACATAACGGCTAGTTTGTATTTGTAATTAGCTCAAGTTTCTGATAGGGTGATCACAGTTTGCAAGCGGTATGAACATCGCTAATTACCCCCAGCTCGTGTACAGATCGTAAGACTGCATTAAAGATGGGATCCGCCCATTAAGTCATCGCCATCGGGCAAAATCGTTGACGACAGCCAAAGATTTGCAGGCTTATCGCTTCCCTTTTTCGGATTAGTTGAACGATGTGCCGGAACGGGTCGTGCTTCTCGGCTTAATCCCCGTGAAAAAGGCGATATCTGGGATTAAACGTTAAACTTTACACGCCTCAGGAAAAATATGTGAAAAGGAATATTTTTATTGAACTTATTTCTCTGTTCTTTTAATTTAGCTATAGCTTAAATTCCAGTTTTATGGCAACTTCATTATGACCTATAATGATATGATATAGGCTGGGTATAACAATAGATCATCCTGGTCTGACTATCTCCTCTGATATAGTCGAACAATATGTATTCTTGCTTTCAATCTTTTATCTGTGCTTTTCCTTGCGGTTATGTCTTATTTATAGGTATGACCAAACGTGTCCGGCAGATTAAACATATAAGCACGTCTAACGATCAGAACCTAATGGTTCTTCTCCCCGCAGATCTCAACAAGTAATCTCGCTCGATGGGAATTGCTCTGCCTTCGGTACACGGCGCAACTGAACATAAATCGGAATCTCAACAATTAAATAGGTTGTGCATACCTCGTAAATCTTAACGGTTTCACTTGGCTCGGTTGTTATCGTCGAGAAATGTATTGATTCCGCCTGGTGTTAAATTAATTCGAGTGAGACCGACCGTCTCCCAATTGTAGTCTGCAAACTCTCTAACAGATGGTCGTTTCCAACCCTCGTCCCTGAAGTACGTTACAGCGATTTTCAAGGGTAAAGGGAAGTGTGAAAAAAATTCACATTTTCCACCTGTCAAAAGCAAAGAGATCCCTGGACGATTTATAAATGGATGGCCTGTTCGTGCTTGCGTCCCAACCCCTATTTAAAAAACCCAGATTTGACCACTTTTATAAATCTAGACATAATGATCTACTTTAAAAAAGTTCTAGTAGAAAAAAACCACAATGATAATACGAAGTTTCACATTATAAGGTTTTTATTCTTAACTAACTAAACTATACTGATAATAAGAGAAGTATGTTACATCAAGCTAAACGTTTAGCTCTGCTGAGGTTGGGGAATGGGATGTGAAAAATAAAGCAGAGCAGGATTTCAAGTTTAGCATTTTAAGGGGATGTCAAGATTCTTTGGGAGTAAGCTGTAGGCCCCCCCTTTTCAAAATCCAGTATGGAGGGTCCGCCGGTATAGGGTTACCCCATGGTATGGCGGGAAAGGAAGGTCTAGTTGGGGACTTTGGAATAGGAAAATGACCTTACGTTCATACCTTATGATTTACAGACTAATAATTACATATGAATTTATTATGGTGGTCAAAAATAGAACAAGGAAAGCCAGAGAAACTACTACTAACAGTCCACATGATAGCATGCCTTAGCATGACTGGTGCTGAGTCGGTGACCAGTGTTGAATCCGAAGTCCTATGAGTAGTTCCTCACTGAAGATGGCGCATATAGTATAGCAATGAGTAATGTCAAAAACCCATGAGTGTGTAACGGACCACGGCTAGTTTAAAAGGTTCACCTCGAAACTGAGAAGAACATCATTAAAGAAACGTAATTCTTGGAAGAAAACCCATTAACAGACATCGGACACAATAGAAGAAAGTATTTGTAAAACTAATTAAGGTTTTGGTTGTCGCCGAGAATGAAATAGATTACACTTGAATTTGAAAAATGGCAGAAAGAAGGGAAAATTCAAAAGGTGGGGTTGAGGTGGGAAGTTGGTGTCCGAGTGGCTCGAAGTCACGATAGCTCAGGTGGTAGAGCAGCGGCGTTGGTTCGAATCCCGCTTGTGACACTGACTTTTTTATCTCAACCAAAACCTTAATTAATTGAAAAGAATTTATTTGGACAAGCGAACAACGAAACCTTATAAAAATGCAAATCATATAAACACTACGAAATCTCTACGTAGTGTTTATACAATGGCTATAATATTTATACAAAAAATTTGATTAAAATGTGATATAGCCCAAAAGTTGACAACGCATTGGTAAAAATAACATAAGTTGCACCTACTCACAAATGAAAGCCTACACTATAATGACACACAAGAAAAATAAGACAATGAAGATCATTTGTTATGCATGGACTTTTTAATTTTAAAACTTTATGATTTCAAGAGAGTTTAATCAGTATTTTTTATCAATTCTTTCTTCCCATATGCGCGTAAGGTTGAAGTGGTGCAATTACGGTTCAAATTTATATTCTCCCTCTGAAAAGTTTTAACTTGTTATACATCCTTGGTCGGGTTATAATTCCCCTAAGAAGTTTTGCATCTCTTTTTCCCCCTTGTCACTTTATCAATTTGCCTTTGAGACGTTTAAACGAAAAACAAAACGTTTAAGATAGCTATCAAAGGTAGTAAAGGGGTGAGGTTTTCTTTTAAAAGCATGCCAAGGGAACGTCACCTGCAGGACCCGTGTCAAAAGTAAAAAAAAAGAGAAGAAAGCCGGGCTGTAAAAAACTTGTTGGACCTTATCCCCGGCAGTTATTCTTTTTTAAAAGAAAGAGGCGGCTCCCTATGAGCAACGAGCTACTTCATTCGTGAAATAACGGCCGAAGACTGGGAGAAATTGATCCCAGCACTAAGGAGCTCTCGAGAGGGAGTAAGCTAAGAAAATTGCTCATTTAAATATCAAAGAAAAAAGGACTCTATTCCATTTTGGCGTTCAGAAGGAAAGGAAAATACAGGAATCTTCTTTTAAAGTCCCAATTTGTTTATGAATTATTAAGATAAAAGTCATTTATTTGTATATGCCTATTCGTATTATTTTTTTAGACTGTGCTTTTATTCACTTACAACCTTGGAATAAAGCTAACGAATTTTTCAGTTCCTATGCTAAAAGAAAAACGCTATCAGTGTATCGTCAAATACGTTCTGATTTATTTTTTACGATGACTGTTCAATAGCAGTCCTATGCCTCTCCATTTTCTCATTACTGATGAGCGATGGTCAGGAATCGGCTCTGGCCAGAATGAACGAAATCCTCAGAAGCGAGTCGGAAGGGAAAAGAATAGAAGTGACGAGGGGTCATTAGCAAGTTGCTAGCCGGGTCTACAAAGGGCGCCTCCGGGTCAATCAACGACGGTATTCAGTATGGTGCCTACGTGAAGTCTAGTTGCCTAATTACCTCATTCTACTTGCCGACTAGCTTTTAACTTTCCGAAGCGCCCTTTTTTAGGGGTGGATTTTTCCCATTTAATCTCATATCGAAGAAAAAGCAAGATAAACATATTTGAAACGGAAGGAAAATAAAGATGTTCGGTATTTTTTCTCTTTCAATATATACAGCAGTTTATACTGATGCTTATAGGTAGATAGTTTGTTTTATTTTACAACATAATATTTTATTCTGGCAGCTACATGTTAACGATCTTATTAAAATCTCATGTAGAAGTATTTTCCGCTTTTTATTTTACTTTTTTAGTTTTTTACCTCTTGGAAAATCACGTTTTCACGCATAAAAGGACAATTTTCTCGGAATGTTATGAAACGATTTTGATAATTAAATTTTAGGATGGTTAAGCAGATATTTTGCAGAAGATATAGCTAAGGAATTTTGAAATCAATGTATAGTTTAAGAGAAAAATAGTTTCAAGTTCGAAAACATTAATTTTTTCTAATTAATAATTCAAATCCTCTTGAAATCACAATTACTTATTTTAGGAAATTTGGTTAGCCAGAACTATTCGTCATACATTCACAAACACGCGTATAAAATTGGAGTCAAATTAAATGAACAGTATTTAAGAAAAGTGTAACAATGTGAAGGGTTTTTCTCAGATGGATCAGAATGGCCTCCTCTTGAGCCAACCCAGACATGATCAGGAGTGTTTTAACTTTATCTTCATACAGCCAGTCGCCCCAGCATCGCTCGGGTAGGATGAAAAGTTGAACAATTAATTGCACATTCGTTATTTATATAGAAACTTTATTTTTTGTTTTGTCTCCGTCTGATTTTTTGAACTTCTAGTTCTTGAGAAACCGACGTATAATTGTCCGCGTGAGAAACATTCTTCCCACAAATTTAACTCCACATACTTATACGTATGTCCTTAATTATAGCGACAGATATTTAATAGGAAATACAAATAATTCTCTCAATTGAAAGCTCGATCGAGAAATCATGGCATCTCTAAGGGTATTTTCCCAATTTTCACCATCTTCTAAGAGTCCTTAGTACTTTTGCTTAAGTACTTTTGCAATCTGGTTGATATTTTCTTTACTTCACCATTTACCCTGAGTAAATACTGAATAAAAAGTAGGCCCAAGAATATACTGTAAAAGAATTCTGAAATAGAAACACCGATTGTTTTAGGTGGTCGTTATATACTCTTCCAAGTGTATCGTCTTTTTTTATGTTGGGATATATGCCTACATCCTGTCCCATTTCGTTCGGAAACATGAGCCCAGGTATACTATTGTGGTACTTCATTGTACAATTACGTTTTTGCGATGTCACCACTATTACATAAATCAAAGAAAGCTGTGTTGTTTTAGGTAATTTAAGTCATTTTCAATTTAATTGTTATTAATATGGACAGAAATAGTAGCTAGGTGTGAGACGAGACGTTAGATGATACTCGACAGAAAAATATAAATTGAGAATATGTAGGAAAAATTTAAATTATTAAATTGAATATTAAAAATTTCGTAAAGTTTCAAATTTTTAAACATTCATGGCGTACGACTGCACTTAGTGTCGGTTAGCTTGACGTCTCCTCCGCATACATCCCCAATCTTTCTCGCACCGATGGAGATTTGCAGTCGCTGTAATGCTTTGCGTTGTGGTATGCATAATAACGTACATAAATTTATTGATTTAGTTTTTACTGCAATACCGACATGTCAAAATTGTGTGGATGTCTTTCGTAAGATAATAAGGGACGCATATAAAAATATTATCGACATAGGACCTGTAGATTTCGAGATTAACTGTTACGTATAAACAAACATGCCCTCCCAGCTGTAATTTATTGTGTAGAAAATTTCAGAAACATGAAATTTTGTTTTCACAGTTAAAATTGTAAACAGCACCTGCCACTCGGGATTTTCTGTTTTTTTAACGATGAACATTAAAAATCAATAGTAGCAGATATTACAAAAAGTCGTCCTGTACAGAAATAATAATAATTTCTCCATTTATGGTTAGTGGTCTAATTGACTAAAGTACCTATTTCTACTAATTATTCTTTTTATGTAAGGTCTTGGATGAGATGAAAAAGTTAGTGTCACGAGTGGCATTCGAACCAATGACCTTCGGCTCAATACTACGCTGCTCATGCTAGCTGTCACGGGAACTCGGCGTATGAGCCCAAGGTCGTGGGTTCGAATCCCACTCGTGACACTAACTTTTTCATCTCATGCAAGACCTTACATAAAAAGAATAATTAATTTAAATAATAATTTCTGTTCATGAGTTTGTGGCCGTATCTCTGATCCGCAACGTATTGGTGAAAGCTAGACGGTCGATTCATCTCCGATCCATGCTTATTATTAATAATAATAATAATAATAATTTCCATTTGAAATTGCAAGATGGTCAATTTCTTATAGTAAAAATTCATCCTTCTTTATACTAATATATTCCGTATTAAATAATTTAATTCAAAAATTATTCGGTCATTTCAATAAAACCCCTAGTGCAATATACATTTTCACTTGTTAGATGTAATTACAAGAGGCCTTTTTCAGGAGACCTACATTCACAGGTCAATTATAAAATTCGTTTCAAAGAAGTCCGCCTTTAATTAAACTTTATTCTATTTGAAAATCGCCCGAGAGCGAAATGTTCGAACCAGACCCATTAGAACTGTTATTAACCCACGCTTTATTACGTCCTGCTTTAATTTCTTTACACAGTTAAAATTAATTAATTAAATAAGAGTGTTTTCAACCTTCAGCGCTGTTGCTGGTTTGAAATTGTTGAAAGTGTTGCAGTGCTACTTTGTTGAGAGAGGCAGGAAAGATAAATAGAGAATCTGTGGCATATTGACAATAGTGCTTGGCCTTTTGTGCCCCAAACTTATCTGTTGTATAGAAGTTTGCTATCTGTCCTTCTTCTCAGTTATTTTCATCATCATATAAAAAACAAAAACCAACGCATAATTCCTGTAACGTTTTGACAAATAATGTGTGATTTTTTAAAAACTAATAATAATTCATTTTGTTTTACAAAAATAAACTGACAAATTCTTTTCAATAAGTGAAGCACGATCATGTTCCAAATTTGAAGGAAATTTAATTTAAAAAATTTAAATTTTAAATTTTTTTTTTAATTTACTCACACGACGTTACCTTCCAATTTTTATTTTTGGTAAGAATAGGTAAATTGATTATAATACAATAATTATTACTACAGTACTCCAAGAGATGAGGTTACATTATCAACAAATAATTTTTCAAAACCTATTCATTGTTTGAATTTTTGGCTATGTGATTCGAACCCGGGTCCTTACAGAGATGAGTCGCCACACAGTTGTTGAAGGCAGCAAACTCATAATATTTTATTTTTACTTCAAGAACAAGTACGTTTAGGCTTCCCCAACACAAAGTGTGGTCCCACAAATTATGATTTTTTAACTTGATCCACTCAAGGCTCATTTTTTGTGGCAGTTTGAAATTTTACTGATAAGTCGTTGGTGTGGTTGTACCCATTTATTTTTGGATCTCACTTAAAACACTCAATCCCATCTCATCGCTTGAAATCTTCTATTTTCAGCACCGCACCGCATTGCGGGCAGTTTAATTAAGCACCGTTTAAGAAGAAGAGTCAATAATGACTCGAAACTTCAATAAATTTAAGTACTATCGTTTGTATACTACCCCTTACCTCCGAACGACCCCAACCAAACCCTAAAAATCAGATTATGATCATCTTTAAAAAGTCTTTGATTGTATTGTTGTGTTGCTTTTAAGTTAATGACATGCGATTTTAATAAAGGAACAAAAGAATAAATCAATAAACGAATGTCCCCACCGAAATGCCCTTTCTATCCTATTTGCAAAGTAAGAAAAATTCTAATTTTATAGAAAGTTAATTGATATTTACCATGAATGAGTAGATAGGTTTAATCAAACTGCCTATTTTTTGGGATTAGAGTGGTTCCTATGAGTATTAAATATCTCATTTTGATAACTAATCTCCCGTCGAGGCACCTTAGAAGAGCAATTTTAAAAATTGAAATTCCATTAGGGTTTTTCCTGTCTTTTCCCCAGTTTGCGATTCCCGCTAAGTAACTTTCCCCGTACTCAGCCGTCCACGGTTATTCGTAGATAATTTGACTTTCAAATGCTGCCGACTGGGAACCCTTTTACTGATTCTTGTTAAAAACTCGACATCGCGAGGGCGCGATGACCTGTTAAACCAACTTCGTTTTCTTTGGAAATGATTCACGCTTATAAAGTTCAAACCGAACACCGGCTTTTCGGCACAAAACCGAAAATCCATGTTCGTCCATGTTCTATGCAACTTGAGTAAGGCGCTCTTTAGTTTCTTTTGTATCTGGAAAACTGTATTAAAAGAAATCTACTCTTTCCACCATCTACGCTTTAACCCTTTTTACTTGATTGAAAACTCTGAAAACAACAGTTCAAAACCTTTTCGAGGGGTAATTACTCGAGTCCGATTTCTAATGGAGGAAAATGTTTTTTCTGGCATAAGTCATTTATTGGAATACGTATGACACTTTGTTTTTAAACCGAGCTCGAACGTGTCTCACATTTCAAACCATTTTTTTAACAATACGAGTTTTATCCCAAATTAATAAATAATCAAAGAGAGGCCATGTTGAGTTAATGCTTTAACACCGTCCTGTTCATTTGTTGCTACGATTTGAATACTCTTCTGTTCAATTGAAAGACTAACTTAATTTGCTTTATTTGTCTTGAAATAATGGCATATTAAAGTCTACATTGGTTGTTATTCCATCCGTTAAACGATGCTTTGTACTGTGCCATTTGTGGATGATTTACTAATTAAAGCTGTCAAATGCACAAAGCTAGACTACACCAAATGATGTCAGCCGTAAAGAGAGTCGAATCCGAACAAAACTGTCTGTAAAAAAACTCTTATTTTTTAAACGTTGAGAATGGTCGTCCATTCAATTCGTAATCCGTTCCATGATGTTTATAAATATTTATGAATAAATTGTTAAAACTGGTTAGGCTAGTCGCCTATGAATCATCGATTATCGTTGACTGTCATAAAGATAACTAAATGTGTCTAGTACGCCATGTGAACAAGGCTGTTATCTGAGATTAATCAATCATGGATAAAATAAAACAAAAATTAACGACCTTTCTGTATTTATTTCACGTAAATAGACGATTCAATAAGCTTTTGCTCTATCAAACGAAGGGAATAAGAACAAAATTCTATTTATGTATATGAAAAACGCGGTAATAACTATGTCGCATAATTTCACAGTGCCTTTTCCATCTGCATTAATATGCTTTTTCATTTTCTGCGGTAGTCTTGTATTAAAACTGCAAAGAGATAATAAATGAATTTGATGTTCTTTCGGGGTATTTAAATAGGCGTATGTAAAAGTTGGCCGAACAAGCCGGTTAAATATTCTTTCTTTTTAAAAATTATACGGCAACAACATTCAGTACTTCCTCCTTGAAAAAAAAACAACAACCGAAAATGTCCAAACTGCAAACATAAAACATTTTGACTTGAATTATAATTTGTTAGAAAGTAAAGGAACATTAACAATTTCAATAAAAAAGTCCATCGGAAAATGGACTTGGCGTCTCTAAATACTGTAAAACCAATATACACAAATTTGGATAAATCCTTATCCAATCAGGTCATTTCACGGCAAGAAAGTTTTTATCCATACCTACAATCATCCCAGAAGTCTGAAATGCCCTTTCTTGGCCATCTTTTCTAATTTAGGCGTTTTGAAGTTATAATAGTTTATGTTGAACCATCTGATAACGACTCGAGCAATTATGCATTCAATATTTATTACAATTGCAATATTGCAATGTAAAAATATAAAGTAATTTGACAACAGTCACTTTTGATCTTAATTAGATTGGTTTTAACGATATGGTTTTACATATTTCTATCCCTTTTATTGTTCATTTATTGTAATAGTCAATTTACACTCTACATGCATTTTTAGAAATCAAATCTTTGAGAGGAATTGTTAATCGATCTGTCCTCTCGTTACACGTTTTTTTGAAAATAATTGTCTTTTCCTAATCAGATAGGCCGTTACTCTCATATTACTAATGGATGGATTACAATTTTGTAACCGCTTTTGGTCGTCAGCGGCTTGTTAAACGTGATAATTAAATGAAAGTTTCCTTTGGGCAACTTCAAGGGGACATTTTGCGAAGTACTTCCATGCTTGGGTTACCAGGGTAGGTTGCCCAAGTTGTCCTTAATTAACGTAAAAACGTACTTCCCTATTCAATTTTTTTTGCCAAAGGCGAAATCCCTTTGAGACAGACAAGCGATCGAGATTTAAATATCAGATAAGATCCGATCAGCCTGAATGAACGTGCGTCCGCCCTCGCGATTTTCACGACTGGAACGAACCTCGAGATGTTGAGATATCGACAACGCGAAGAAGACGTGTGGCGCATTGCGCGGCGGCTGATTCGGTTAAGTTTACATCCGTCGACATTAGGGTGGCTGGAGTGAGAATCCCTTCAAAGTGAAATTCATTGCTTTCTGCCAACCCCTTCTATCAATCCTCGTTTGCCACCTTAATACTCAAACCAATTTGTTTATCACGGATAATCTTTCTATAACACAGTAGAGTTTCAAAAAGAAAGTGATCTATTTCAAAGAAAATTATGTCTGACGATCATGATGTTACGTTTTGATTTAAGACGTGTCAAGTCAAGTGTTTCTCTTTTATTTTTCAAAAGTTCAACGCTTTAAATGTTAAATTTCGTCTTAATAACAATTTGATCGGTCCAAACTAGACCAAGGGAAAGCGATAGAGAGAAAACATTTATATCCAATGTAGTTATGAAGTCAAATTAGTGTATTCTGAGTCGAACTGATATGTTAGATATTATGAACCATTGGAAATGATCGAAATTTATATGATGTCGCAATGTTTGTCTTTTGTGTGGTTTTTCTGAAATTAAATTTTCTCACCTACTTGGGAAAAGTATTTTACGCTGTAATGTTCCGTTTGCGACTTTCGAAACCTTTTTTCGATGCATAAAATAACGAATATGCGGATACCATGGGTATAGTTGATAAAGTACATTTTCAGGAATATCGGCCGTCCGAATCGAACAACGGCACTAATGAATTCTGTCTTGGTTTGAAACCGGATTGCGGAGAGGGTGGTGCGTTTGCCACCGTGGTTCGCACTCCCAGCGGCATTTTGTTTACTCCGGTCGAGGGTGTTTGGGGATTAACCGCCTTTAAAACAAATATCTGCTTTCTTCTCCCAAAGTCAACATTGTGCGGCCGTCAAGACACAGTCGCCGCGGGACAAATCGATCAATTGTATTTGACGGGATGTTAGACAAACGCGCGTTGAACAATATTTCAGACAAACACATTCATTTCGGATTTCATATTGCACGCTTGGGTGATTATTTTTCTTAGCATTTTAACTGCCAGTCGGATGTTTTGATTGAAATTTCCAGTTTTCTTACAAAAATAGTTATTTCAAAAACTTCTATGTATACAGTTGTTTAAACTGATTGGGTTATGCTTTATTTCTCCAATTACAAATAAGGAACTGCAAAAAATTGGGAAATAATAAACACAACCAGAAAGAACATCAGAAAGAGTAAAATGTTATTTTTTCGTATTAAAAGGGTAAGACGCATTGTGGAATATCGATTATATTATTATATTATCATGAAAATATTGCTCTGTACACACTATATCGTGTCTACCGATAGTACAGTTTGGCATTAGGTGTATCGATATTGAGAGTTCCACGGTTGAGAAATTCTTTTTGGTGTAGCCTTCCATTTGCTGTTTTTGCCACTTACGACTCCATTCTTTCTTGGTTTCCTACGAATTATCTCAGCATGGGAAATGTGTACTAACGTAAATAATTCCGGAAGTTCGGCGCTGCTTCCCGCCACTTTAACGTTTTAGTCATTTTTTTCATTCCCTTTTATTCTGCATAAGCTTTAATCCTAGCTGACTCAACATCATTTACTTTAAAGTTATCAGTTTCAACACTTTTTGGGTCGTTGGTCGTCCGTTTTGTGACTCTAATACCTCCATTCATTGATTTTATATCCATTTTGCGAACCTAATTCCAGGGCCAATTCTTCTAATTCGTTTAAAATCAGCTGAAATGGTTCAGCATTACGCAGCTACTTTAAAACTGTTTGGCATATAGATACAACTTGGTACCTCTGAAATGCAAAGCCTAAGGCCGACGCAACGCGATGCGGCGCTACCCGATGCTACCAGACATGATGACAATCCTAAGTCCATTTTTCCATAAGATTGTATGAATACCCCCTTGCATATCTGCCCGGTGCTATGCAACGCTAACTTACTCTACGCTATGCGATCCCCACTGTCCAGTTTTTCGTCGGGTCGCATCCAGTACAGTCGAAGACAAAGGAACCGGACACTCATATTTTTATTCAAACTACATGTATTATTGTCGTTTTATTAATTACAACATACTTATTTAATATAAACCAAATTAACCGAGATCAAAAATTCATTAGTTTTCTTTAAAAAAAATATAAAAAAATAAGAATAATAATAATAATTTTAATGGCTTGGTAAAAAATGTATCAAAACATCGGAACACTATTTTTTGATATAATGAATTTAACTAACAATTTATTATACGGTTTTGCTCATAAAATTTACCTAACAATGTATTTCCTGGTTTTGCTCATCCAATTACACCATTTTCGTCGAGTAGCGTCAGAACAGGACACCCATATTTTTGTAGTTTATTTCAAACTATGTATATGTAATTTTGTATATGTAATTAATTACAACATTCTTGTTTGAATATAACCCAAATTAAACGAGATCAAAAATTCGAGTTTTTATAAAAAATGTTTAATTATGATGGTTAGGCAGAAAATTTATCAAAATACCGGAATAACTTTATTTAAAACAATTAAATTTAACTAACAATGTATTACATAATTATCATAAAATTTAACTAACGATTTATTACATGATTTTGCTCAAAGTAACGCATTAAGAACAAAAGAGGCGTTGCGATTATGATACTCATTTCTGATGCACGCTCTATGACTGTACGTGGCGTGCGTTTAACGTCGCATAGATGTGCACATCCTACCAAAACGTCGCAAGGCGTTGGGTAGCGTCGCATAGCGTTGCATCGGGTAAGTGTGTTCCAGGCTTGAGGATATTCGTTGATTTTTTTGCATCAGTAAAAAACTCGCAATCACATTATTCGATGTTCGTTTATTTCATCTCCCCTGTTTTAGTCTGGCTTTTGGTTGTATTTTGCTTCTTCGGCCTATATTTTTCGAGAATGTCTCTCACTTTAAGCTCTATGCGGATTCCCCAATTTAGTTTGCTCGCTGCTTCATATATTGCTTTGTATCTTTTAATCATTCTCAATATCATTAATCTCTGCATGTATACGTTTTGGTGTGAGCTCCTTTGTAGTTTGTGGTTAACCTTTTGCTCGTTAATCCCGAATCTTCACGTTATACATACACCAACGTCCTAACTTCTTCGAGAATATGGCGAAGTTTCAGAAGAGCTTTTGAGGAAAATCGCCTTTTTTTTTTTTTTTCTTTCTTTGAGTTATTAACTGTATATGATACAATGATAAAATAAAACGTAGCGATTGTTTACCGAGTAAATTGAGAATTGAACGTGAAAAAGTGTGAATGTGGAAAACAGTTCCCTTGATTTTTCAATTAATTAATTTTCATCTACAAGTGTATATGTACTATATAACCAGCAGATTGGATTGCGATTTGTGATTGTAATTTGCATTATAGGGAAAGCTACACATTGGAAGCCGTTCTGAATTAACAGTATAATATTAATCAATCGAGAGGTCAGTTATGTATTTTTTTCAATTGTGGTAATTGTGTGGAATAGAGAAATCGTATTTGTGTTTTAATGTGATCTTGAAATTTACTGAGAAAACGTCTATATGTTTGGAAGGATGAAAATTGCATTTCATAAAAGAATAGATAATGTGACAATTGTGGGTGTTTCATTTACTATTTGTGAACAAAGGGCCTGACCCATATAGGAGATTTGAATTAGTATGTTGAAATTGATTCTCCAAAGTTCTTGTATGAGATTATGGGATTTGACCCATGTTGGAGGCGGTAGGGCTTCGTCTTTTTTGAAAGTATATGCGAAAACATTGACTATCCAGCCCAAAAGGCATATCCATATTAGTAGAAATGTTTGTATTTTCCCTCTGTGTAGATATCAGTGATTAGGGCGAATAATATAGGACTCCCAGTATACTAAACCCGCAAGACATGTGAGTGTGGCAGAAGTGTTGTTCTTGCGCGCCGTTAGGACAGGTGTAATGCTACGATACACTAATATTAATCACTCAAATAGCAGGTCAATTATTTTATTACTCTTATTGTAATGTAAAATAAATTTCAAGAAAACACACCTGTACAAGTAGGGTTATAAATTAATACAAAAACAGGCCCTGTGGTCCTAAAATGGACTTATTGTGTGAAAATTGTTTTGGATGATTGCCTATCGTGCCTCGTTCCTGTTTAATATTTGCATTGATTGGAACTGTTATCAGCGTACCTAGTTTAATAAATTTGTTTCATGTCATCAGTCGAAATAACATGAAATAAAAGTGTGGTGATTAGTGACCGTTAATCGACATTTATTTACAAATCGTGAGATGCGGTCTGGTGTGCTGTAGGCTTCAGAAAAACATTTTCTTTATCGTGCCAACGTTTCAATCTTAATTGAGATCATCTTCAGGGCCTGGGATTTACAAACATTGTTTACATATAACAATTACATTTTGGATGTGGAAAAGTGAATTTATACAATGCAAAATATATTTTTTATATATTCAATCGAAGTATTTCTACTCACTCAAAGTGTTTGTCTTCTGTGTAATTGTGCCATTTTTGCGTGTCGTTTTGGGAGTGCCAGTGAGATTTTGCTGTTTTGTGTTTATATACGTTGGATTTTGAAGGGGTGGGGAAGGATGTCGGTATAGAAAAGACATTTTTGTATAAGGCGTCGGCTTCTTTGAGGTGAAAAGAGCCGACGAAGGGAAAAAAAGTGTTGGTAATGGTTCGGCCAGATTATCCTTTCAGGATTATATAGAAAGGGATAAATAAGAAAAGGAAAGCTAAATTGTTGGGAAATTAGACTATGTGAAAAATATTTGATGTGTGGAATGTAATGTGATGATATAGGTATGTTATCGGTATTGAATTTGATTAATGATATTGGCGTAACTGCGACTGAGTTTACATGTATCTGTAATTGATGCTGTGTTTATCTCTGTTGATATAAACGGTTTCTAAGAAATTACGTTTATGTTTGTTTTGTTCTGTGTGTAATACTTTTTGATTTTTGAAGTCGAAATTGTGTTGGTGTTCAAGATGGTGGGTAGCGAATGCTGTAGGATTTTGCGTTGTTTTTTTTGCAATCATAGATATGTTGCTTTACTCTCTTGTCCAGATATTGAGATATAAGACCGATGTAAGTTGCCGGACAGTTTAAACAGTTGATCTTGTAGATTACGTCAGTTGATTTGTTATTGGTGTTGTATTTCTAATTTTGGAAAAAAGTGTTTGAATTGTTTTATAATTTTTGAAAGCTATTTTGATGTTATCGGACAAGAGAAATGTGTTTAATTTATGTGATAGGCCTTGGATAAATGGTATGGAAATGTATGCTGGTTTGTTGGTATTCGATAGGCTTAATGTAGTATTATTTGTAATAGTGGATGGTGTTAGTGTTGAGTTGTAATTGTTGATTATGCTGTTATTTATGTGTTGAGGGTAGGGATTGTTATTGAGGATCTGTTTGTATATCTTTATATTTTTGTGGTGGAAGGATTCATGGCTTAAGGTAATCATTCTGTGAAGTAACCCTTTGGCCGTGTTTATTATTGTATGAACGGGATGGTGAGATGTAAAGTTGATGTAGCGATATGTGTTTCTTGGTTTTTGATACCATCTGGTTGTTTTATTACGGGTGTATCTAAAAGTGGTATTTTTTTTGTTGTTTTCGATTTCATGTGTAAATTAGAAAGGTGAAAGCTATTAAATGTATCTAATGTAGTTTGAATTTGATCTGTGGGAACAGCTGTCAATATATCATCTACGTATTTAGTGAGGAAGGGTAATGTGAAAGGAAGTTGTGGTATGACTGTATTTAGTAGATGTGTCATGATTATGTCTGTCAGTATCGGGTCTAGGTTGCTACCCATGGCTATACCAAATAGTTGTTCGTAAAATTGATTGTCGTATGTAAAACGTTGGCACGATAAAGAAAATGTTTTTCTGAAACCTACATCACACCCGACCGCATTTCACGATTTCTAAATAAATTAAATAAATGATTCAATGTCGAAAAAAGGACTCTCCTATGCTAAAAACTTAAAAATAAAATCGTTTGTCACTAGGGTTAATTTCTTTGTTCACAATTTAAAAATAAATATTCACTATCCTAAACGAAACAACAATTATGTTGGCCGTTATTATATGAAGGTGGTTGTTCTTAGTACAATTAATGGCACATATACTTCGAAGTTGCAAATTTACTCACGAAAAAATATTTACCGGATTAATATTGATCGGAACAATTATTCCTATGGACTATAGGTGTAAACTTAACAGGTTTATATTTACAGGTCTGGATGTTTATTTCATTAATAACACAACTTTAGCATTACTTGAGTAAGAAATTTCACATGATATAGAATAAAAATTAAGGAAAGACAGGATTCAGTAAGTAGAAATTTATTCTGCATCTTCCTATCTTAGTTTTGTTCCAAGATTCGACGGCATATCTAATAATAAATATGTAGTGTTTAGTGGCTGTTAATTAATGATTATATGGAGATTGTGAGATGCGGTCTGGTGAGACGTAGATTTAGAGAAACATTTTCTTTATCGTGCCAACTTTTCGATCTTTATTGAGATCATCTTCAGGGCCTGGGTAGTGTAAACATTGTTTAAATTATACAAATACATGTAAGATGTGAAAAAATGAATTTAATACAATGATAGAAATTTTAGACTCAACCAAAGTATTTATTTTCTGTGTAGATGTGTCACTGTTGTGTGTCGTGTTTAGAGTGTTTGTGGGATATTAATTGTTTTGTTTATATATGTTTCATTTTGAAGGAAGTAGTTATAAACATTGATTTTTCTATGAGGAGTAGGCTTCTTTGAGATGAAACGGACCGACAATGGAAAAAACGGGGTAATGGTTGTTGGGGCCTAGTTAGCCTTTCAGCATTATTGTAGACGGGATTATTAGGGAAAGGAGAGGCAAATTGTTGGGGATTTAGCCTATGGAGAATTATTTGTTTTGTAGAGAGTAATGATTGTTTTATATGTTGTATTACATGTTTTGGTTGTTATACGTATGCTATTGATATTGAATTTGAGTTTTGATATTTGCATAGCTGCGGCTGAGTTTACATGCGGATGTTCTGTAATTGATGGTGTGTTTACCTCTGGTGATGTAAACCATTTATAAAAAGTTTTGTTTACGTTTCTTTAGTTGTGTGTTAAATATTTTTAGAATTTTGCAAATCGAAATTGTGTTCGTGTTCAAATGGTTGGTGGTGTAGGATTTTGTTTGGGTTTTTTGCAATCGTAGATATGTTACCCTCTTATCCGTATTGGGATGTAATTCCGATGTAAGTTGCCGGACAAATTAAACAATTGATTTTGTGAATTACATCAGACTTATTTGTTACTGGTGTGGGATCTGTAATTTTGGAAAAAAGTGTGTGAATAGTTGTTTAGTAATGAAGATGACCTCAATAAAGATCGAAACGTTGACACGATAAAGAATATGTTTTTCTAAACCTACATCACACCAGATCGCATCTCAAGATCACCAAATAATCTAACAATAAAACTGATTTTACATTTTAATTTCTTGTAAAGATGTTAATCCTCCAGGTGCTTTTATCACAGAATGAGAAAATAGGCGAGAGAAAGTTAAAAAAATTCTTTTTTGGATATTAAATAATACATTTTTTTTCCAATACTTGTAAATTTTCCCGATTTAACACAACTTTAACATTTGTGATAACTGGGTGTATGCAAATATGTGGAAAAAAGGGATAAACCTTCCCGCTATCGCCAGTCGTTTGTCACACAAGATTGTTAAACCAAAGGTAATTTATGATGTCATATTTTTTTTTTGTACCCTTCAACAAATTTCATATAGATATAAAAACGCTTGCCTACATGATTTTCTGTAAGTAAAATTAGTATTTTTCAGAACAATTAAAGCACACGCATTTCATAATCGCGTATATCCAATTAAAAGTCTTATTAAATAAGTAATTCAGATATCGTGAGATGAGGTCGGGTCTTATTAAATAAGAGTAACTTTTATAACTATTACAAGCATTTTTTGTTATAAATCCATTTGATTTAACGTACATAATAGATTTTTGGGGTTTAGCTTTGCTAATTGTCCATTTTAAACGCTTCTGATGACAACGCACCCTGGGTTTTATGGTTATGCGGATCAAGTTCGTACTCCTCGGGGCAAAAAGGTTTCTGGCATCCAAGATAAGAGCCTCTTCCTCTAACCGTTCATGTAAACTATTACCGCATAGGATAACACACGAAGTTAAAATGTATTTTCCATTTAGATCCCCAGACGACGGCTAAAGGTTTCATCAATATCGATTTTTCACGAAAATGCCATTTTACAAATGAAAATGATTAAATCTAACGAAGATGTTTCTGAAAATGTTATCTGCAGAAACTCATTTCATCATTGGTAAAAATATTTTTTTAAATCCTGCAATTTTGACACAAGTGACATTCTTTATGTATAAAAAAAAAAAAATGAGAAAGAATTTCAATAATTTTTTGAAGTTTATTCACAGTTTCATGGATGTACAAGAACATATTCAAATTGTATTTGAAAGAAAGTATGTACATGTACGGTTATTCAGTTTTTACTCACACACGATCGCGCGCACAAACACAAGAATAAAAAAAACAGAGGGACTGATTTTTGTTTAATGTTAACGTTTTGAACGGAATTAAAGCTGCCGGGTTTTGATTCAACTTTTTTTTATCAACTAAAATCAACCTTGGTTGGTTTTAACTGTCTTACTTTTGTTCTTAAAATCAGCTATGGTAAATTCGGCAGTTTTCATTTCTTCTACGATGAAACTTCCTGCATTTTCTCATACATCTTTTAAGGATTTCCCTTTTTAATAAGTATGATAAAACGTTTAAGAATATTGAAAACCGTGTAGGACTGAGCATACAGCCTTGTCGTACTCTACTGATCTCCGGTAAAAAATCAGTTAGCCCATCCTACCTGCCGAGGCCGCAAGTGAATAAAAGTTTTGCAGGTCAACTGTGACTTACACGAAACGCCGTTTTTAATAACCTTTTAAGTACAAAGAGGACGGTCGACTGTCAAATGAGTCAAATGAGATCGATGAAAAAGCCTTAAAGTTTCTTTTTATACTTCTCTGAAGTTAGTTTAATTAAATTAATGAAAATAAACAAATTAACAATTGCCAAACATCTCTTCCTAAACATTTGGACAATGTATTATTGCCAGCGTTAAAAGTCTCGAGACGTTTTAACTCGCGCTGAGTAAAGGTTGAACAGGAAACAGTCAACTAAGATGTTCACACGTTTCAAGCTATGTTTCAACTTGCAAAAAATTATTTGAACGGAAGTCTTGACTCGATCCAACTTTCGTTGATCAACTCTGTTGAGGGTTATTACGATCATCCTTTCAGTTTTAAATAGGTAGATAAATAGTAAATACTCTGCAGTATGTCTACAATATTATCCTCCTCTAGGATCTCAAAATCCAATTTATGAAAAAATTAATTCCTTACAGAATGCATATCTAAGTTCCAAAGTAGTGTATCTAAGTTCCCTTCACCTTAATAGACTTGGCCATTCCTTATCCAACAGATCCCATCTCTGTCATCATGTAAGGTGTCTGAAACGGACTTCCTCTCTCAGGAATAGTTAGTTATAAACTAGTGAACTGCTATTGCTGAAAAGCTAGCTGAAGGAAGCTGAATAACAAGCACTGCTGCTAGTGAAGTGCTATTGAGAAAAAGATTAATTTTTTGACCAACGACGTATGTAAATTATTGTAAATATATAAGTAATCTTCTAACTGAATGGTGTAATTTAAAATAGCATTTGTATTTGTTTGAACAGGAATACCCTATAAAATAGGAAAAATATTGAAAGTTTCAACATCCATTTACATAGGGTATGTCAAAAATCAGCGGGATCACCAGGCTTAACCGTGACCTGAATATATTTCCAGTTTGCACACGGAAAACCGTGGCCACTTTTATTTCCAGAGTTAGATAGTTTTCTCCAGCGAAATCAGTATTTCCGGTAAAACGTTTTCCAGACACGGCAAACGGCCAAAACAGTTTGGCCCCCTTGGTTTCTACGAGAACTACTTTTTTAGTCTTACCACGAAAGGGATTTTTCGAGATTGAATCCACCATGTACGCTAATCCAGACTCGGCAAAAACGTTGAATATATATGATTTTTATTTAATTGCCGGTGTGAGTTAGTGGCTCACTGAAAACTCGAGTAAATCCGTCGATTTCAAAAGTGTCTTTGAATTTGAGCCCCTTTTCACAAGAGATTAGTCCAATTATGGTTGAAGCCCCTGGAGGCAGATTTAAATATTTCGCAATTCAATCTCAATTTCGTTTTACCTTAATATTTAACTGTTGGTTCAATTCTATCTAGATTTGGAAGACTTTGGACATTGTTTATTTTCGCTTTAAATTTATAGTCGTAAAATTGAATATACAAAAATGTCCGTGATGGACCCCTTTTTAAACGAAAATAAACTTTCTTTCTAACGATCTACATTAAAAAGCGCCTTTGAAACTCGTAAACATTCGAGGTTTTGGAAGTTTAAAAAGTAAGTGAAAAATAATTGACCTTTTGTAATGCGCCAGAAGAAGTTCGTCAAGAAAATTCTGTTTGAGTTTTTTTAATTGTGCCGAAGACTCATTTTAAGGATTTTTGCACGAACAAGTTATTAGTTGTCTTGAAAGGTATTTTTCTTCTCAGAAGGAAGAATTGAGCCGAAATACAACGCCTGAAGATATTTTAAAATATTTATTTCCTTTGCTCCAAGGGAAGAACGCTCGGATTAGTATCTATTATTTTTCGACCTAGTGTCACCCAAAAGTCTAATTGAAATCGGTATTTTAGCGACCCTAGCCTTCCCTTCTTAGTGATATTATTTATTATGAAATAAACTAAAAAGAAATGAAAAATTTTCCTTAAAATATAACTTTCGAATAAAACGGATATCATTAAAAAAAAAAAAAAAAAATTACAGAATACTTGTCTTTGCTGTCGAAAATGCCTTATTGCCTTGCCTTGATTAAGTATTGTATCTTATTACTCAAAATTAATGTGTACAACAAAAAGGAAAATCTCAAACAAGACAAAATCTAGAAAATAAAGTAACACAACCATTCTTTTACAAAAATTCGAACAAAAAGTTAGATAATCACATTAAATATGTAAAAGAACATTTAAAAAACCAAGTAACGTAATAAATTGATATGTTGGACTCATGTACATTTATGGATTAACTGAAATATAGAAAAATAGTAAAAATGCATAAGTAAACCACTGTGCAAAAAATAAAATGAGAACCTCATTAACCTAAAATAAGTTGTACGACAAAAAGTAGGAACGGTCTCTTATACATATATTAACTTTTCCGTATAAAAGGATGGATTGGAAAAACAACATAAAAAACAAGAATTGCACAACATAAATCATAAAAACAATTCAAACAACAAAAACTCTTGTTACAGAAATGTATTCACCACGACTAGATGGACTCGAGAAAATGTTAATAAATTTGTATGATAATAACTTCAACCTACAAAAGGACAACATAAATCTTTCCTCCCAATAGCAAAATTTATTTAACACGTGGGTGAATAATTGTGACGTGAGATACATATATTTACTTCGAATGGCGTATCAATGAATGCTCCCTTTGTGAACACCCGGATAACGCGTTCAATCTCACATCGGCTAGTGAGATTGAGTTAATTTATATTTATTATTATTGTATATATTTATTGGTTAAAACCAATGAATTTTTTTATTTAATACAATTTGTACCTAATATATTCTACTTTATTGTAAAATCTGCTAGGATGAGAAAGTCTCAGTCTCAAAAAGGTTACTGGAAAAACGATTCTAGTCCAAATATGCTGTTTCTCATATTTTACATAGAACAAGCTACTAATACGCAGAAAAAGCATTTAGAAAAAATGTCTATTATTATTTATCATGGTTTAATTTTTCACTCCGAAAATATTTATTGTGTGCGTATACCGAAACAGTATACCGTTTTAGTAGCTTTATTGTGTCCTGAAATTTCTGTTTAATTTTTTTGAAAGGTTGATCAAGATATAATTGTCAAGCTAATATTAACCCTAAGCCCACACGTGGATTATTTAATTACTTAATTAACGTCATTTAAAAAGGGGGAAAATTTGTTCGTCCGACATAGCAGCGTTTATAATTGCATTTTTATTTTAATTAACCCCCATTGCTACGAGGATTTATTATCAGCGCAGTTGAAAAATTATTGATAAAATATTAAATTATCACGAACGAAACGCGTATTAAATTGAAATAACATGCTGACGGGAAAAGGTATTGAACGTTTTGTATGGAGTTAATTTTCCTTGAAATAACATACGTTCCCTGCGTTAATTTTTTTTTATTGCAATGAAATAAATTTATTAACCAGGCTATCTTTTAGTCTATTAACACTAAAGAATTATTAAGACCTTGCAAAATCAAGAGAATAAACATTGGATTTTTTTTTTAATGATAGTACATGATTAAATATATAAAAGCTTTCATTACTCGCACCAAATCAATAGCGATTTGTCAACTTTCCCTCAACAGCTTACAAATTTCAGCAAACACAAAAGTTGTTATCCTGTCGAGTCGAATGTGGTTTGTAAAAAGTTCATACCAGGTATGACATCTCACACCATTAAGGCTTCACCTTGGAATGAGCCTGGGAGAAAACGTTTTTATGGGATAAATCTTTCTTCCGTACTTAACCAGGACTTTCTCTCCGGTGACTTGGTTCACTCGTCGTAATACTAACATACAAAATCTATGTGTTAAGCATTCTATAATAAATTATTTGCCTTAGAACGTTGAATTGCATTGTAAACCACTGAAAAAAAAAATCGAATAGTTGTTGATGTACTACTAAAAACACTTTTCACATGTAAATAACTGAATCTGACCCCTCTTCATTATTTATTATTCTTTAAATATTATTCTATAAATGGTATATCTCTAAAGTCCATAGATAATTATTATCTAGTTTCCAAGGATTGCATTAGCATTCTCACCGTCATAAAAATTAATTGTCTATAAAAGGGAAAACAAAAAAGGCAATGTAGTTTTGCGATTTTCGACGAGTCACACCGGATTTTTGTCATAATTCATGACATGTTTCATTAATTGAAACATAATTATTCGACCTTGTTGCTTACTTAATTAACATCAGTTGATCAAATTTCTGATTAGTTATCAACCTTAAATAGATTATTTTTGCGTGCTGTTTTAGTGTATATAAATCATATTTCTCTTTCGGGTCAGAGCGAAATAGTACAGAGCCACGCGCGCACTCTCTACCTCTCTCTCTCTCCCTCTCTCCCCCCCTCTCTTTTTTCTCGTTCACTCTTTCTCTCTTACTCACTCTGTTTCTCATTCCGTCTCTTTCTTTACCTTCTGTTTTCTCTCACTCTCACGTTTCTCTTCTCTTCCATTCTCCCTCACCACTTCCATCTCGCCCCCTCTCTCTTTCTCTCTCTCCCTTCTCTCTTTTCTCTCTCCCTTCTCTCTTTCTCTCTCTCTCCCTCTCTCTCTTTCTCTCTCCCTCTCCCCTTTCTCTCTTTCCCTTCTCCCCTCTCTCTCTTTCCCTTCTCCCCCCCCCTCTCTCTCTCTCTCTATCTCTATCTATCTATCTTTCTCATTCCGTCTCTTTCTTTTCCTCCTGTTTTCTCTCACTCTCTCATTTCTCTTCTCTTCCACTCTCCCTCCCTACTTCCTTCTCACCCCTCGTTCTCTCTCTCTGTCTCTGTCTCTCTCTCTCTCTCTCTCTCTCTCTTTCTATATTTCTTTCTCTTTGTCTCCCCTCTTTCTTCTAAAATGCTGCTCAGTTAACGATAAGAAAGGTCCACGAGACCTAATTTTGCGAGATAGTAAATAAATTCAAGTTTCAGTTCAATAAGTTCAATCTAATTCCTCTCTCTCTCTCTGTCTCTCTCTGTCTCTCTCTGNTCTCTCTCCCTCTCTCTCCCTCTCTCTCCCTCTCTCTCCCTCTCTCTCTCTCTCTCTCTCCCTCCTCCTTCCTTTCTCGCTATCTTCTTGCTCTTTCTCCCTCTCCTCCCTTCATTTCAATGGTGTTTTTTTGAACATATATTACAGGATTTTTGCATTAACATATTATGTTATGAGTGAAATAATGGTTTTTTAATTTATGTTATCATTTCATGCCACTGTGATGTTTGTTGTTTGTAAAATTGTAAAATAATTGTTGACTATCTGTTGTTAGGCGTAAGTTAGACTAATCGTAACATTTTGTAATGTAATTATGTTTGTAGTTGTAAAAGTTCATTACGCCATGTTTGTTTTACAGCTTTGTATCTTACCATTACGTCTACTTTATCGCGTGCAATCACATTTAATTTTGAAAGTTGCTGAGCTGTAAATCATACATGTTAAGCGATGGCAAAATACACAGAAAGTTTTGTTTGAATCGGATTAAGCCTCTCTCTCTCGTTCATCTTAGTTTCCAATTAGCAGGATTAACCGTATAACAATTCGCTGGTGTCATGTTACTTATATTTTGTGTAGTTTTAAATTAATTAAGGTATTTGTTTGTTAGGGTTGAATGTTCTTATCCGTTGTTATTTTCAGTCGTTAGGTATCTTTTCCATTTGTCATTGTATTTATTGTGTTAACGCCGGTTTCCAGCGCGTCGGCTGTTATTTATCGTCTGGGGCGGCCAGGTTCGGGCTCCCTTTGTCGCTTAGTAAAAGATATATATCAGCTTATATATCGGAGCTCGTTCGGAGTTTATAATGGATCTGTATTTCTACTGTTCCGTATACAGGGTAAGTGGGTTTGTTGTGACATACTGGGTAGCCTTTGTGAATCCCTCCGTTAAGGCTTCTGTCAGCTCGCAGATAACAAGTTCAACCCACTCAACGCCTAGTAATGGTATTATAATGTTACCGCGGTCTTCCCATCTTTCACACTTCGACCTGCCGCTTAGAAATGCTTTTCGATCCCCCCCCCCCTACACGTTTTATCAAGCCGTTCAACCCTAAACGGCTTGCTTACATAGATTTTACATGTTGAGTTCTTCATGCCAGAAATTGAAAATTACTGGCTCTTATATGGTAATCTCAATCTTTATTTCCTTTTTCCTTGTGAATTTTTTTTAGATTCGTTGGAATATCAGGTAATGGAATCTGCATAGAGTGCGTTTAAGATATCGTTAAAGGGTGGCATGGGTGATTTGAGCAGATCCCCTCGATTTCTCTCGCGTTTTACGCTTTTCATAAAATAATAAATTCTACACGAAATTTGTCCGTAGTTTTATATGTAAAATAGTATTAAAGTACATTTTAAATTCATTCGAAGTATACTTCATCGTCTGTACAATTTGTGAAGATCGAATCAGCATAGCACGAACTGATAGTGAGAAATACTTTTTTTTAAACATTTCGGCCAGATATTGTTTTTATTTACTAAGGCCAATGATGGGAAGGACAATTTTAATTTTGTTGGACCTTCTTAGATGTTTGTTGGCGAGAATGAGGCCCATCAGGGCGATGTTGGCGGCTATGCCGAGCGCTCCGAGGGTGAAGATGACAAGGGCTTCCGTTTCCCCGCCCGGGTGACATTGGAATACTCGGCTTCCGTTGCCGGTCAAATTCCCTGCAACGCCGCTCCCGAACCTGAGGTTCGCCCCGATCATCGCCACCGCCGAACCTGAAACAAAAATAAAGAATTTTAAAACAGAGTCGGAGCCCACAAGCGATGATTTACATAAGTTATGAGCTACGATCATAATTTGGTGTACAATACATTCACCTAATGCGAAACTTTTTAGTTTGAATAACGTCTTAAAACGGAAACCGTGTAAAAAACCTTTCTTCATAAAATAAGCCGTTTATACACTGACAGGCAAAGAATTCCACCCACTTGTAATATAACCTTATTTGTATATATTTTTTACATATTAATCAAAGTTTCACGTTTTTTAACGTTTAATAATTGAGTCTTTGTCTAAAATAGTAACAAAATATAAATTGCTAAAGAAAATGAAAAAAAAAGACGGACAAATAAAAATTGTTTTACATTTTTAATTAGCATTTCAATATCGCGCATTTCTTCCTCTTGTCTTAATTACATCTCCAAGACGCCTCAGAATACAGTCTGGAAATGCCTCTTTGCTGGAATTTAGCCCATTCTTCACGAAGAGCTCTTTCAAGATCGCGGAGTATATGAAGAAGTGACGAACCTGCTCTTATTCGTCTTTTGAGGTGATTCCATAAAAGCTTGATGGGTTCAAGTCTGGAAAACGGGGTGATTTTAATTAAGACTCTAATGTTATGCTGTTGAAAGTACGTTTGCGTACTATGCGAGCAACACGTGGATGGGCATCATCGTGCATTAGAATAGGATTGTCGCTGATGTCATCGAGGATAGGCAACGCATGATGTTCCAAAATTTCCAACCCTCCACGAACAACAACCAACTCCGTGCGACTTTCCATTGAAATTCCCGCCCACACCATCACTGAGTCACGTTCAAAAGGTTGGCTCTTGGAAAAATTACAGGCTTCGCACCTTTCATTTCGGCTTCTCCACACTCTTTCAAGTCCATCTGGAGATCGTAGAGCAAATCTACACTCATCCGTAAAAAGTACAGCAGTCCAATCGTTCAAAGACCAACGGCTGTATTCATGAAAAAATGCGAGCCGTGCAACTCTGTGTCTACTGATTAATTCTGGTCCTCTTACGTGGCGAAAAGCGATCAGTCCATACCGATTTATTCTTCTTCGAGCAGTGCGTTCAGAAATTTGGAAACCTCGAACTTCGTTGGAGTTTATGAATCGGTTAACAACAGTAAGGTGCCGGTTTCGCAAAACTCTCATAGCCAAAAAATGGTCATCCTGTTGGTGACCCTAGGGCGTCCAGAACCGGGCCTTCTATTGTAGGACCCTTCAGAATACAAATGAGACTGATTGAACATTTTAAATTCCGTAAAAAATAAACGTTGAAAAATCCTTTATCCGGTATTGCATTAAGGATTAAGTGTGTTTATATCTTATTGATATTCCCAAATTAAAACATAGCATAAACAAATATTTATTGGTAAAAACTATGAGACAAATTACGGGCAAAATTGTCTTTTCAAGAAAATGAAATAATTCCATTGGGCCGAATTTTTTCCCTATCAGTGTATTACTATTTAACATTTTAACATTAATATTTCCGGCGAACATGGGTTTGCTTGAATATTTATTTATGTGTAAACAAGGATGTTTTAAGATATAAAAAATAGAAAAACTCTCAGTTGAACGAAAAGTCTAACACTTAAACTTTTATTGAAGTTAAGTTTGGTAGTGTAAGTTAGTAACACTAGAATACTGTTTCAGTCCTTGGAAATGTAGGGACTGAATCTATCTGGAAAGAAATTTAAAACAAGCTATTAAAAACTTAATTGTTAATTTTTTTCCCATCGTGATGATTATCTTGGTATTATGATGATTTTAAAACAGTGCGAAAGTTCCTCAGATAACAATTGAACTTGTTTTTATTTATTTAGACCATACCGAGATCCAGATTATTCGGGAGTAAAAAAAGTGATCGATACATCTAACACTGTTATGAAATACTCATTAGTAATGTCCGGATTCTCGAGTAATAGCATTTTTTTCGTTGCTAACTTTTATTGCAATGAAACCAAAATAAAAATTCGAATCGTGGAAATGATGTTCTTGGGACACAATGTACTTTTATTTCGTTCGAAAATGCAGGTTTCTCGGTCTTAAGTTTAATTTAATTTTTTTTTGCCGGCTAACTACTATGGTCATAGTCGGCTTCTCGCTTATTTGTCCTTCTCATGTGATTTTATAATCTGGAAAAAATGCATTATTTTCTGCGTTTTTTCTCACTTTCCTGTCATTTCTTTTGGTTGATAGACGATCCATATGTTTGTTAGTATTTTGTTATAATCATGTTTTTATTAACGTTTCTTCCACAAGCAATATTCCTACAACACATATCACATACATACACACTCATGGTACTATAAGGTTTTAGATGTTTGGCAAGTGAATGGGTGAGTTGCAGGTGACCCACCCCTATGGGAGTCGGGCATTGAGAATCACTCTCCATTCACGCTAATAAATACGTTCTACCGAATAACCTTGCCCGGCGTTTCTTTTTCCACTTATTCATTAACCTAACTAACCTAAGTTTTTGTCAAGTCTGCGGATATTCCTCGGCAGACATGTCCACTCATACATAACCACACGCTTATAAGAACAACACACTGGAAGTGTTGAACGGATGCCCCCGAGCCCGTCCCTCACATTTCTTTATAGATATTAAATTACCTAACCTAATTCGGTGGGCCTATGAGTGTTTTCACTTCTCATTTTCTCCTATTCAGTCTTTATTCGCTTTGGTAGCATAATAGAACCACGTAATAATAAAAATAATAATGCGTGTTACGTTCATAGGACCTTATGGTCAAAATTGAAAGGTTTAAGGTGGTATAAAAAATTATAAGAAGAGGTGAATTACAAGGGAAAAATGTATTGTACTTTATTATTATTGAAACAAAAACTTTTTAATGCTAATTGTTGCAAAAAGTTTATTGAGGTGAGAGAGAGTTGAGAGTTGATAATTTATGTTGTTTATGTTGTTCTGGTCCTTTTATACATACTTCATAAATTATTTAGAGATCGTGAGATGCGATATGGTGTGATGTAGGTTTAGAACAACTTTTTCTTTATCGTGCCAACTTTTCGATCTTTATTGAGATAATCTTCAATGCCTGGGATTTATAAGCATTGTTTAAATTATACAAATACATAAATAAATGTTTTTCTAAACATAAATCATAACAGTCCGCATCTCAAGATCTCTAAACAATCATTACATAACGGTCATTTAATATTACAAATACTTCCTAAACTTCTAACGACTTTTCTGTCGTCATCTAATTGCATATTTTTGAATTCATATTGCCACTTTAGTGTTAATATGATCGATTGATTATAAAATAAAGAGACACATCATAAACAATGTTTAAGCAAGAATGAATTTTATTACGTAAAAACCAGATCGAGATGCTCAAATGGCTGCAGTTTAAAACAAAATATGCGCGAAAGAAAAGAAAAAGATGGAAAACATGTAGAGGGCCGGCGATGACCTCAGCTGTTTGTTGGCCCATAAACTTCCCACTTATTATTACGTAAATACAATTTTTTCTATGTTAAATGGGATATTTTACCTTTATTTCACATGTTTGCACTTCGAGCCTTTTATTGCACGTTTCTAGGTTTTTATTCCAAGTTTTGGAGGTTTTTACTGCCCAAAAATCTCAATTTTTCTTATAGGGTTACTTATTTACTTTTATTTTACGTATTTCATATTCACATTCACTTATTTACATCATTGAGTACCTTGGTTATTTATTAAAGAGCGAAAGGCAGCGAGGTCTTCATAAAAGTTGTTTTTTCTACCCATTTGTACTACTTTCAGGCGTATTTCCACTTTAGCTTTGGGGGGGGGGTAAAGCCTTTGACTCGCAAATATTGCATGAAACGCATCAAAGAATGTTATATTTATCAATTTTTTAAATTTTATATATTATAGCATTTAGAACGTGCTAAAAAAATCTAAATAAGATAAATATTGATTAACTTATTTATCAGTTTATCAACGAGAAATTAGGCAAACAGTTCATTTTACAAAAACTTATAGTCGAACCAAAGGTTTTGGCCAATTAAATGAACGAGATGTGCATACGTTAAAAATTTAAAATAGTATTTTTCCCCTTTTATTTTGCAAGTGTATACAAGTTCACCGAGCAAAAATTATATTGTATAGTAGATAAATATATGCGTAAGATATTTGCATACATATTATAGGCGGGTCAGACATGAACAAGTTTTGAAAAGGGCTAGTTCCTGTATTCGACCGGCAAAAGGTATAGGTAATAAAAAGCGAAAAGAAAAAGTGGCTGTGAATTTCATAAAATATCCCATCACGTAATAATTTCTATGTATAAGTTTTTTTGACCATTTCAGTCCTGAGCGCATGCGAAATATTACAACACATATCCAATACGCATTCACACTAATAAATACATTCACACCTACATACATCCATTCTAATTGGGATGCCCAAGTCACGTACACAGCTCGAGAGGCGATTCGACTGTCTGCCCCTCCCCATTCACGCTAGTAAATACACTCACTCACACAAAACACTTATTTTGAAGGCTATATACAATAAAAAAATTCCCAATTCCCTAAAAAGCGAAACTGGGGACACTGACTCGCTACCGTGTCCGAGAACCCTTCTTAAATCCGATGCCTACACGCTCTCTGTATGGAGCCAAGGCATGACACGCCTCTAATATGTGGGACACTTCGACCAACCTTTTTCTGCATAAGGGGCAAAGTTTTATTATTATTCCTGGGATGGATTATTGGAGTTGAGCATACACCTACTAATTAAATTATCACGCATTTCAGAAAATACTGGGAAGATAAAAATGGGTTGCATTGAGCAGTATTACCGAGCAAACGCAACTCAAAGTGCTAGATTAAGACATAATTCTTCTTTAAAAGTGCATACATTTCTTGTAAAAAAAGTTCGGTTTTACGATTAAAATAAAAAAAATATTAACATAATTTACATAAAGCTTTTCAGAATTTTAATATTTTGGCGTAAAAATGATTAATTGATGAGGTTTTGTTTGATTTTAAGAAAGATATAGGAATCGGTGAATTTAACCAGTACGTTTCCCAACGAATGAAATATGTAAAAAGGGTTCGGTTTTTCTGAATTACTTGCTCGCTCACGTCCCCAATGGTTTTCGGGTGACATCTTGTCAAACAAAAGCGCGGCCGGCCAAAAGGTTTACGACCCAACCCCGGCCCGTCCCGCACAATAATTCCGACATCGGCATAAAAATCACATACGGCTCCGTATAATTTAGAAACCCAGATCTCTCTCGATTTGGAAAAAAACATTTTTCTCCCAGAGCGTAAGTGGAAATGAGGAGGGTTCGGTTTGTTTTCTTTTCTTCCTTGATCTTAGGTGAGATCTATGAGAACAGAAAAACACAACACAATCCCGTTGAAAGAAACTTTTCTGCCATCTAGTTCAGGGAGAGATTATCTTTTGTAACGGAGTTTCCGATTTTGTATATTCTCGGGTCAAAAATAGAACCGTCAGTTTATTTTTAAATTGACGAATTAAACAATTTTTGATAATCGACATCTTGGGTCGAACCATTCAGACAGAATTTAAAATTCTGAAATGTATAGCAAATAAAAAAAAAATCCACGGGTGGCTGATTTCCCCTAAAAAGGAATTGAACGTTAACGCTTAAATAAACCTCTCTTTAACTAGGACCGAATGACAAGTAGTTACGAGGTATTTCGATTAAGGGTTAAAAAGACAGAAAAGACAACTAATTCCAGCAGGATAAATAAAACGAAGTTAGTTTATGGAAATCAAGCCGTTAATTAGCCGGTCACCTCTGTGTACAACCAGCGGGTACAAAATTTCTCCAATCAACCTCGTTTGGCTTGAATTGAGAAGTCATGAAACTTTTCCATTCAAGACGAGTCGAGAATTACTAATTGTTTCCTAAGGAAATTGCCTATTCCATGTTTGCTACGCTTTATTATTATTTTTGTGACTATTTTTGATCCTTTTTTACCTAGCAATACGCGTTTTACGATTGCAGGAAAAGTTATGACAGTAATTGTGTTCCCATGTTCTGTTTAATATTTATGATCACTTTTGATATTTTTATTGCTTGTAACTCTCCACGCTGTTTTTCTCCGGGATACGTTTATTCTTAGAAAAACCTTGGGAAATATATCGTCTTGATCACATCCCCCTTATTATTTTTATTCTCTTTATATACAAAATAATTTATTCAAAACAATTCATTAATTGAATGCTAACATTTGTACAAAAACGTATTTTTTTAACCTTCCAGGATATTTAATTAATAATAAACTCATATAATTTTTACTAATTATACATAATTGTTCTTTTGTATGCAGTTCTATGAATAAGCCAATATTTAATTGAAATAAGGCGTTACATTTTTACCGGCTGTTTTAAGTTCTTTCATGGAACTTTTAACGTGTTAACCCCTTTTTGTGCCTTTGTCGTAAGGAAAGTGGATAAGGTACTACAGCAGGGGTAATTTATCCAGTCCATTTGTGAAACTGCCATCTAGTGCTGTCGTGAAAATGGATCGGACATTAACTGTTTTGCTGAATCTGTTTTCTTTTCTAGTTCCTACGTTAATGTCACACTTACATTTGTTGGAATTCAATTGAATAAGGCGATTCAATTTTATTCAATGCCATTATTCAGTTTTAAATTCACAAATTTTACGATACGAACGAGAATTCATTATCTCTTATATAACTAATATGAACCTCTAACATTATAATTTCATATTACAAAAAGTCCAGGAATATGGGAAAGTGAAAAGAAAACACTCAGTTCCTTCTTCAAGCTTTCGAAGAATATATTTTAGTAGTTTCATCAAGACTTGGAATTAAAATTAATTACAAATATGAACATCTATTTACTTTTGTTACTGTTGGCTTTCTAGTATAATCAAATTACTAATTAGATTTTTAAGATTTCAAATTTTAGAGTAAACATGACGAGTTCGTTGTATAGTAAAAATAGAACTTGTTTGTGTTTCTTAACCTTATTTATGATGATTTCAAATTCAGTAAAGACAATGTCCAGACTCTTACTTTTGAACCCTAGATCCGCATAGTTTCACTTGTCTATGTATATTAGAGGATAAACTTTCTAGAAACCACTTAGAAGAGATTTTCCCCAGTTTATAAATTACAGTTTATAAATTTTATGTAGTATTTTGTGTTTTTAAAGGCATATTACTGTACAATATTAATATAAAAATAGGATGTATAAGTTAATAAACCGCAAACAAATTGTTTATTGAGTTATTGTTTAGCTCTTTTAGAATATATTTTATATAAATTAATATTTCATTTTCTTACTTCAATTATTAGGTTTATTTATTTAGAAATCGTGAGATGCGGTCTGGTGTGATGTAGGTTTCAGAAAAACATTTTCTTTATCGTGCCAACGTTTCGATCTTTATTGAGATCATCTTCAGGGCCTGGGATTTACAAACATTGTTTACATATAACAATTGCATTTTGGATGTGGAAAAGTGAATTTATACAATGCAAAATATATTTTTTATATATTCAATCAAAATATTTCTACTCACTTAAAGTGTTTTTCTTCTGTGTAATTGTGCCATTGTTGCGTGTCGTGTCGAGCGTGCCAGTGAGATTTTGCTATTTTGTGTTTATATAAGTTGGATTTTGAAGGGGTGGGGAAGGATGTCGGTATAGAAAAGACATTTTTATATAAGGCGTCGGCTTCTTTGAGGTGAAAAGAGCCGACGAAGGGAAAAAATGTGTTGGTAATGGTTCGGTCACATTATCCTTTCTGGATTATATAGAAAGGGATAAAATAGGAAAAGGAAAGCTAAATTGTTGGGAAATTAGACTATGTGAAAATATTTGATGTGTGGAATGTAATGTGATGATATAGGTATGTTATCTGTATTGAATTTGTTTAATGATATTGGCGTAGCTGCGACTGAGTTTACACGTATGTGTTCTGTAATTGATGCTGTGTTTATCTCTGTTGATATAAACCATTTCTAAGAAATTACGTTTATGTTTGTTTTGTTCTGTGTGTAATACTTTTGGATTTTTGAAGTCGAAATCGTGTTGGTGTTCAAGATGGTGGGTAGCGAGTGCTGTAGGATTTTGCTTGGGGTTTTTGCAGTCATAGATATGTTGCTTTACTCTCTTGTCCAGATGTTGGGATGTAAGACCGATGTAAGTTGCCGGACAGTTTAAACAGTTGATCTTGTAGATTACGTCAGATTTATTTGTTATTGGTGTGGGATCTTTAATTTTGGAAAAAAGTGTTTGAATTGTTTTATAATTTTTGAAAACTATTTTGAAGTTATCGGACAAGAGAAATGTGTTTAATTATGTGATAGGCCTTCGAGAAATGGTATGGAAATATATGCTTTGATTGAATATATAAAAATTATATTTTGCATTGTATAAATTCACTTTTCCACATCCAAAATGTAATTGTTATATGTAAACAATGTTTGTAAATCCCAGACCCTGAAGATGATCTCAATAAAGATCGAAACGTTGGCACGATAAAGAAAATATTTTTCTGAAACCTACATCACACCAGACCGCATCTCACGATTTCTAAATAAATATCGATTAACAGTCACTAATCACACTTATTATTTACTTTTATTATTTACGCTTTTGCAATATTTGTTGTTCGATTGAATTGTAATTTCACTGTTGTGTATTCACAAGTCTAAATTATAAATTTGAAGTTTTTGATGTCGTTGAAAGCTGTATCGAACTTACAGAACGTGTTGAAATGCTGTTTAGGATTGAGAGTGCACAAGTCTTTTTTCCTGTAGTACAGGCAAATTAAATTTGCTCAATATTTGTTTATAAATTCCTTTTTATTTTTTGATTATTACCTTTCGATTTATTTTTAGTAGGAAAATGTTGAACACTTTAAATCCATAAAATTTTCATGATCAATTTTGATATTTGTGATTTTTTAGAGTTGGTGAGATGCGGTCTGGTGTGATGTAGGTTTAGAAAAACATTTTTTATCGTGCTAACGGTTCTATCTTTATTGAGATTATCATAAATAATTTATATTGATACATCCCAGACCCTGAAGATGATCTCAATAAAGACAGAAACGTTCCCACGATAAAAAAAAAATGTTTTTCTGAACCTTCATCATACCTTCATAGCATTTCACGATCTCTAAATAATAATTACTTATCGGTCACTAAATTATTACACGCTTGATGTTTGTATACAGTTAATGCTTATTCAACTATTTACTTTTTTGAATAACAATATTTTTTTAAATACGTTGATATGGGAAATTTCCTTACCCCTGCCTGCTCTCCAAAAAAGTATGATAACAGATGTGCAGCGAAATGAGTAATTCTTTGAAATAAATGGAAGAAGGCAGAATGGTAGCACTGTACTAGGGGGAAAGTCGTCTCTTTCACATGCTTAAAGCAGAAACAATTCATTTTGAGAAAATAGGAAATGGGCCAATCCGTACACGTCGGGAAAAGGTTTTTTTTGGGGGGGCTTTCTTGTTAAGCTGAGATTGGCTCAGTAACAGGTGGTGCCTTAAGATAAACCGGTTCCTGAGTTTTCTATAGGTCGAGTGTACGGGGATGACGGAGCACTTCTTATTGCCCAAATAAAAAAATTAAACAAAAACATTACCTATCACATTTTCCAGTTAATTTTTTTAACCTATAGAACCGCAAAAGTTTGAAATATAGCACAGATTTCTATATGTTGTATGATATTACGTCGAGGTCTGAGAGACAGAAGAACTTGACATCATCCTGGTCTAATTGTCCTTTAAATTTTATCTGTCAGGCGCGTTCCAAGTACAAGTAAACGCTAAGACCAACCACTGAAAATGGCACATTACCTGAACAACTTACAGGCTGTCAAAGGTCTACTTTGGCAAAACATACTTGGCTTGTCTTTGTATTTGCATATACAATTTTCATTTTTTCCGTTGAATTCAGTGCAGTTTCTTTGATTAAAGTATTAACACATTATGAATTCGAAGAAACTTAGGACTACAAAATAACACTTTCATTTCACACGACCAATTGATAAACGTGGCGATCATTTTTTATTCTATGAAATTATATTTGAAGAAAGATAAGAATCTCCGATTAATTAAATTGTTTATGTGGCCCAATCGTCATAAGAAGACAAATTTTCCCCAAAATCATTTTAGAATGTTAGTTAGTTAATCTTAAAAACAATCAAATCTTTAAATTGCCTACTTGCGCTTTAGAAACTGAACAACGCGGAGAATGATAATTATAAGCTTTCCTCAGAGAAAGGGTGGATTTTCCTGAAGTCTCACCCCCACCGAACGTAGAAGAGGGTGAATTAAATCCTTGAATCCTTCATTTATCAAAATCCTTCGGCGATGCCGTCTGCGCGCACCCCACAATTTCTAGAATAACATGACGAAGGGAAGATCTCTGCCTTGGCAAACGCAAAGAAAACTTTCCACCGTGCTTTTCTTAACTCTTTGCTATGATTTCGCCGGGGTGGTTTTAAATGTATCTCTGGTCAGATTTGAAAGTTCTCCGAGGGGTCACTGGGTGGAAAATTTAGTCCGACACGCTTCGCCGTCCTCTCGTTTTTGTGTTAATTGCCGCAACTTTACTGTGGAAAACTCACCTGCTTTCCTTCAAAAAGGGTGGAAAAAGCGAAATGCAAACGAGATTCGTCTCCCATCAAAAAAGTCGGCCGAGTTGCTTTTTATCCTGGACTGTCCTTTTGTCTTTATCGTAGTTACGTATTCCCCTCGGCCGCCTCTTTTATCCCTATCCATTACGTATTGCCCTCAAAAATAACATTTTTACTGTCGTGCCGGGTCAAGAGATATTGAAATTAAACTTCACCTGTAAGTTCTAATTCGTCGGTGTGTAACTATAATGTTTCATATAATGCCTAAACAAAGCAAAACATTCAACGGAGGTTTATCATTTTGCTTTATTAAATTTCTATTTTCAGCTCGTTTAGCTTCGACACTTTGAAATTTAAATTCAATTAACAGTATCAAAACGAAAAGAAAAATTTGAAAACTTTCGATAATCTATTATTAATTTAGCTCGTTTCGTTTTTCGCCATTTATAGATGATATTAGTAATTCGTTAAAATTCCATGATAATGTTTTTTGAAATGACAACTTTTCAAATTATTATGCGTTAATCGTTAAGTAGGATAATTCGATAAATATTAGTTTTTAAAAAATTTCATGATGGTATTTTTGTCATGAATACTATTAAAACAGTTCATTTGATTAGTTTCGACACTTATAGATCGTCAGCGAAACGGGGCGGACCAGGTTAATAGGAAAATTGTTCTAATTCTATACTCGGATATTTTTTAAAAATATTTTTATGGTTTTACGAGGGTTTGCAACTGCAGGGGTCATAGACCGGAAGTTGCTTTCGTCATGAGAACGCGCGAAAGTGCCTTATGGGAAACATTAATACAAAAGAAGCACAGACTGTAGTCAATATACAAAATAGAAATCTTGAAAAGTACGTACTGAGCATTAAAAAACGTGAATATATAAAAAATACATGTCAGAATGGAAAATAGATAGTATAGCCTTAACCATAATAACAATAAATTGTGAATAGATTTGTGCTTAAGTAGATTGATTAATTTGAAAATGAATAAGCAGTAATGATAACAAACCAGCATGATAATTCTACCCGACTTACTTAACTGTTAAAAAAAGGGAAAAGAGATTAAGTTAATATGGACGAAATGTACGCAGAAGTTATTAATTAGTAAACGAGGTAGAAATGTTTTGTATTTAAGACCAAACTTTTCCGGTAAGTGCGGCCCTGTATTTTTCCGGTGCTTGCTCTTTCACGATTACCATTTCTTCCGGACAATGGGCCAGTTCTTTCTGCGCGGCGGAGGAGAGGCAATATTCCAGCCAATCGTGCTGTTACGAAATTGTGGGGACTTTATCGACCTCCGAAACACTACGATTCCCGTCAATGATAGTGTAAAAAAAAATCGAGAAATCGGAATTGTTTAAAGTCATGGCGAAGAACGTTAAAAACAACGCCCCATTTGAACAAACTTAATTGTATTGCAATGTTATTTCAAAGTCTACACGTGATAGGATTTTCAAGATTGGTACATGCCTTGCATACGTTTGCGCCTGTCTTAGCAGTAAATTTAATCTAATATCAAACGCTCAATACAGTAGGTAATTTGCTTATTGCGAAATTTTCCTTAGTTTCATTGTACGAAAAACACCGTTAATCAATCTACAAATTAAATGGAGTTTAAGTAAAGATCGGCCAATTAGTATTTTAACACGCATCATCAGGGCATAGAATACGAAATGTTTTATGTTTATTGCATTATTATTAAACTGTTCAAAGGCGAAATCGATTAACTCCAAAAAACACAAAATGAAAAAATGTGAGGAAATAATATTCGTTGTTTTTCAAAATTGAAATCAAAATGAAAATAAACTTTGCGTAATGCATAACTATATGTTTTATTTATTTATTTATTTTTTATGGGGGTTCGTAACAGAAGAGGTCATATAAACAAACCCTCAGGGTGCTGGTGTTTTTGAAAAAAAGCCCATTTGTAAGTACGGCCCCTGTATTCGAACACGGGACCTACCTTACAGAGATGACGCCTTTCGGATATTATTATTTGGTAAAAATGTCATAGTAATATTTTGGGAGTCTGCGAAAAGTCTAAAACAATTCGTTTTTGAAAGGTTCAACATGTCCACATTAACACAATCCGAAAACTGTTCTGTAGATAACCGTTAGTATTTCGTTAATATTTCATAATAATAAACATTTTGAGAGCCTTAAAATGGTTTTAAAGAGTTCTTTTGGAGCGTTTCTGTATTTATAAATTAATCCAACTTCAGCGTAACTAGGTGGACCAGGATAATTCTAGCATTATACTAACCGTACACAGATATTAGTACATATTTTGTTAAAATTTCATACTAATAAATTTGGAGAGCCAACTAAATTTGTAAATCCGTCATTGGAAAATTTCTACATTTACATATTTGTAGTGTGAAAACGGTTCTAACTCTGTAGATAACTATTAGTATTTAGAGCTTAAAAATGATTTAAAATAGGTCGTCAGGATAGTTTCTATATTTAACAATTAATACAATCTAAACGAAAGTAGGCGGATCAGGATAATCCTAGAACTGTACCAACTCTGTACAAATATATTAATACTTGGCTAAAATTTCATGATAATATTCCGGTCGTAACTAAAAGATTACAAAAGTTTCCAAAACAGTTATTTTGGCTAGTTGCGACATTTATAAATCGATAAAGCATCAGCGAAACAAGGCGGACCAGGATCATCCGACAAAAGTTTAGCTCTGTACAAATATTTGTATATCGTTAAAATTCCACGTTTATGTTTTGGATGAAGAAGACTATTCAAAGCAGTTGTTTTTGAGGGTTTCGAAAATTATCCATTCGTAGAGGATAGCATAAGAACCTTTCCAACGCCGTGGGTAATCTTTGTATTTCGTTAAATTTGCATAATAATAATTATTACAAACATATTCAAAACAGTTTTTTTTGCTAGTTTTCACCGACATGTTATAAAGATGACACCGACTCACGCACCCTCTCTGCTAACTACCTTAAAAAAGTGACTTGTCTTTATAAAATCACACAGACCCGCTAGGAAAAGAAAAGGCAGAAATTTCTTCTCTATTCGAATAACAACTTGTTAAAAATCATAAACCTCATTGAATCGTTGACTGTTTTCTTGATACTGGATTCGCCTAAGTTTGTCCCCTTTATCTGAAAATTACTGCCGGTTTATCACGAAATGGGACCGATGAAAACTTGAGCAATTTGTATCTGGTGGGCTTAAATTGTAATCGATGATGTTGAAAATTGTAAACACGGCGGTTAAAGCATGAGCGCTAAATTTTAAATAATGAATCGCCTTGTAACGAGTTTTCACGTAATTAGAACGTTCCTTCGGCGAGCCTTTAAATACTTGACGAAACAGGGGAAAAAATCATTTCTCTACGTCCGAATCGTAATTATTATAGGGTCTGCCCTATACGGCGCGTTTATTTCCAAAATCTCTCAAATCATTCTCATCGTTTTGATAGCACATGAATATACGAAAGAAACCGAGGGTGCAATTGAACAGGCATCAGTTGGATCCGTCTCCTTGTTCACCCTTTGAAGAATAAATCTGGAAATTCCGTTTAAATAGTGTTTTGTAACCGTCGAGCCTCTCCTATATACTCGTTCTTTAATAAAAAACCCATACCGATGGAAAAAGCGTTTTAGCGATCTGGAGGTTTTCTTACAGTACAGTGAAGCCGTTTCTTTTTCTGCCGTTCGCCTGAACCTGGAAACTACCGCTGTTTGAATATTAAGGGCAGACAAGCCGTGGAAGGACATAAAACGGGATAATAAACGTTCATTGCGTTAGAACGGTAAAAAAATCCTTAAAAACTAGAGAGTAAAGAAAGCATTCCTGCAAATTTGGAGAAATAAACTTAAAGACTAACAATACATACAGCCTGTTTGAAAAAAAAAGAATATGAGTAATCAAAATTTAATTGGAAATCAAATCGTTTATCATTAGTGAAATTTTTTACATTACAAAAACATGCCTTGTGAATGTCTATGAAAATAACGATTACTAAGATCCACTTTTTCGAGTTGTATCGGTCATCTTTCTTGTTTTGAGTGAAGAACGGTTTGTAAATAAATTCGCTTGACGATTAAAAAATCAATTTAAGTTTATACTTAATGTCTTGAGCAGATACGCGACTGGAGAGTATCAAGCTTTCGACAAAGTGTGGCATGAGGGATTATTATACGTATTAAAATTATGTTTTTCCCCAGGCCTATTATCTGATTATATAAATTATAAAAGGTTTATAATATTAAATTATTAACCGTAAGGAGAGATTTTTGCCAGTAAACCAGGGATCGAAGACTTTCGAACTGAAAGTTCTTCCAGGTGTGCCACAAGGAACAATACTCTCTCCGCTGTTGTTCAGAATTTTTACTTCGGATATGCCCACAAATGAGTATGCACTTACCGGCACATACGCAGATGTCACTCCAATATTAACAAGTCATCTCTCTTTTAGACAAACTTCACTTATTTTACAAAACATCAATGTTACAAAATATCAACAATTTAAAAATGGAAAATAAAGTTTTACCCCGCAAAGTCATAACATTTCGCGTTAGGCTTCGGTTAATATGGATGCGAATTCATTCGTGGTTACATTGTGCGCGTTTTCTGATAGGTCGTTTCTGCCTCCGAGCAAAATGGACGAACTTAACGAGTTTTATTTTCTTGAAGCTATTGTTCATAGGTGGTAGGAAAACTTAGCATTTTAACCACTTATTTTCCACAAGAGACGAGAAGGGGGAGTTTTAAACTTATTGCTATTCCCTTAAAAAAATGCATGTTAATCCATGTACGTTTAGCGGTCACAATGGACCATAAAAATTAAAATGAAATTTGAAAAATGGCAAAAAGTGGGAAAATTCGAATACTCAACTGACAATCAAATTTACTATTAAAATCAAAACTTTCGACTCAAATTTATTTGGATGTACGACTGCCAAGCTTATGGATCGAGAATTTTAGATTGGATTGATTGGAGAAGTTGGGAATAGGAATCCTTGGTTGGGCCTTACATTTCACAACCGTACGCCCAGAGAGGTCTAATCATTGTTTTATAAATTAAAAGTTTGTTTTTAATGTCTAATTTTGATCGTGAGTTTTGTCTCCATTTTGTGAACCGTACTGTTAATCCATTCAGGTGTTGTTGTCACAAGCGTTGTTGTGTAAGTGTTGAGTGTTAATTAGGGGTGCGAATTACGTGTAAGAATCGCTGTATCATTAGCGAATGTGTGTGTCGAAATGTTAACATGTGCAGGAATATCTGCAGTGTATATGGAAAATAGAAAAGGGCCAAGTATGCTTCCCTGAGGAACACCCGCCCTAATACGTATCTAAGGTGCGAATTCTGCTCCCTGACGGACTCGACAAAATCGATTCGTCAGATAAGATCTCAGTATAAGATAGTACGTATGAGGGAGGATGTTCTTCAGTTTCCGAAGTAAGCCCGAGTGCCAGACTCGATCGAAGGCCTGTTGTAAATCAAGAAAGGCACCCAAGCAATGCTGTTTTTGTTCGAGGGAAGAGGCTATATTGTCAGCAACACGATGTAATTGTTGAGTTGTCGAGTGAAATGTGCGGAACCCAAACTGATGATCTGGAATAATATTAGAATTTTCAATTATTTGCACTAATCACACGGAGAAGTATTTTTTCTAGTATTTTGACAAGGATAGAAAGGAGACTAATGGGTCGATTGGAATTTGGAAGATCAGAAGGTTTATTTGGCTTATGAACCATTTTAATTATAGAGAACTTCCATTGCAATGGAAAATATGTACTCCTGAGTGCAGCGTTGTATAGGTATGTTAAGTATAGTAAGCCTCTGTGGGACAAATTTTGTAATATTTGTTTTGTAATTAGATCATAACCTGGAGCTTTTCGTGAAGGTAGTTGTGTAATAATGTGTCGTATGTCTGATGGAGTAAATGCTTTAGGAGGATGAGAGAGTTGCAAAGGGACATTCAAGTCGTGTTCAATGTTATGCTGATGGTCATGATCATCATTATACTAGATGGCGGATTAGCTGCTTTTTTGCCACAATCATAAATTGAAATCCGATCTGCTGGTTGTATATTATACGGTTGCAGATAAAAATAAATGAAGTAAAAAAAAAGTTTAAAACCTAAAATTTTCACGACGTATAAGCTTTGTGTGTAGAAAAGTGGGTAGAATTTTTTTTTTCTTACACCACACCTATAGAATAGAAACGGTCAATACCCAAGCCCTGCTTTCCTATCCATTTGAGAACTAATCAGACGATGTATATCCAGGGGAAATCCTCTGGAAACAATATTTAAATCTTAACGACCCCCGAAGAATAATACGATTCGCACACGTATGAATATGCATATGGTGGCCTGCGGGAGGGCTCGCAATCGGTGTAATTATAAAGCAACAGATTACCCGAAAGGCAAGATTGCCCATTTGCCTACTGAAATCCGCTTAAGGCATTTTCAAATAATGCCAGTCGCAGCCGCATGGGAAAATTCGACTTATTCGCTTCTACAATTTGCAGCAATGGCGAACCTAACTTCGGTATCGCCCTCGTGGGATCGTTCTAGCAGCTATCAACCCCTCGACAACGTTTATTACCCCCTTTTACAAACATCCTGCCTGCTACAGTTGGTCCGGTCGATGTCCCAATCTTGACATTTTTGTCAGACAACATATAACAACTCCATGCTGCTCCAATGTATTACAAAAATTCTAGCGACAACTAAGGAAAACTAAGGAAAAGTTTCTGTCTTGTTAAAACTTTCCCTGGTTGCAAGATCTCTCGTGTTACACTATCGTATAAAAAGAAAAAATCCGCCAGTAACTAAATAATAATATAAACCTAAATAGTAGTTATTGAATTATACTTTGATCGTTTTCTATCATTCTGGATCCTGCGTTAACTTTTTACTATTATGAAGTTGACAAAATGCCGATCCGCATTTCAGTGAAACATAAACCAGTGACCCAGTAAAATGATCATGTACATCAGTTGAATATATTTATGCTTTATTNACCCAGTAGTGCCCGTGTGCCAGTTCAATATGAACATTCATTAGGCTACCTATTCTAGGCTATTCACCCTAACTTTTCTTGCAGATGTGAATATACCCACATTGACAACTAAGGAAAACGAAGGAAAAGTTTCTGTTTTGTTAAAACTTTCCCTGGTTGCAAGATCTCTCGTGTCACACTATCGCATAAAAAGAAAAAATCATTTGCTATCATTGTGGATCCTTCGTTAACTTTTTTTATTATGAAGTTGACAAAATACAAATCCGCATTTCAGTGAAATATAAACCAGCGAGCGTAATAGACTGACCCAGTAAAATGATCATGTACATCAGTTGAATATATTTATGCTTTATTAAAAAAAAACAAAAAAACAGAATAGTTTAAAAAATATTATATACTAGCTATGAGATGATAGGTTCTAAATTTGTAATCATTATGATTTGTCTGCTTAATTTATATAAAGAACCATGTTAACTTATACATGTAAAATTATAAAATGAGTAATATGTGTAATCTGGTGTGGTGTATATTGGAAAAACATTTTCTTTATCATGCCAACGTTTCGATCTTTATTTAGATCATCATCAGAGCCTGGGATTTGTAAACTTTATATCTTATTTTTATTTGTATAATTTAAAAAAAGGTTTATAAATCCCATGCTCTGAAGATGACCTCAATAAATATCGAAACGTTTGGACGATAAAGAATGTTTTTCTAACCTACATCACACCAGACCGCATCTCACGATCTTTAAATAATTGTAAAATGAATAGAAGTATAAAACATTCTTAACATTTCATTTTTGAAAAAATTCTGGTTTGTCTTGAAACGAATTAGATTTAAGAATTGTTATGTTGACTCTTTATGAGATGCAAAGTAAAAACAAGGGTTTGAACACAGTTCTGTTATCTTTCATTCAAAACGACATTGAAGTAGAATTTCAATGAGTTCGAATATATTTCGTTATAAAGATAAGAAAGTTATACGTGTTGTTAACTCACAAAGGGTAGTGACAGTTTTGGCCGGATAGAGGCGTTGACGCCATTTTGGAATTGGACAGCTCGCATGGAGAAACCGGCCGGTTTTCGTGATAAATCCGGGAAATAAGTAGGCCTGTCAGGTAACCTGAAATAATTTAACTCCCGGTTGAACGGTAACACGGATCGGGTTGATTTCCAATCAGAAAGCTCCAAAGCGCTTGGTGTTGGGGGCCAACTTGGCATGAACTCCACTCGACCTATAATGCCCTTGGCTTCAATTCAAAGGCGTCGGCAAAGTGTTTTCTTTGGCCCTACTTGATGACCACTAACGTAATAAGCCCCTAAGTTTTCAAGACGTTGAGAGCGACGTTCGCCGAGGGTAACTTTACCCATAGATTCTGTCAAAAATGTCACATTGTGCTACAAGTCTAATTTTTCAGTATTAAAAGCTAAAATATTTGATTTGGCAGTAAAAAGTTGTTTGAACGCGAAATAGGAGATGTAAATGAAATTCGTATGGCTGTGCACATCGATGTTTAGATGGTTTTAGTTTTCCTTCCAGGTGTTGTGTATTTTTGGGGGAAAAACCCCAGACACGCAAGTTTTATTTTTTGTCTATCTTCATGAGCCAAAAAAAAAATTGATCTAACTACTCCAAATAGCATGTATATTCCGCAAGGTTTTTTGGTGATAAATTCAACCGTGCTAACTGTTTTACTTTCTCAATTTATTCTCAAAAAATAATTTCCCATCGATGTTTTTTTTTCGAAATCTTCAATCCAGAACCAAATTATTTATTTATAATTTTAATTGAAAGTAAATTAGTTGTTTTACATGTGTCGAAACAAAACAATTTCCTCAAATAACATCGTATCACGCTCTAAATGCAACAACAGATCACGTAACTCATTAAAGCACGATTCAGTCAATGCAAATTTCATTACTGCAAATAAAATTACAGTTTTACTTCAAAATCGCAATACACATTACGAGTGGCATGTAGACTCATAAATTTGTTATTGTTGATGCCATAATTAAGAGTATTGTTAATAGATGTTTATACATGTTAACCGTTCAAATCATAAGAAATAGTTTCAAAGTCCTGATGAAAGGGGATTTCTTCGAAAGAGTGACAAAAGAATTAAGTTTTATTTCTTTAATATATGCCTTATACCTGATATTTTTTATATATAATTTGTTTCCTAACTTATTAAATTATTGTTTCATTAGTAATCACGAAAATTAAATGCCAATATAGCTTACATCATTGTTTCCAACTATGTAACAATGTCTCCGTAATTTGATTGGTCGATATTCGACATTTCTACAGCACATTATTGAAAATTTATGTCGGTGGTTGTTTCATTAACTTTTAGTTGACATAATTACTCTAAACCTCAGCATTAATATGACAAAAATAACAAGCAGTTCTACTCGGTATCTTGACTTGTACTTTGATAAGAGGGCGACAGGGCGACGTAATGTTTGTAGCCACTGTTTAGAAATAAGTTATCTCTTAAAAAAAAAGAAAAAAAAGAGGTTATTCCTTTCACTAATCAGGCCAATACGACAACATTCATTAGGAGATGATGGGGTTTGGTCTGCGAGTTGGCGAACTCATATTGAACTGGCACACGGGCAATACTGGGGCTGTCTTCACTCGCGGGGTTTTTGTTTGAATAACCCAAACAAAAAACCCGCGAGTGAAGACAGACCCAGTAGTGCCCGTGTGCCAGTTCAATATGAACATTCATTAGGCTACCTATTCTAGGCTATTCACCCTAACTTTTCTTGCAGATGTGAATATACCCACATTATTTCTACCCTCTATTATTTCGTCATCAATGGCGAATTATTGTCTCGACCGGTTCAGCTAAATAAGGCAGTTGCTGGACTATATCAAACAATACAACCACGCGAAATAATGTTTCGCGTTATGTATAAAACCAACATATAACTTTCTCTATTTATGACGCACCATATCGTCCAAAGACAATTAAGTAAATTAAGATTTAATTTTTGTGGATCTTTTCCCGTTCGAAGAAGAATTAAAATTAAAAAAGAATAACAATGAACAAGGAATGGCTTCAGCACATTTAAAAAAAAAGAAATAAACAATCAAACACAGTCATTAATATTAAAAAAAAAAAAATGGGGCGACGGTGGCCGCAACGGTTTAGGCGTTGACACGGCGCTCATCACTGTAAGATAAAGGTCCCGTGTTCGAATCCAGCGGCCCTATGTTCAAACTCGACATACTTACAATGGGGTTTTTTTTTTTTCGAAAACACCGGCACCCCGAGGGTTTATATGACCTCTGCTGTTGCGAACCCTCGAAATAAAAAGCCCACTGGCGTTGAAAAAATAGTGTGATGCGAACTCGACAAAACTGGAGATTGAGAAAGCGATGAATCAAAGTTGATGGCTCAAGTCCGTAAATTTCTTTCGATCAAAAACAACTTCCGACCTCAGGAAAAATCTAAGAGAGATTCCCGTGGTTCTCTCAATTCACGACGTTTTCGGCGCTTCAACCAAATAACGAAAAATATTCTCGTTGATGCTCTGGCATTAAAAACTGTGTAATTAAAAACTGCAGTATATGATTTTTGGCCGTGCTGTCCTCGCCGGTTTAGCCTGTAGACATATTTCGGCATTTCGCCTTCTCTTAAAATTACCGTTGATAAAACTGCACACAGAACGCTGTTAAAGAGGGCGAAATTCCAAATTCCGTTTAACAGTCAAAACAATAAAAATAAATAGACCATGATGATCGAGCTTGTAATTGATTTAATTATAAAGAAGTTTTCGTCTTGAATATTGGTTTAAACTTATAGATGTTGTAAAGTAAAATGTGATGCTGGGTGTTGTGTTATTTAGAAATATGTTCTTTCCTTTAACGAGGGCATTTTGACCTGGATCGAGAAACTGGCGGATAAACTTTCTAATAACTTGAAGTTCGGATCGAGAAAAGGAAAAATTGGTTTTTCCACGGTGCCGACGACCTAGGAAGGAAGGCGGACAGAATTGATATATGGGAGAACCTAGGCGACTAATGATTGTATCCAAGGCGTTATCTCACCGAGAACATGAGCGACCAAGTTCTCCGGATCGGAGATATGACCTCGCTGCCAGACGAACCAAGTTCGGAATTTGTCGCTTCCGTAAGCCCCCCCTTCGGACTAATGGTAGTTGAATTTATGCCCTCTTTCCTCCTTCCCACATAAAACCGCCACCACTCCAGTGACAATTCACTTCCGCCCTCTTTTAGCCTCTGGGTCATTTACATTACTTACTTTTGTGCTAGCATTGTCGAACATTACTTTATTTTTCGTCCTTCCAACCGTAAGCACAAGGGTTGTGACATTAAGACTGTTTTCCTCTTGCTTCATATTAACAACACTAACTATCCTTTCATCTGAAATATAAAGCCGTTTAGAGCATGGAGTTCAGTCATTGTCAGTCGAACTCATTGAATCGAAACTTCCATGAGCCGGGAAACTATGCTCATTCGTACAAACCGTTAACGTTTAATATGTAAATTCCGATCGCCGGGACTACATTATATGCCAGTTCTATGCTTAGCCTCGCTTCGCTACTTTCTGAAACTCTTCTTTCCATACGGGCGTACACAGTTTCTACGAATTTTAAACAATCGAAATCTTTTTTTTACATACATAACTGCGTTCTTTATCAAAATTGAGTTTTACCACATTTAAATCAAATAATTAAATGCAAAAAATTTAACAGCGGAAAAAATATAATTCTATGCTGGATTACAGGGCATTCAGAGATCCGTGAGAATGAGTTGGTAGATGTGAAGGCGAAACAGGCTATCGATACAGAGTAATTCTGCGAATATAAATAAGCAAAAAGCGTTGGTAGGCGTTTACTCAATGCGAGTTGGCTGAGTGGCAGGAACTTCAAAATGGCTCCGCAGGCGGATCACTGTATCGGTCCAGGTTCCCCGTGGTACCCAAGGCTCCATGGTTTCAAGAATGCGGGGAAACTCGCGACTTCTATACCGTAAATTACATGGATCAGAAGCAACCATGGCTTATGGAGTGCTCATAAATATAAGATTGGCCTGAGGGAATCTGCCAATTGTGCTTCCTGTGACTGTACAGAGGACATGCACCATATAATTATGGAATGCCCAGAATACGAGGAAATGAGACAGAATCTCATCAGTGGCATCGATCGATTCCTTGGTTGGAGTGGCCAGTCCTTTTTCCTTGGCAACTTTAATTACATCTGGGAAAGAGACATATACCATCTAATTTATTGTTTCATAAGGGAAAGTTGCATTGAGGTATAATCCAAAGGTAGACATATAACATGGGGCGCATGCTTCGGCTCGGGTCTCAAAAAAAAAAAGAAAGATTTTGATACATGGGTAATATAATATCATAACCCCCCCCCAAAAAAAAAAGGGAAATGTATTGACAAAGAAACGTAACATCGATGTTATCAATATTTTTCCATAAATAAAGTGTGTGTTTTTCTCAAAATTTTACACCTCATGGGTTTTTTCATATAAAATATCTCAGTGAACGAATTTCTTTAATGTTTCAATATTCAACTGTACATTTAAATCTTAATGCGAAATAATAGTAACAAACGGTTTTATATGTTGTTATCATATGCGATATAACATATGTATGATAGAAGAATGATCGTGTCGGACCTTTTCATCCAGCATCGGTCTTTTCCGCCACATAAAATATTTGAACGTGAAACTTTTTTGCCAGATAGGTTTGTTACAATTCAGAAAAAGTCAAACAAGATTAAAAAATACGTCATTTTATTTCCTTGTTTATCCCCTTTATATCAACTTAACTCCTTCCAGTTTGCTATTGGGAGAAATACATTTTCCCATCGTTTCAGTCGCGTTGGTTATTTTGCACCGATGGATAAACGAAAGGGATTGATGATGAATGGCTAATCCAGTGCACATACACCGTATATGAAAGTATATTCTTTTGTTTGACGATATGGGTCTAGTGAAAATCAATCGATTTTTTTCCGGTTAAGAAACGTACTCTTATCTACCATAATCTCAACACATCATATTCTCTGTTAAAAATAAATATATAATAAATGTGTGAATGAGAGAGTGACATTAATTTAGGCAGAAAGTCGTACGAAATGATTAGAGACAGAAGGAAGGGGAAAAAGGATAAAAACTTATATTATATCCATTGTATTTCGTGGTCCGATTGACCACATCTTTCAATTAATTAATTTTTATGCAAGGTATTGGCTGAAATTAAAAGGTTAGTGTTACGAGCAGGATTCGAACCCTCCACCTTCGGTACACTAACGTTTTCATTTCAAGCAATACCTTACATAAAGACATTATATCCTTACATTATATCCTTGTAACACGTTCCCTTAAGGACAACACATACAATACAAATAGAAAACCTTAGGTACCTGCATGGAATGCTACAATAAGCAGGATTAGATAATTTAAAAATAATTTTTAGGAAGTGGTAGTCTTATAAGGACATATATACAAATGGTTACCAAAACCGCTGGTTGACCACAATGCAAATTGTTCCGTACTACAACAAACAACTAACAAATTCGAGACAAATATTGAGGCGATTTTGCTTTGAACAAACCATACAACTCAGAAAATAAAATAGTCTACGATTAACATCACGGCACTTCAGATTTCTGTATTGTTGTACATAATTTGTTGAAGTCGTGAGCAGCGGTCAAGAATGAAGTAGTTTAGAAAAACACCTTTTTTTATTTTTTTTTGCCGACATTTCGACCTATATTCGGGTCATCTTCAGCGCATAAAATGTGATGCTATTCTTGTGGTGTCATATTGGTTTTATGTGAACGTGTTGTGTTATAGTACCTCACTTTATCGGCAAAAAAATAAAAATGGTGTTTTTCTAAACTACCTCATTGTTGACCACTCCTCACAGTGTCAACAAATTACGAAACTACCGGTCTCTAAGAAACACACGTGTTGTACATACAAATCTTCACGACTCCCACCAAAAAGGAGTACAATTGAGGATTTTTACAGGTCTTTATAGTTTGGAGCCCAAAACTAACTGCTTTCTTAATTCTAGCGGTAAATTACTCATTTTATTAATTATTGCCTAACGTTATTTGGTATACAGTCTGCTGTACTTTCTTTTTCATATCATTTACATACAGGTTCCATGAAAGGGTTTCACTATTCGTAATGACCAATCACTTCAAGGAATCTACGTAAGGCAAGGCAGCACCTCCATTCTACTAATTGATTGAACTACGTTGTTACCGTTTAGTTAGGTGGATAGACATACAGATAGATAGACACGTAAAAATAGAGAGGAAGTGAGAGGGTGTGGAAGAGTGTATGGGTGGTGGGAGGGAGAGAACGTAACGAGAAGTGGGAGCATGAATGTGCTAGGTGTACAATTGTTTAACCTTTTTTCGTATGGCCTTTACGTTTATGTCGTTCAATGTTTAACAAAATATCTATATATGGTAATGTAACTAGTAAAACGATACGTAGAAATTTTTCGTTCTGCTCGAATAAACCTCAATATTTCTTGGGGAGAATTGCGTTCAACGATGCTTCTCTGCCTACCTTTCTTTGGTAGGGCTTGTGTTTGCCATGTTGTAAAAGTTGTTTTTCCCAATTTAGTAATTATTATGATAAACGAATGCGTGGAATGATTTGAATTTGAAACGTTTTTGCCGGCTAAATCGGATTATTCCGCACGAACTAACTCACTCCCATATCTGGAGGGGATCGCGTACGAAGTTCTCCACTTATCAATTATGCGTTAGGCCTAGGGCAAGACTTGATTCCTTTGTTTATTTATGACTATAAAATAGAAACGAATTCCGAAGTGTTAAATCGTCGAGAAGGGCGAGAACTTGTCGCCGACTGAATATTCACGAGTTTAATCCTTTGGGCTTCATCTCAACTGGCGATCTTTTCACCCCATTCTGTGGGCGCGTTCAAAACCTAATTCTCCTCTCACTTCCAGTTGCTTGTATGCGGAAAAAAAGTTCACACGACTTGTCTATTCGTTACACTATTTCATATGGCCTATCCGACCTCATCCGAAATCGCTGAACTAATACCCAATTTATATTCTGGGGGGGGGGGAACCTACAACATCCTTAAATGGTATCATCCTATTTATGCTTCTCATTATTTATAAGCGTTTTTTACTTAAAGCTCCCCAGCAAAAGTGTTTGATTCTGAGATCGGATGTGAATAAATTCGTGCAATAATAATTAAACGCATAATTTCTTATGGTTTTTTGATGCTGTAGTTCAGAACTTCATTTTCGATTCTCTCTCTCACTCTCTCTCTTTATCTCACTCTCTCACTCACTCACTCACTCACTCACTCACTCAAACTCTCTTTCTCACTCTCCAAATTTCACGTAGCCACCGAAAATATCGTTTCACAATCTCATTTTATGAATTGTAATACTTTTACTCTAATAAATTTACTGAAAAAGCGAATTCCAATTAGAGTATTTTTATTTTAATACAAAGTAAACAGGTCGTCAGTTCTTTTAACTTATTTCCTTTGTCTTTTCCAGCCAAAAAAATCGGACCTGTTAACGATTTACAGGAAAAAAGAGCGTTTATTAAGTTTTCAAATACGTCTTTGTCGTCAGTGACTAAAATACGTTTTTTAAGGCTTTTATCAACCAAATGAAAATATATTTTTGACATTAAAGCTTCGTAAATTAATGCATGACTTTTTTTGCCTAGAGTCATTCTCTACACACTTAGGTTATTTTTTATTTATAAGAAAAATGGATGACAATGATTGATTTAATTATTAAATTTATTATGCGGGGCAGCTATTGCTAAAATTTGAACAATTGGGATGTCACAATATTTCAATTTTAATATTTCTGTAAATGTGTATAAGTTGAAGAAAATTAAATATCTCCATGCACATTTATAAACAAATATCCTTTCTCTAATACTTTTGTTACCCGAAAATGTATATTTAACACATCCGGGCGTTATAAACAATGCAACAAAAAAATGGAAAAAAATTAGGCTTCGTTTTTGCCGTCAGCCATATTTGGGAGACGTGGGTGATTACCATGTCACAGTGGTGGCACTTGCGATGGGAGTGGTATGAATGGTAATCGAATACTTGCTATATGACAGTGCCCATCCATCTAAACCGTACGATGCGTTTTCAAACCGACTTTTATTCACTACCATTCAAATGAATGGCTTTGAAATTGCCGTTGTGTAGATCTTTGATAAAAACATGTTGACATGTAAATTGTTGATTTTGATATTTTTCAATGCCTCAAATTTAAAAAAAAAATGTGTAAAGCTTTATTGATGACAGATATATTGCGAAAAAGGACCATGTCCACCAGTCGGGCCTCTTACACCCAACAAAGGAATATATTGAAAAAATATTAGAATCGTGAATTGCCGAAATTAAACAATTTCTATACCAAACATTAACCTTCCAAAAAGTAAGAGATTCTCAAATGTTATACGGTTAATTTTACAATCCTGACGAACACCCCAGAGGAAAACGGCAGACGTTTCATGTTTTAAGCTTTTATGATAAACTGTGATTTACTTTCGAGGAAGACAGAGACAAGAAGATACCCTTTTTGGAGACTATGGTGACTAGGGAGGAAAGTGGAATAAATGTACTGTAGTATTCGAAGTAGTAACAAACCGGCTTGTTAACTACCAGCAAACCTTACATATATAAAATTAACACGGTTAAAAATTTTACGAGTGGAGTATTTCACCGGACATGTGTGGGACCGTGATAAAGGTCATTAATAAATAGCTGATGTAGGATCTGTGTTCTAATTTATTATACAATTAATTACTGCTGTAATTCGCCAAGCTTTCACCATCACCCATAATTCATTTTGTAAACGATTTGATTAGGATTTTTATAAAACACGTCAATTTTGACAAAAAATACTTTTTTTTGTGAAAAGTCCATTTTTCCGAAAATCTTTTCGAAGGAGAGTTAGAATACTTGTATTTATAGCGTTTTACTGCATTTACAGTATACTATCTGCCAAATATTTTTTCGCATCTCATTAGCGAATCATCCTGTATTTGTCGTGTTGTCCGGTTTTTCTTTATATTTTAAATGTGTAATGTAGTCAAGTGGTTTGGTGTTTTAAAACGTTTTGTTCGTTTAAAACGGGCTCATAAAGGCCTCAAACGTTGGTCAAATTATTATTGGGAAATCGGGAGATGCGGTATGGTGTGACGTAGGTTTTAGAAAAACATTTTCTTTATCGTGCCACCGTTTCGATCTTCATTGAGATCAGCTTCAGGGCCCAAAGTGTTTGTTTTCTGCACTACCTATTGTTAATGCACTCGCAACACGAAACACAACAATGGTACAATTACGCAGAAAACAAACACTTTGAGCCCTGAAGATGATCTCACTAAAGATCGAAACGTTGGCACGATAAAGAAAATGTTTTTCTAAAACCTACGTCACACCAGACCGCATCTCACGATTTCCGAATAATCATAAATAAACAATACTCATCAATAATAATCATCTGACTAACGGTCACTAATCACCACCACCTAATCAATGATGTTGGTCAAATTGAACATTTTGTAGCTAACAAATTGTTTTGTTTCCTGCCATATTTATCAATCACACTGTTCGTTTAGAATTAATTGGTTTTTACTACTCATTCTAAACTAGATGTCTTTCTTCTCTTATTTACCCAAAATGTGTTTTTTCCTAAACATTAGTACAAAATTATATTTGTACCAACATCATTTTACCTGTAGATAAAATTCTAATCAATTTGAAACTTTATTTTCTCTAAGAAATTTTTATCGAGGTTTGGTTTAACTGTAAGATAAACTTTTAAATTCTTGTTAAAACAATTCATACTTTGGTATGTGTTTGAGTCGGAATATGGAAGCAAATTGAAATTTTGCATTTACATATCATTTCCATCCTGCCTGGTGGATTAAACCAAAAATGTTTAGTAACGACCTAACATTTTCTGTATTAGTTCCTTACAACACCCACCTTGTCTGATGCCGATGATGTGGATTTAAACTTTTCACTGAATCTCTATTTACAAAAGTTTTTACCGTTCAATAATTTTGGTTTTATTCTTGCAATATTTACATTTGGGGATATTTCTTTTTCTCCAATTTCGCGTTCCAATAAGATTTCCTGTGCATGTTTCATGTAAGTTCGGGAGTTCGTTCTATTTATTCATTTATTTTCGCGCTGGATATGTGTCCACATTTTTTGCGTGTCTATTTTCTCTTCATCGATGTGTGTTAGGATTAAGGTCGGGTTTGGTTAGGTTATGTAGGATTAGGGCTGTGAAAGGGTTAGATTAGGTAAGGTTGTGTAGGGTTGGGATTAGGGACAAGTCAGGGTTAGGGTTGTGGACGGGTTAGGGTTGGTCACATATCCATGATTCAACGTTTTTATAATAAAGTTAGAAAATATACGAGTGCGATGCGCGTTTTTTTCGTTACATAAAGTTGTGTCTACCAATGACATCGTCATGACAACACTACTTAAGAAATTTCAAGTTTCAGTGTTTATGCGATGTTAGAAAATTTATTTTACGTAAAGCTCAGCGATGTTAATTGCTACCCTTGTCCGTAGTGCCTTCTCTAAAGAATAAATTCACTTTCTTGTACAATATTAGGAATTTTTCATTCTGACTTGTATAATTTGCCAATATTATATGGCATATATTGCTGTTTCCTATTCAGCTTTCTTCCCTTCTTTTATTGTTAACCCTATTAAATCAAATAATATATTTTTTCGTTTTGGTTTATTTTTTTTCTTACTAAGGTTTACTGCTACAGTAATTAATAGTAAGCTAACAGTAAATTATAGTAATCTTGTAGTACATAGACTTTTTGATAGGGTGTTAGCTCGATTTTTTCGTCGGACGGAAGTTTAGTCAATTAGCACACTGTAAAAAAAAGGAACAAAGGAAGTTGGGTTTTAATGGACTTTAAACAACAGCCATTTATGTGTTTAGAGGACACTCGGACTCCAGAGGATCAGCTTAATGGGAAAAAGGTCGGTAAACAAATCGACGGCTGACAATGTATGCGAATTCGGGAACAAAAAAATGTTTGAATAAGGGGAAAAGCCGACATTACAAATCGGGCTGTGCAGTTTGTTGCGGAATGTCCGCATTCGTTATTCAATCGTGTTGTGACTCGTGATGACAAGTGGATTCTCTATTCCAACCAGAGACATTGTGTACAATGGCCGGACAGAGATGAATCGCCGAAACGCTTTCATAAACCATAAATTCAGATGGGCTGCTTTTGAACCGACCGTTGCAGCTTCTTAAATCCTGTCGAAATTGGCGGCCCGAAGAGGAAAATATCGAATGGGGCAAGTGGACGTGGGCGGAAAAGCGAAAATGTCCGGGACTCCGCGTCTTACAAATTAGTTTGAACAAATTACCTTTGGGGATAGGAACGTTCCTTCGTTATTTTGACCATTTTCTGTCCTTTTCGCGTACGCATTTACACCTGTCAGATTCAGATATCAATTTAAAACTTCAACATTTAAAATTATGGATCGACAGCAAAATAATCTCCTAATGACGTTTAAAAAGACAAAAAAGGTTATTTTAAAACATTATTGTAATATAAATCGCTGTGGATAATACTTTTGCCGGTCCATGCCGGTCCGTATTTCTCACTGGTACTTTGTTCACCAAATTGTGCTTAATCCCGGAATGACTTTCGAAAAGGCGTCTACATTTCAAGAAAAGAGGAACTCAATGAAAACGTCGTTTCGTCCAAACTACGCTTAACCTTCCAATTATGATTTTACCACTGGATTTTACCCGATGATAATGGATATTTGATTGGTTCAAGCTCCGCAGATAATACGTACCGACAAAGCTTTCAGATATTCGGCGAAAAATGGCTACGAAAAGTCACAGAGTTTCTTTAACCAAAATTCAGGCAGGGTTCTTTTCTTTTAAAATAAAAATAATAATTTCATAAATCTTTTCTACTCCCAATATTACGGTTTAGACATTGGGCGAAGTTTACTTCTATTACCAGGACTGCAACTTTTTACTTAACTTACGTAAAGCTAAAAATGCCGTTTCAAATAAATTTTCTCCCAGACGACAAAGTAATTTCATGAAAAAAAGGCAAAGTTTTTAGTTTATTATTGGAAGGAATCAGATACAGTTTTATATATAAAAAAGCAATTAAATGTAAAGCAATAAGAAGGAAGAAAAGCAAGTTGGAATTCACCCTCGTATTTTTATCGACTGCCTCGTCTAGTTTACGGCCGAGTTTTTGAATAAGTACATGCGGCTAATACTCTGTGATTTTACCTTAAGACAGACATTTTACATTAACAGTTGTAATTGTGTAAAGTTATGAATTTTTTTCAGTAGCCGGGAAGGGACGCTCTTCTCGGCCTACATAATAAATAGCCTTTTACACCACGAAAATAAAGACATTTGTTTAAGGACGTCTCTTTCTCGATGCAAGGAAATCCGTATTTTTCCTACGCCCCCTTGTCGGAAGGGGCCATTAAACATTTAAAACTTTATTTTTCCTCACGGCTTACGAAAACAAACTGCGCTTGCATAAAAAGCAAGATTATCAACTTTTATTCGACAAAGGGTGGATAAATATTTCCTGGTAGAACCGATTGCGCAGTCGTCTCTGTGGGATATCTCTCAGCTGTTGGGTGTCATTTTATGAAAAAATCCAACGCGCCGAGGATGTTAGGAATTAGAAATTAGCGTCAGTTGGGCTTTTTTATGCATAAATATGATAAATACGACAGGGCTTTCCCTTACACCAAGGGCTCATCGTAGGGAGGGCCATAAATCATATACACATCTTTCCTTCTCACGGACACAACTTGAACCAAGTGTTTAATTATGTCCTTCAAACTATATTAATTATTTCAACTGGTGGGAAATTTAAACTGTTCGAATGACAAGAAAAGTATAAACATTGCATTAAATCGCTTGGTTATTTGTAAAAAAATATAAGAAAAAGGAACTACTGTACCACAGAATATGAATGATTGATACTATGAGAAATAAACTACGTTTACCATCTTAAAATCTAAAACTTAAAATTTTAAATACAACATGCAATAATTTTCTATTCTTTTTAAATTAGTTGAACAATAACTTCTTTGCATATTAAATCTGTATCAAAATTATTTGAAGATATTTACATTTATCAACGAATTTTATCACATTACAATTATAATTTTTGTTAATTGTTTTATCGGGTTTATAATCATCTGGATGAATGAAAAAACTATTTACCATAGTAAATTTAAATGATTGTGAGTCATTAACCAGTAGTTAACCAAATTATAATCATTTTCGAGTACAACATAAGCTTCTAGTGAATTATTTTCAATTATATAGGCTGTGCCATCCGCAAAACAAAACTATTTCGTTTTGATTATAAAGGTCAATTAAAAAATTTCATTAATACAAATTCATAAGAGTATCGGTCCCAACGCTGAGCCTTGCGTAGCTCTTAATCCCTCACAACATCATTTATTTTTACATGTTTGCGGTTTAATAAGTTATAAAAAATATCAATGGTATGCCTCTAATACTATATTTTTGCATTTTACGAATTAATACGTCATGGTTAACACAATCAAAAGCTTTGGAGATATCTAGAAAAAATCCGATTATCATTATCTAAATATTAGATATATACTTTGTTACATAAAATACAGCACTGGATTAGGCCCTATTGAAATCCAAATTGATTATTACAAACATTATTATTAAATTACAAATTGGAAGAAACCTTTATTATACATTTTTTCGAAAATTGTTGCCAAAGTAATAGTTACTGATATTGTTTTGTAATGGTAACACATTGATCGTTTTCGAGATTTAAACAAAGCCATAATGTTTGAGTCCTGATACTTATCAGGAAAAATTGTGAGATGCGTACTAAAGGTCAGAAAACATCCTTTACTGACATCAAAACATCATATTATTCAGTTATCATATAACGACTGTTGCTATTTTACATTATTTAAAGGATTTTTTTCCTTCTCCATAATCTGTTTAAAGAAATAAGATCTATAATTTTATTTCCCGTCCAAGTTTAAAAATTATGTTTTAACATTTACTGCATGTTTACTAATTATGTTGGATTTTATTGTAGAACCAATGTTACTGAAGTACTCGTTATATAAACTATTCGTTTTTGATTTTTTTACATTTCTACCAGTGTCATAAATTTCGTAGATTATTTTTTAATGTTTTTTTTATTAGAGTAGCTGTTGTAATAACATTCCATTCAGCAGGGTTAGATTTTTCGGGGTAATTTCAAATTTGATCTTTATAGTACATACATTTTTTTTTATTATCAGCGTTAAATAAATTTTATATTTTTAAAAATAATTTTGACATTTTCTGATTTTTTTATAGTTTTCTTGTATAATTTATAGTTTTATTTTTATTAATTCTTAGTGCACTGATCCACAAAAGTCATTAAAATTGCTATAAGCATCAAAAGCATTGGTGTGATTTAATCAAGTTACTGAAAACCAATTATTTTATTTAACATAACATTGATTTTACAAAAATGTATAGTTTAAAAAAAGTATTTTTCCTCTTAATAAAACATTATTCATATTTTCGTTTACCAATGAAGCAAATACTGGAAAATGGTGAGAAATTTTTGTTTAAACATAAAACCAATAATATTTAAACAAAGCGATACATTTTTAATAAAAATGTAGCCCACAAAAGAATGAGTTTCTTGTTATCAGCAATAAGGATAAAAACTCTTTTCTTGTAATACATTGAGATAATGAGTAGTATTTTTATTTTTAGAAGATAGTTTAATCAAATTCATGTCGTAACATACGAAATTTATTTAACGCCATGAGTTAAAATATTGATATATGGACTTTCATCTCGATCAAATGATTTGTCATTGAGAGTTTTACAAAGTTTATTAAAAAGATCTCAAGTTTTACAAAAACAGAATTTCATTCCTTGATAATATTTGGAATAAAGTTTAAAGGTTGATTTAATCCATAAATTAATTTCTCCGTTATAGCAAGGGCGTATTCCGGAAAAACAGTTTATTAAATTGTAACTGATTCTTTCTTGAAAATAATAGAAAGATTTTATCATAATGCGGGTGTCAGTGTTAAATCCCTCTTCCCAATCCAAATTGGATTCTCCCAGTCTCAATCACCAAATTCAATCAGACTCCAAATTGATATCGTGTTACTTCAGCGTGATGACAATGATACATAACGTATATGATTTAATCTCTCAGCGAAATGGTAGTGTTTTAGTCAAAGATATCCGCCGAACCAATTTTACTGGCTTAATCCCAGTGATAGGAATCTATGTGAACGTCGCCTCTTCCTTCTCTCAGATGTCTTGACTTCAACGACGGCTGTTGAACACAAACAATACGATTATATCAGACGGCGTCTAAATCCGCGATAAGCATGGAAAACGAACGTTTATATTTTTCAGGAATGCGAGGGATGTATTGTACAATAAATTATTTAGCTCTTGCAGCAAAGGGAAATTACATAGGCAAATCTTAAATCCTCCTTTTTATATATGTATTTCGAAAATGTTTAATCAGTTTCTTTTTAATGGAAAGTCCAAAATTACAAGATTTAGATGGAAGGAATTGACAAGATCGACTAACCCTTTTCCTACTCCACAGAGGATTACAAATGAACGTATAAGAACCTAATTGAGAGAAAGAGAAAAAAAAACAGGCGTCCCATTTTCTGACTCGGTCTTCTTTTCAATCCCGACCTCAGTGATCTCGGCAATATTGTTTCTTCTGCCCTTTCTCCTGCAGCCTGAGGTTTAATTTATCTTTCAATCATTGTGCAAATTATTCCGGGGGAAGGTTGCAACCCTGAGGATTTTTATTAAAATGTGACGAGTATACAATGGCTTGGGGAGGAATCGAGTAATGCATCCGTGATCACCCACCGCTATGGAGGGCCAGTGCTGAGTGTTTGACAGTCGACAAATAATACCCGGTTTAAAATCCTTTTTCCTTTACCACCCCCCAATAGGTTTCGTCTATTGTTTGGAACCATTTCTTTTCAATGTCACCGCACACGTCAAAATGTACAACTAAATAACAATCGTTAAAAAAAAAAAAAAAAAAAAAAAAANACTAATTTCGTGGTCCGCTTGACCAATTAATATATTACAATTAATTAAGGTTTTTAGTTGAGATAAAAAAGTCAATGTCACGAGCGGGATTCGAACCCACGATCTCCGGCTTGATACGCCGCTACGCTACCACTGGAGCTATCTTGACTTCAATTCATTCGAATCCCGCTCGTGACACTGACTTTTTAATCTCAACTAAAAACCTTAATTAATTGAATGTAAAAATAACATGCATATCTAGCTATTGGTACCGAGTTAAACCTAATTTCGTAACCGGTTTTTGTATTTTTTATTATTATTTATAAGAAAGTGGCATTAATTTATTCATTTAGGACGAAAAATTATACTAGAAAAAATAAATATCATTTAAAGCGTTGTCAGCCATCACTTTCTACTCTTGCTTTTTGCTAAGTGAACTGCACCATTTTCTTCTATTCGAATCTGTGGGGCTCCATTTAAAGAGCAGGGAGGAATATGAAAATATGGCTCGAGTAATCTTCGAGTTCCTTACTCCGATTTTTGGAGGAAACTGGTATATATATACAAATCGATTTGTTTTTATAACTGGTTATCTTATTATTTTATATGGTAATACATTTGGTGACACATTTATTTCGTGTTAACTGTTTCGTGCGAATGTATTTATAAGCGTGAATGTGTGTAGTACAAAAACGTAGATGGTGGAATATCAGCCCCCTCTCCAAATAGACTAGTCAATGTTTATATAGCTGTTATTATTGTTATATAGTTTTGATAGTCTGGGGTCAAACCTTGGTCTTATACGTCGCCCACAACCGAATTATCCAGGTTGTCAACAGCTAGCTCTGTAACTTTTATAGCCAACAATTTTACCCCTCTACCATATAATTTTAAACCAAGTCAAACTCACAAAATCGTTTTGTTTTTACATATATTCTTTTCTATTTGCATACCATTTACACAAGTAAGGTGGAGTACTGGGTATTCCTCCATCGGCCTTTACCCATAGCATATAACTAAAAGAATCGACGGTCTATGTGGATTTCCACGGTATTCCCTCTCACTCTACTTTTTACGCTAATAAATACATTCACTCCCAAGTACTCAAAAGGAAACACAAAACGACATATTTATCAGTACTATATACAACAAAACATATCCTCTAAAAAAAATCGGAACAGGGGACACAAATAGTCGCTACAGGGCTCACGAACCGTTTTCATATGGGGAGGCATTCTAACACGCTCTCTATATGTATCCAAAGAATGGGATCATTCAATTATGTTGGACATATCGCGCAGCCGCGCCGTACATAAAACACATGGTCTATGGGTTATTTCACTTGATATTGTATTTTATACTATTCTATCAAGTAGGCAAATAGTTTACGCATTGATGTAATATAGTGAAAGATATTTAGAAGAACATAAAAAAGGACGCTTCTATTTTGTTATTTATTTCAACCTATATGTATTTTTATCGTTATATTTATTATAATATATTTGTTTTAAAGTAATCCTTTTAGTCAATAACGACACGATTTTCCCGTCTTAGAAGACTTAGAGACCTTCAAATTTAAATAATTTTATTAAAACTCTTGAATTTCTGATCTGGCTTAATTTGGTTTACATTAAAATAAGGATGTTGTAATTAATATAACCACGATGATACGTACATATAGTTTAAAATTGTGTCCGGTTATTTTTAGTCTTTGATTGTATTTTGATTATTGTACTACATCTGGTAAATTTCCCACGTCTACTCCGTTGTTGTTCTCGAAAAGAAGTAATGTGTTTCGTATTGTTAACCTTCACCTTGGAGTACACAAATATCATTAGGGGAGTAAATAAAGTAAATGTGTTATTTATTATTGTCATTTAAAAAATGGTTAGAAAAATACAGGTTTTCCTTCAGTTATAAAAGTTGCTATTCCTTGTTTAATTTTTGATATTGATTCAACAGTTCGTTTTGGATTTTTATGTTGGTTTATCCATATATTATTTTTTGCTTACATTAATTTTTATTTTTTTAGACTAGTGAAATATTTGCAATTAACTAATTGGGCTAGCAGTTTTAAATGTTAGATAGTCATCTTTGGTTTTTTTTTTCTTGGGATCAGTTGGAAAAAAATTTCGAAATAAGAAGTAAACGTGATATAATGTTACAATTTAAAAAACAAGAGAACATGAAAGGCAATTATTGTCTGATTATTACAAAAAATGGATTAAATTAAATATCTCCAAAATTAAGTGTAATAGAAATGAAGCAAATAAACGGCAAAGCCACAAATAATTCGGTTCTTTATCCTCAGCCTTCAGAATCTAGTTTAGACGGATCCCGGGCCGGACTTTTTACCTCCTAAGTAACACCCTCCCTCTAGTGAAGTCTCCCTGCTTATCTGAAAGGACCCTTTTATCCTCGCACGAATTTTGTATCTGTAATGTTTGTTTTATTTTGTAATGATGTGCTAATTTATAAAATTATAATCGACGTGGTTTAGGCGGTAAGGGAAATTTTAAACAGACAATGATTTGTAAGCGTCAATGCTGCCAAAATTAAACACCGCCTGTTGGTCCAACAATTTGTTTTTGCCCAAACATTCTTCATTTGACGCGATCCAAGATCACACCACGCGTTAAGAAGACGTTAATTTTGAACAAAATGTAACTTTTGTTTGTTGTAAGTTATTTTATTTATTTATATTATTTTGTTTTAAGATAAAAAAACCATATCATTCCCAATATTTGTTAATATAAAAAATGAAGTTTGTCTTGAGTTTTCTTTATTAACATTCTTTCTTTTGTGATCATTAAAATATATTTTCTTTTAAATTAGGATTTACTCTTGTTTTATATATAGGATTTATATCGTTACGGTTGTAATAAAACTCTCACGATATTTTCTGTGTAATTTGTGCCTTCATCAGCGGAAAAGCCAATATTTTTCAAGCATTTTCTCCATAAAAACGTTTTCTATCTCCCAAATTGCAATACGTACATTCTGTTTTAGTTCCTATTGCACACGACCATTATTTCAGCCAGCTGGGCTCCGGGAGTTGTTGGTTCACACTTTCCTCCCGCCTGAGAAGTGTGTCTTAAGTGTATAAAATTGTGCAATATATAATATAATATTTCGGACTTGAATTATGGTCCCTTGAGGATTAACTTTACACTTTGGCCGAACGTTTAATTTACCGCTTGCACCACTATATTTCCGATTAAATTTAGCTCTAATATAGATTTTTTCTGTTTCAGGTAAGCGAGAGCCTCTGTTTTGTAAGTAGGAAATATTGATTCTACTATTCTTCTGGTTTAACATTTAATGTCGTGTATAAAGCTCCTACGGAATCTTTTAAAATTTCTTTGGCTACTGATTATTGTAATGAAGACGGTATTTCTGAAAATCAATTGCTTCTGCATAACCTCGTTATATTGATATATTCTTAATTTACTCTGTTCACTTGAGAACAAAATTAAATTCACTTTGTTAACATTGACAAAGTAAATAATCAAATTTCTTCATTAATTTATCTAAACATTTGCTATCGGATCCACACTATTGATTTTGTTTGTTCTAATCCGTTTTACATCAGACTTAGAAAGATGATACAACATACAAAGTCAATCCATGTGTAAATAATCAAAGTTGAATAGGTTTTCCAAACAGTTTATTAGTTATTTGATTATGGGAATAGAAGAGAAAGAAATTATCAATAACTATTAATTTACTACGGTCCAGAGGCAGGATTTTCCCTATGTAAATTTATTCGCAATCCAATTACTGAAATCGCTCGAATGGAAACGGATGAAATTATTGTTAATTTTTTTCTTATTTATATTATGCAATGCAAGCAGCAAATGTAATTTTTTTTTATCAAATTGAAAATTCCAAGCGAGGAACTTTCGACAATATTGTGAAAATGAAACATGTTGGTGTACCTAGTTAATATTTTTGTCGGGTTTTTTTCTATACATAATCTATTCTTTCTGCGGTGAGTACATTTTTTTACAGATTGAATCTATAAATTTCTCTAATTATTTTCAAAGTAGAAAGGCGTTCATAAAACCCAAAAATATAACTTTTTACAGGAAACACTAAAACTTGATACAGTGAAACTTTTACTTATTTAATAATTATGTTTTTTGAACAAAGACAAGAGACCACAATTGTTGGACATCGTCTAACAATTTATTTATTAACTTAGATGCTGTTATAGAGAGGATACAAATTTTAATAATTCAAACCAGTAGAACTTAAGCCTAATGGGGCCGCAAATGGATTTTACCATTTCCAACTGCATAATTGATTTAAATTGGGAAGGACGCTTCACAAATGTTAACCAATTGGAGATGACACGTCGAATCCAATTCAAAAACAATAAATATGTTAGTCAAAATATAGAACTTTCATATTTTAGTAATTGTTAATAATTACAGAAGAGACCATTCCTTAGGAATTAGTAGAGGGGTTAATTTATCGGAGTAAATCAATCGTTTTATCGAGATATCGGTAATTTCTCTTTCATTCAGTATTATTTTGTCATTAATCAAACAGTTGAAGAGTTTGAATAATGGTTAATTTATACAATCGAAGTGTCAGATTTTGAATAGACAGCCGATGTAACGTCTTATTTGTACCGGGCTCATATTTTCTATATCGCTGAGATTGAAATGTTGCTGTCGGTTCATTAGTCATATTAGATTTTCCCTTGACTGTCCTTGCGACCTGTTTTTCTTCCACGTGTCATATTTTAGTGAGGGAGAATTTTTTTTTCAGCGTTGTTATTTTAATTTTAATGGGAAATCGAAATCTGTGTGCTGACAATGCAATGAAACAATCAATTCTTTTACTACTATTATTTTTAAAAACTTTTCACCTTCAGATACGGTTGTACTGCTATTTATTTTTTTAATTGGTAAAAATTAAATTATAAGTTCCATTGCAGCGTTTAGATAGTTTAAAACCAGCATTTTAGACCTGTCATGAAGGTTTAGTATCCTACAGCGCCTTATGTTCAAGCCGTTGCGTGATTTGTTAATGATCACTTTTTAATTATAAATACCTAACTAAAATTGGAATATGCTGAATCACTATTATTTACTTGTTTACATTCATGTGTAAACAATTTCATGGCCAGTTTTTTTGATTTTTCAATTTACAGAATGACAACGTAAATTGAAATACCATCTCGTTAAAAGTATGTAGTTGTGTAATTCATCTGGCAATCTACACAAATTATATCAAATATTTAAAATTTGAGATAAAGTATGACATAAATTAATTTGTATAAAAAACGTACTTTTGTCGTCTCCATTCATCAATGAAGGTCTTGCAGTTGTCACACGCGATTTAGCGAGACAGTTTTCCAAGTACACTTTATACCGTTTTGCCTTTGTGAAGTTGAAAGGTTTTTCCCTACCTTGGTGGAGTAAGCTTGGTTTTCGTTAGTACACGGGAAACTCATGAGAGAGTAAGTTGTGAAAACTGGAATATCTCCTCTATGTTCAAAAACGTTATATTCTGTCAGTGGTAGTCAATAATATTTATTTTGTTTGCATGGGATTTGATTTCCTAAGATATTATGGAAAAGGTACCTATTACAGACATGTCACCAATTGTTGATAATTGTAATTTAAATTTTGTAAAGCGGTTCGGATCAACTAGGATTTCAAACGGCGTCATTTCAAAGCCCTACTTATCAGCTACCGATTCCCGCCAATATCACTAAGCCATTTGGTGGTACCATGGGGGTAACGCATATTTCTCATGACTTCATGATGATCCTTACGGATTTCGATGAGAAGGAGACTGAAAATTTTACGTTTTATCTTGTCGTATTATGCTTTTTCACAAATTTTGATATCACTCCTACTTAGGTGAATATCATTTTTAAACCACTCTTTCTCTAAAATAACAGCTGTTTAGGACGTCGATAACTGGATCCATAAAATGATCAGTTACCCCAGTTGTTGACGCAAAGTTGATTTTCGTTTTTATGCTTACTACACTTATTTTTTCATTTGTGGAAGAACGACGAATATTTTCTAAATTGAATAGGATGAAAAATCGTGAAGCAGCAGAACATATTTTCCAAATTGCCAAAGCCTGTAGTGTTTGGGAATAAGAAAAACCAAAGAGTTTTATTTTCTAAATTTTTAAATAAAAAATCCTAAAGAATATTAAAAATTGCCTAGGTAATTTTCCTTCTCAGAGTATAGTGTGCTATTTAGCTACGGGGTATGACTGTAATCATGTAAACGCGTTCAATACCTGTTGTTCGATAATTTTGTACCGCTAAATAAAGATGTAAATAAATTTATTTTGTTCATAATAAACTCTTTTCATCGTTGAACATGGTGTCAATAACTGGCCCCTTTGTCTATTGAAAACTGGTACACACATTTCAATAAAAGATTTGGTTCCCGGTCGATAATTGTAAGCCGACAATTAGTGAACTAATTAGTCATCGATATTCGGCTCAAATAGAAATGTTTAGTATTTTGGCAAAAATTATAAAAGAAATCTGTAAAATAAACCTGGACAAGTATGAACAACATTGAAAAATAAGAAGATTTAATAAAAACGTTATTGGGAAAAACTTAAAAAGTAAGATTACAGTATAAATAATTGGTTGATTTAACCCTTAGGGTTGAAATAAGATATATTCGTTTCTTGTTAAAAATAATGTAATATTTTTGGGTACCTCAAAAGTCATTTAATTAAAACCAGTGCTCGTGCTCGGATAATGCTGTCCGTTTTTATTTTGATAATATTATTGATTGAACCTATTTTTTCGTCCATATCAACATCAGCCTGTATCCGTGCCTCCACGAAAAAATAAACAAATCAAAAAGAAGCTTTTATTTATTTACATGAGTAGTATAAAGAACTAACAGCTTGATTCAAAAATTATACAATGACAGAAACGTTCTTAGGTACGTTGAATGTTCGCTTCAGTATGGCAGATCGATTGTAACTATTTTTGTTGTCCAAGCATTAAAAAAAAAGAGTTTGTCTTGATACTGCGGTAAAAAGTGATTGGTGCGTGTCCGAGCCTTTTTGCCAATGAACCCTAGGATCTGAGAATATAATTAATCTAATTGTTCAAAACGGGTTGTCTGCCTTTGTTATATATATATNCGATAGTTATTCAGATGTCGTGAGATGCGGTCGGGTGTGATGTACGTTTCAGAAAAACATTTTCTTTATCGTGCCAACGTTTCGATCTTTTATTGAGATCATCTTCAGGGCTCAAAGTGTTTGTCTTCTGTGTAATTGTGCCATCCTTGCGTGTCGTGTTGAGAGTGCCAGTATATATAATATGTTAAAAAATAAAAAGACACTCCCAGTAAAGTTGACCCATTTTTTGTTAAACAATTGGGATCCGTTGTAAGCACTCTTTAAAATATTTTTTTTATGCTGGACACCCTGTGCCATTTTTTTATCTCTCCATTATCCGGTGTTCCACTTAAAAATTCAAAACTTTCTGGATTGTATCCAACTGCAACATTGCTACAACTGTTGGAAACCTGAATTTCTTTTCTCTCAGAGTAAGTAAATAAACTTTAGATTGTATATCACTGAAAGTGAGAAAAATAAGGATGAAATCAACAAAAACTCAAACGTTTTAGTATGTATGTCCTTTTATAAGGATTGTAAGGTTTGATCCATGTACTCCTACGCTGGAATTGTTGTCCGTGGCAAGTCGGTGAACTCATACTGAAAATGAGCGTAGGATCACTTATTGGGTGTGTCTTCACTCAGGACAGCCCCTCACTGAAGATGGCGCAATGCCCACACCCGTTTGAATAATTCAAAAACAGGCGAGTGCTGACACACCCAGTATGTGACCCCGTGCCGGTTCACCGTCGTAGTTTACACTACATTATATTTAGATAAATTTTGAAATATGTATTATATATATTACATTTATAAACTGAAAAATTCAACTCCGTTCACAACAAAAACGATGTGTTAAATATGTGGTGTTTAGTGACCGCTTGTTAATGATCGGAGATCGTGAGATGCGGTCTGGTGTGACGTAGGTTTTTGAAAAACGTTTTCTAAAATTTATCTCACACCAGACCGCATCTCACGATCTCCGAATGATATGTTAAATATTATTTCAAAGAGAATCTACTTTTTATTCACCGGCACTTATCTTGTAAGAAAAATGATCCTTGACTAGGCGGATTTCCTCAAAACAAAAATAGATGTCTTTTTCATTTGTCTGGGTTATTTTCCAACTAGTGAATAACCAGGATTTTTCTGAATGAGAAATTTAATTTCTCTGTGCTACATGGAGCACATCCGAATTCTCTCGCGTTTGTTGTGGTTAATATGAAAGCTTTTCAGTAGGTCACCGGATTTCCTACTGAGTTTTCCTCATTTATAAACCCTACTTATCGTGACGGTGTGTTCTTTTGTACGTCCCAATCTTTGAGTTGACAATGGGTTTTTTTTATTGATTTATAATTCTGCTGACCACCATAAAATATAAACTGAATCATATTTAAAAATCATAACCAAACAAAACGGACCAAGGAGATTTAATATTTAAAAGCGGTATCGTTACAAGAGATTTAGAGAGCAATTTAGAGAAAGGCAAAGAAAATTAAATTTGTGTTATTTATTTGTTTTTTTATACTTTTGAGTAGTATTTATGATTCTCATTTTTCATGGTGAAACTTTTCAAAGTCGTCCATCTAATCGGATAAAATACGCGAGCTTACTTTTCCATATTTCCTGTCTAACTGTAGGATGTAAAACTTGTTGGTATTGTGCCTTGCGGCTGATTCGCTTTTTTTTAGTGGGAGTTTTGAAAGAGCTTTAAAAATTAATTGCTACCGGTGGGATCGAAATACGTTCATCGTTGTTCCAATCTCTGCAGATCTTGGTTTTCCGTTCGTTGAAATTTTTATCGGGCAAACCTTCTCTTATAATCCTTCGGCTTACAAGGTTGAAAAAGGAAAATCCCGCTCACCGTTGCCATTAAAAATAGAATAACCGAATAGTTTTATTGCTGAAATAGGAGATTTAGTTGATAAACTTTAATCATTTATGTAACATAATAGTGAAGCCGAATAGTGCCGGATATCAGATACGCTTCACGACTGAGCAGACTTTGGAACATCTGAAATGGCAAATTGGCCGAAAAATAAGGCTGTTCTGTTTCATTAGGGGATTAATTGTTTATCAAATATAATATTATTGGTGGTAGTAGTGGTCTTAAGAGTTAGTTTATTTATCCATTGGAAATTCACAAAAAAAATTTATACTCCGAGCTAAATTGAAACTTTGGCAAATTTACAAAAAACAAATCTTTTCTGACCCTTGGAATTAGGTTTGCCTTCGCCCTTCCAGCCTATCCTCGAGTACCCCTCTTGTTTGAGCAATAAATTCATACTTTTGTTCCCCAATGGCCTTCCTAACTTTCTGTTTTTGTTTTTTTATTGTCGCTACAAGAGAATTAAGGTGTTCCGAATCCAGAAACCGAGCCTACGGGATGAATTAAGTTTTAATGTCTTGGTTTCTTTAGAAAATTATAAATATTTTTTTGTCTTTTTGTAAAAATATTTATTATTGAACCTGTCTTTATTGTTTATGGGCATATCAAAAGTAATCTATAAATGAGATTATAGGAAATATTTAATAGAAACATGTTTAGTATATAAAACACTGTGGTTGATTTAATGATCACACGGATTGCACTAGCAGTCATGTGTAATACCGCCACGGATGTAATAAAAAACTCGTATTATCTAAATTAATATTTTCTATAAAATCCCAACATTTCCTGAGCGTTTTGTGACAAAAGTCTTTATTAAATTAGCAAAATATTGCGAGGATGTAGCCAATATTGCACAGCCGCTTGCTTTAAACAAAAGGGACAAAAGTAAATTGGTGTTTTTTCGCCTTTAACTCAAGAGTTTCGCCAGTGGGTTCCATGACCTTTTTGGCACTTTTCCCCGTTTAGGGGACTTTTTCCGGCTTCCGGTTTCTTCTTTAAAGGACCCTTTCCGTTTCTATTCTTTCGGCCACCTTACTGACGTTTGGTTGCCTCTTTAAATTTTATATTAGAACGAAAAGATGTTTTTGCAAATGAAAGTTTCAAGGTTTTCTTATCTATAATGCTCCCTGGAATAAAAGACCAACTTTAAATGAACAAGGCTTTAATCCGTTAAGTAAAAGCGAGAATTGGCGGACCTATTGTTAACAACCCACGTCAACCCTGGCTAAGCCCCTTCCACCCTCGTATACAATAACTGAACGAGGAAGCAAACTAAAAGAAATCAATGCCTATAATACAATTTCGTGTTTTTTCCCATTATTGGCCAATAGGTTAATTTAATTATCAAACATAATTCAGATCAACAGTTCCTTATATTCGCTTTGAATAAATGATTTACAACTTTTTATTGACAGATTGGTTAAAACTTAGAATGTATAAGTTATTCTTTTTAAAGAGAATTAAAAATAAATAGATGCTTTATGTAAAAAAAGATCGAAAATTCATGCTAGATTTGGATTTCTTTAATCATGCTTCCTACTGTTATAAATTTTTATAGTTTTATATTAAAAATTATAGATGTGACCTATCTGAAATAAAACGTTTAATTCCTTCGTCGAACTTTCGAGTATACCCTCTTTATCAAGACTATCATTCAAACAATTAAAAAAATTAAAACAACTGAAAAGAGTTTTAAATAATAAAATACCAATCTAAGATCCAAGCTAATTAAATTATCAATAATTTACAAGGTTAACAACAATAAACATAAAACTTACGGTTTCAACCATAGTAAAATTAAGAATTACCGTTAACAAGACCAAAAACTCGTCCATTCTACTTCAGAAATACATAAATTAAATGACATTATTAATAATAGTTACCATGTCCTAATGAAGAGGTAACACTTTTAATAAGAGACTGACGAAGAAACTAAGTGTTTCTTTTAAATTTGCTTTTTCCTTTTTTAATATTGAAAGCTGATCATACTTGCTAGGACATAATTAATAATTCTTACTTGCTCATTTGAGAAGAAGAAAAGGTTAATTTTAACGATTTTTTCGGTGAAAATCAGAATCCTAATAACAGTAAAGCCGTTCATTAGAAAATAGTTGATTTTTTAACATTGTATGATATTGGTTGAAATTAATTTAAGTCGATTTTATGAATTTTATTGCTTTTACTACTAGTGGTATGATTAATCCATAAATAAGTAAAGAGATGTGGTTATTGTTGTCGTTCGTTATTAATACAAACAGAAATTTAGGTTTTTTCTTTGTAATGTGTCTGTATTGACAGGACGATTGTTAAAAAAAAAATAAGGATGCCGGTGTTTGGTATATTTAACATTCATGTAATCAACCCCCACATCGCGATATACCATTGTTAATTAGCTCGTCCCTGTATTTCTCCCATCATAATCACATTCTTACTGGTTCATCGCACATGCCCGCAGGCCATAAATCCGTCGTCCGTTAACGTCCTAGTTGAAATTTCATGAAATCGACTAGTTCGAATTCACTTGACCGGTATAAATTTGGATTTGAGGGAGGCTGACCCTCGTTGTAAATAAATATATCGGTTTAATCAAGACGGTCATGTTTGGGGTGGAGGATCTCGTGCCCCCCGCGCCGCTAGGTAATAACTCAAGGAGTACTGCAGACTGCGGATACCAACCTGCTGCCATTCTTCTCTCCTCGCCCGGCGACCCTCAGAAAGATTTCTATACTATAAGCACGGTTCACATGTTTTACACACTTAAATTTTGATTTTCATTTTCTTTGGAAAATTTTGTTTTCCCTAATTGGTCGTTTAGAATATTATTCACATTATACTTTTGTTATTTGAATTGATTCTTTAGCGGTGGAAACTCATCGAGTCGAGTTAGCTTACAGGCTAACGGGTTTGGCTCTTTTTATTTGTCACGATCCAAATTTCGCGGCGCGGTTCGACCCGACGAGCGACCTGTTGACGAGATGGAGTTCGCGGTGGTACTGTGGGATCTGAGGGCAGCCACCCGGGCTACGAAACCAAGGTCTCGAACCTGCGCATTCAATTCCTCACAAGCCGGATATCTCGAACATTCACAATAGCAATTCTTTTTCCCGTTTGCTCCTTATAATTTTCTCAGATGCCCAGGCTTTCACGTTTATTGAATGCGACAATTTCAGGACTTATCCCGATCGATTCTTTAATTCACCTTCAACAAAGACTTGGCGACAACCTTTGTGTGATAGATCCGCTTGAAATCCAAATTATATATTGTTTGACTTTCAATCTAAATTGAAAACGAAAAGATATATCTCTTTTTAATTCAACGAAATAATTAAATCATTAGTGTTATAACGTAATCCTCGTATCCTGTCTTGAGTTCTTATTGAAAAGAAAATCTTTAGAAACTGAAAGAAATCTCGTCGGGCAGTGAAAATAAATACATAAATACATAAATTTCGTGCCTTTAAATTTATTGTGGCGTGATATCATCAACCTTCTAAACAGAGAAGTAATGTATTTTCTTACATATCGTAGATTATTATTTATAATTTTTTCGTAAGTATTTGCTGCATGGATAGTATCTAGCTGCCGGAGGTTGTTGAAAAATTTAGGCACAAATAAAGAGAAATAAAATATAAATTAAAAAATATACATATAATTAAAAAATGAAGAAACAAATGTTTACTAAAGTAACTAACATAATTTTAAATCTTTATATAATTATTTAAAATGGTCACTTTAGAGATAAGTCAGTACTTTATTGCGTAGTATTACTGCAAATTAAATTCGTTTAGGGGCTGTATAGAGTGTACAGTTTGCTCATGTCACAGTAAAGGAACCCGAGTGTAAACGTCTTATTTCATCTAATATGGTACATTTCGCCAAAAAGTAGACTTCTCTAGAAACCTTAAGATACAAAAGCAGCACTACCTAGTCATACTTTCTTGCCAAATGTTAGAGTTTAAATGCATTGCCTCGCACTTTATTTTAAATAGCCTTTGACGATCTGATTAAAAGAAACCATCAAAATTGTTTTCCTTAAAAATCAATACTCCAGAGTTAGTTCTTTACAAATATTTAGGTATACATAGCTTAAAGTTCTCGGAGGCTTTGTTCTATATTTTCAGTGGGTACTTTGAGTTACCCATACTAGCCTAAAAAATTATTCATTGAAAAAACACATTCCATGTTATATTTCTTGGAGTAAAACGTGCCAGTGGGCGAACCATGAATATTCGTGAAGATAACTTCTAAGTCCGTTATGTTTGCTTGACGTGTTGTGGGATATAAGAGCTTTCAGAACAGACGAAAACCAATGAGTAAATGTTTATAAACAAACAGTATGTCTTTTGAAGTCTCAGGATAAAGTAGGTAGGCGGTCAAAGATTTTTCGCTAGGATTGAGAGAAGGTTTATAGACTTTATGACGATGAGCTAGGGGATTTGTTTGGTTTGGGAATTGGGGTTACGAGAGAAAGTTTACACTGGATGGTGAAGTGTGTTGTGCGGATTATGGCTTTGAAAACGACTGTGATATATACAATTGCTTTTTCTATATAGGTTCGTAAGGATTTTGGGAGTTATGAGGTCCTTTCCTGGGGATTTCTTAAGTCTCTAAAGAGGCGGACAATTTGGTATTTAACGTCCGACGGATGGCTCGGATTGGGGGGCGGTGAGAGAGGAAGAGAAGAATTGAGGAATTAGATGATTTAGTTCTAAATGCTGTATTCCATTCAGACCAGAGTGAGGATCTCAAGATAGTTGAGAGGTGTTCGAAAGGATTTGACACCTGTGTTGACCTGGCACAGAATCGTTGGGGCGTTTCATTGGAGACGGTACTGGGTGTTGTTTCGGGTCTTTCTTAGTCTTTAGTCATAGGGAATTACCTTACGTTGGTATGAATTCCTAGTAGCATTGGAACTGGAATGAACGGTATTTGGATATTTCGGATTTCAGAAGACAAGAAAAATGTCTACGAGTTGCTTTGTCCTGAGCTAATAGCGTTTGAGTTTAATGTTTAATTTAATCTGGCTGTTCCACATGAAAGCTATTTCCTTGTTGTGCATGTTTTATTCAAATTGAGCTGACTACATCTTTCAATTGTGCGGATTTTGGCTTGAAAGATACTAGGGTAGTTTCCCATGGGCTCTAAATACTTCGTTCCCGGGCCAAACCCTTCCATACATTCTTGGTGCATGTGGTGCCATTCGTTACGGAGGGCTTTTTCCCATTCTTTATCATTACCGAGATTTATCTGGAAATTTTAAACAAATTCAAAAATCCTGTTCTTATCGTCCTTATGGGCCATTAATTTAAGATTTTCACTCATTTTTGTTCTTGCCTAAACTTGACCACCATTGGTACAGTTTCCTGCAAGTGGCTATTGGAAATAATATTGAATATGTTTCGTCCAGTTTAGTTCTAAAAATATGTTTAATTATTATGAAATATAAATCTGTTAGGATTGGTAAAACTCGAAGAAATTACTAGGTATAGGAACTTAATACTGTGAAACTTGGGGTTATTTATTAATCATGCTTTTTACAACAAAGAAATGAAAACAAGAAGTTGATGGCCAACCCTTAATTTATAACCTACATGTCATGATAGATAGGATAAAAGAATATTAATAATTCAAAATAGTAGAACTTAGGCCTAATGGGGCCTAAAATTGATTTTACCATTTACAACTGCATAATTGATTTAAATTGGCAGGAAATTTTAACCATTTAAATGAAATGTTAATCAATTACAGATGACACATCAAATCCAATTTAAAAGCAGTATAAATATTAGTCAAAATATAAGGTTTAGTATAAATTAATAATAATTGATAATTATTGCGAAAGAGTCCATTCATAAGGCGTTAAATAATCGGATAAAATCATTCGTAATATCCAGATATCGTTAATTTATTCCAGATATCGTTATTTCATTTTCACTTAGTATTATTTCAGTCTTTAAACAAGCATTTTAAGAGCTTGAATCATGGTGAATTTATACAATCGAAGTCTCAGATTTTGAATAGACAGCCGAGGCGTTCAACATCTAATTTGTACCGCTCCCGTATTTTCTGTATCGCTAAGATTGAAATGTTGCTGTCAGCTTTTTGATCTTTAATCGTATTAGATTGCCCCTTTACTACCCGTGCGTGCTGTTATTCTTCCGCGTGACAGATTTTAGTGAATTATTTTTTGTTCAGTGTTTTTATTGGCATTTACTGGGACATCGAAATATCTGTGGGATATTTCGCTGTAATGCTTACAGTCAATACTTTGGCTACTAATACTTAACAAAAATTTCTCCTCCTGATACGGTCGCACTACTATTTATCATTTTAATTTGTTGGAAATACAAGTTTTCCCTATTCTCCACAAGCTTCACTTACGTTACAAAACCACATATCGACAATTCAAAACTGTAGAAATTTAACGAAAATAAAGTTTAACCCCTCAAAGTCAAAACGTATTCCTCCTTTACACTCCGTCATGAGACTTCCCCACCTACCTTATACAATGAAGCTGTTCCCCTAACCGACAAAGTTAACTATTGACACACACCATTAAAAAACAAACTCTCAACAAACTATTTAAAATGGTTTATGACCTCCTCAACCTACAATCCGTGACCCCTTAGAATCAAACCTATCGACAATACCTACTCAAACCTACTTGCATGTACGGGTGCCACGCATATGGGTCGACCAAATATTCCAATATTCAAAAATTTGAAAGTTTTGAAACCAAAATTTTAAGACTGATTCTTTCTGCCTTGTTTTACGTACACAATAACACACACACACAGTCAAATGCCAACAGTTTTTTTTTTTTCAAAAATCAAAACATATTGTGGACCTTTTCATAGTAAATCACAGTAACACAAATATCATTACTCCACTCCCCACAATTACCATGTAAACGTCTGAAAAATATGGACGAGACCCCTTGAATGATTAATATCATTTTATTAATCCCCAGCGGCTGCGAATGTATAACATTCTCTGTAATACCCGCAATACCACAATTATAAATTTGAAATCCAATCTGCTGTATATTGTATATAATACATGTACAGTTGTAGATAAAAAATAACTGAAGTAAAAAAATTGTTAGAAACGAATTTTAAATAATTCAATTGCGGCGTTTAGATAGTTTAAAACCAGCATTTTGTATCTGTCATGATGGTTTAGTATCTTAGAACGCCCTACGTTCGAGCTGTCGTGTCTTTTGTTAATGATCACTGTTTAATCACTGTTGTAACCAATTAAAATTTTAATACGCTGAATCACTATTATTATTTACTTGAATACGTTCATATGAAAAGATTTCATGGCCGGTTTCTCGAATTTTCAATTTTACAGAACAACAACGTAAGTACAAATATCATCTCTTAAAAATGACGTTTAGTTGTGTTATCTGACAATCTACAAAAATTATATCAAACATTTAATATTTTGTAAAAAGAATTTCATAAATTAATTTCTAAACAGTGTACAACCATGTAGGTCTACCCTTGCAGACCCTTTGTCTGTAGGACGCGATTTAGGATGACAGTTTTCCATGTACTCATTATACCGTTTTGCCTTTGCGAAGTTGATTTGTCCACGCCTTGGTGAATTAAGGTTGGACAATTGGAACTCAATTTAAAAGCTATATAAATATCGGTCAAACTGCTATCAATTAATACTCGAAAAAATATCATTCATTAGTTATTAATATAATTGCTAGTTTATCGGGGAGAATCTGCTGTAATATCGTTATTCCGATAATAATTCCGTTTCATTTAGCGTCATTTCGTTCATTAATTAAACCCTCTTTTGAAGAGTGAAACTATGATAATTTATATCATCGAACTCGTAGACAGCAAAGGCGTGGAACGTCTAAGTAGTAGTGTTTTCGTACTTTCTGTATTGCTGAGATTAAATTGTTGCTGACAGCATTTCAATCATTAGTCATATTAGATTATTTCTTTGCCTGCCCATGCGAGCTGTTCGTTTGTTTTCTACCTGTCTGATTTTAGATGGGGAGAGTTTGTTCACGGTTTTTTTCTTCATCTAGTCGAAAATCATATTTATTATATATATATATATATATTTATATTTGTAACCCGTTGGTATGAGGTGATTCTTTGACTACGAATTTATTTAAACAAAAAAACTAACTGTTTCTCTTTATACGATTTAGTGGTACTAATATGTAACAATCCCATTGCAGAAAATGCAATTATCAGTTATTCAATTCATGGGATTCTGATTCATTAAAAGGCGCAATTCACATCCCGACAGTCGCTCTATCCTTTGTTAACGATTACTTTTTAATAATTAATAAGTATGGACATTTCTTATAATGTGGTCAATCACTTTTATTTAGTTCAGTTCAATGATGCGTAAACAATTTAATTGCCTAGATAAAATAAAATAGTTCCTTGCATTTTCTTTGTAATTTGTTTCAGATATAGGAAAAATTACGTGGAATTTTTTTTATGAGTTTTTATGTGTAAAGTCATTGAGTTTGTCTGTACGTCTGTACTTGTTCAATTGTTTTAATAATTAAATACATTATGTTTAGTGGACTAATTGACCAAATTGCTACTTTCTGAAAAAGTTTGTATCATGAGCGGGATTCGAACTAAAACCTTCGGCTGTTTCAATGAAATGATATTGCTAATTTTGATTATTTAATTTTCTTGAAATGAAGCCTTGCCTGACACAAACGAAAATGATTATTAAAAAGAATGATATAACTTGTTCAAATAATTATTCAATGCCAGGAACGTTCTCAAGTAAATTCACTATTTTTCGTGGTCCGTTTGACCAATTAATTAATGTTTTAAGTTGAGATAAAAAAGCCAGTGTCACGAGCGGGATTCGAACCCACGACCTTCGGCTTGATACGCCGCTACTCTACCACTTGAGCTATCGTGACTTCGATCCCTCGGGCACTAGGAAAAGGAGGGAAAATTCAAAAGGTGCGGTTGAGATGGGAAGTTAGTGCCCGAAGCGATCGAAGTCACGATAGCTCAAGTGGTAGAGTAGCGGCGTATCAAGTCGAAGGTCGTGGGTTCGAATCCCGCTCGTGACACTGACTTTTTTATCTCAACCTAAAACCTTAAGTTCTCAAGTAAGATAAAGGATAATCGTAGCATGCCAGATCGATTGTAATTATTTTGTCCCTTTGCTCATCTGCTTTGTTATCTAAGCATTTTTTATTTATTTTATTTACAATAGGAAGATGTGCTTATGATCTTGGGATTACCGATTTTAATGAAAAATATTTTTTAAGCAATGCTGCACTGAAAAGAAAAATATTTGAGATAAAAAATCCTATTTGTTAATAATTAACAATCATATGACAATTATAAATATTGAAATAAAAAATTTATTATACACTATATGGGTTGTTGTTTTTATGGACTAACAATGAGTCCATTTTTTAAGTGTTTATCTTTTTATCTATATTTTTTAAATAATTCATTTTTGTTTTATTCGTAGTCCATTTCAGGCCACGTCCCAGGTCCCTGTTGAATTTATTTTTTCTAAATGGTGGTCCAACTCACTGAATTTGTTGTTTACAACTATCCGGATTTCAAGAATTAAGCGTTCATCATCAACTCGGCAATAATCAAACGTTCAAAATTGACAGGCATTAAAACCAGTTTCTGGTCGTCAATTCATGCCGAGTGATGTGTTTGTAACTCCTTCAACCTCCTGACGATGAGCTTTTAATGCTTAAAATCCGGATAGTTGTAAATAAAAAATTCTGTGAATAGAACTATCATTTGCAAAAACTATAACTATATTGTTATAAAGAAAGTTGGTGTTTTGGTAAAAAAAACTTTGTAGTGTACTTTAAGTTTCTTATTATAATAGTTATAAAAGTTCCTCGGTTATTATTTTAAGTAAATAATAATTATGATTTTTTCATTTATCTCTTGAGAGTGAATTACAGAGTAATTCTGTATATAATTTTTAAAACGGTCGTTTGGTTTGGATTTTCCGTGCCTTTTCCTTAAATTTAAATCACATCAACAAAATGAACAAATCGTTAACTATGTCCGTAAGTTCCAAAATCCTCTGATTCGGCTCCGACCTGTCAGTGATTTCATTATCGTGATCATTTCCAGGCCATCGTGCCTCGCCGGCCACTCAACGACGACATGTTATTTATTGATTGTTCCGTACCACCTGAATCATCAGGACATTCCGACCACTGCTCGACGGTATTTTTCCCTCCCCGAATTCTCTGGGAAACGCTTTGTTAACCAACGCTAAACGATGTAACGATTCGGAATAATCACAAAGTGTGACGGGCCTCTTTTTTTTTTCTACGCTTTTTACCCTTGTGTTTTTATCCTTTGAGAATGACGGGTGGGGCACTTTTATAATTTACGCCCGCGTATTTTGATGCGCAGAGGAATGTAATTAAAGAGGCTTTGTGTTCATCCAATATTTTAATAAAATGGTAAGTTATTAAAGCCAATAAGAAACAACAAAACATTCCTCCCAATGGTTTATCAAGTAATTTATTTACTTTTTATTTGTGTCTGTCCAAATAAATTATACGAGAATAAAAAAACAATACCAAACATGAATGTTTAATAGTTAAATGAAACAAAATATGATGAAATTGAAAACCCCAGAGTGAATGTTTAGTTTGGTTTAATTATTGTTAAATTTTACTGATTGTTCTTAAAAAAATAAATAGCAATGTACCTTCCTGGTATAAATGTATTTATTTTCAATGTAAAATGTAATTTGTATGAATCTTTGTTTATGTTTCTTTAAATAATTTTCAAAAATATTTGATCAAATTTCCAAATCAAATAGGTTTTCTTATGCGTTACTTTTTTTGTAGTTAATTATGTCTGTTTGTGAAGCTTTCGGAAGACAGTTTGTCCGTTTACGTGTGAACCTGCTTTAATTTTTATTTATCAACAAACGCTAATAAAAAGTGGCATGTCAGAAGCAGCGTGCCAAGTTTAGAGTGGGAAATATTTCAAAATCACGAAAAAAAAGCTAAGTGTAAAGCTTTAATCGATAATACACTTCCACTTGCCCAAGACATTGACAAGCTAATCATCTTGTCTATAATGGAAATCGATCTATCCACAGGTGCAAAGTGATGATAGGCTGATTCGGACTAATCATTTCCAAACGTTTGGTGTCATGAAAAAATACTCATATCTCTTTATGATATATTTCTCTCCTTGATTTTTTATCCCCTGAAGGATTTAACGATTTACTTTAAGAAAAAGAGAAATGGTCGGGGAATATCATTATATAAAGGCAGGAGGAATTAACCGCCCATTAATGATGGGCCGGGAGGCTAAATGGATAACGGCCACGATTAGGCACTTAACCCGGGTAAAACAGTTTGTAAACGGAACAGCTCCACCCATTTGACTCCACACCGGGGTTTCTTGTGAGGATGGATATTTGCCTGCCGCTTCGGCTGGGAACAGGGGCGAAATAACGGCCAGGCGCATCCTCTTGCCCAGGCCATTACTTTTGACCCTTTAAGAAAAAACTTTTTGATGGAAATTGATTTTCTTTCCTTCTCAACCGCTTAACACTATAATTTATCTTCTCGCTTTATACGAAAAGTAGGGGGGGGGAAATAAGCGTGCCTATCAAAAATAATTCATTCAATCAAAACATGCCCTTACACGACCAATTTACACCCTCGATCTTCTTAAAAATGGTATAATTACAGAATAATTAATGCGGATTATAATATAGTAGTCAGACAAAAACAGATTATATAGGTCTTACGTAAAGCGTTATTATTAAGTAGGAACTAAGTAGCCAAGTATTAGCAAGATTTTGTTGGAAAGTTTGACCATAATAATTCATGGCTCGTTTATGATTCTATAACTTTGTACAATCCGAACTAAAAGCTTTGCGTAATTACTTGAACGTTCATAAATAATAAATACTTGTTGTTAACAACATATTTGCAATATTTTTAAAACTATTAACATTGAAACTATACTTAACGAGTGATTAAATAAACAAGTAAATGTTGGCTAATCTGCGAGTTGTTGACTATCTCTATCCATTATTGTCTGTCATACAAGGTCATCTCTCTCATTGACTATGCCCAGTGTATAACTAGGACAACTTAAAATTTCTTTTTGTTAAGCTCGATTTAGGTTTTTGTTCCGGTCACCCGTTTTTATTCCGGTTTTCCCTGGTTTTTTTTAAATTTCAATAGAAGGAAAAGTGGACTTCAGTGGGGCTACACGGAAAAAACCCCAACTCCAAAAGTTATGATTATTATTTGCGTGGTGATTAGTGAATGTTCGTCGATGATTATTTGGAAATCGTGAGATGCGGTCTGGTGTGACGTAGGTTTTAGAAAAACATTTTCTTTATCGTGCCAACGTTTCGATCTTTATTTAGATCATCTTCAGGGCCTGGGATTTACAAACATTGTTTAAATTTAACAAATATATGTAGGATGTAGAAATACTTTGATTGAATATAATTTTAAAAAAATATTTTTATGCATTGTATAAATTAACTTTTTTTCCACATCACCTACATTACACCAGACCGCATCTTACGATTTCCGAATTATTATTATTATTTTTAAATAAGTGGTTTTATTTCTTCCTAAAAAGTCTCATGAACACCTCGTACAAATAATAAAAAACCACCAGAAGACGACTAATAAATAACAAATGCCCAGCTAACCTGTACAAATTGTCTAAAAATTATTTATCTGAGCGGAACTCTTAATACTTCGAGCCTGGAATTACCGCGCTCCTCAGAAAAAGGTTGCCTTCCAGGATCATGCTGCATTCTGGGTTATTGGTTAATTGTTTAGGAGTTATCATTAAAACTAGATTTCTCTCAAATGACGAGCTATTTACTATTTGCAGATGACCTCAATCATATCAGCGAAATCGCACAGCTTGAGATTACCGCTAATAATTGTTTGTATTTACTAGATAACTGGTTTGCTGAAAATAAAATCGAATTTATTAGTGAAAAGTCCCAAGTACTTCATATCAGAAACAGAAGGAAGACATATGGAGGTTTATCTTGAACGATAGCAAATCCCAAATGTCGAAAATCTTAAATGGTTATGAATCTATTTTAATAGGATGTTTTCATGGAATATTCATATTAAGTACATTTGTGAAAAGGCATCACAGGTAACCAACATGCTCTCTCAGTCAGTTAAAGTTTATGGGGGCATAGGCCACGACGCACTAGAAATAATTTATAAAGGAGCAATCCAGCGTTTATTAACATATGCTTCACCAGTTTAGAACAAAACCCTCAAGAAAAAATACAATATACACGAGCTAAGAAGCGTGCGACGCAAAATAGTCATTAGAACAATAAAGGGGGTAGAGAAAAAGATTTTTCCAAGCGTCATGTATATTGGCAAGTGTTCCTCAAATTGTCATGCGAAAACAAGAGTTAGTTGACTTTTTTGACGCCTAATTGTAAAATTTATTTCGACCAGAATTCTCAATTGCGAAACCATTACCTTTAAAAGAGAAGTCCTAGCCGGGACCTATCGTATACGTTGTTGATGGAGGAAGACTTGGCGAAGACTGCGACCATCATGTATATACTCCGGAAGCAGAATTAATGGGAATGTGGGTTTCGCAGCAGTTTTCCATGATAAGAGAAAAATTTAACCCTGTGACAAAATTCAATTTAAACTGGCAGGCTGGTGCTCTAATAATCAGGAAAATTACTGGGCGTATTTAAGACAGTTGTATGGTTAGCGAAAAAGCATCATTAGAAAAAAGTAAATCTGTTGTAATAAGGTTAGATAGCCATGTTTCTATCAAGACAATTAAAAACCATAACAACTGAAGTGGGGGAAAAAACATGAAGGTGACAATAACTTACTTTGAAAAATATACTTTCTTGACAAAGATTATTGTTTATTCGTCCAATTCCGTATGAGCTGGGTACATAATCGTACGGAGGTAGTTTGTCCAAAGGCCTTTTGAAATTCACCAGTGCGTGTTATTAGATTTGCATTATACCCCTACTTTGAATATGATAAGTGAATTAGGGCCTTGGTAATAGGCAATTTCGACCCTTTGACACCTGTCCTTGTGTTGCTTCTCTTCCCCAATCTTGGGTGTTATGCTTTCAGCGAATTTCACTCTGAAAGGGCTTTTCTTTTGAATGAGTACATAAACTATTTTAAGAATTTACCCGGTAATATTTTTTATAGCAACCTTACATACATTACCCTCGCATCCTCGTATTCTATCAGTCTCTATATTTTGAAACATTGCCATATTTCTCTCTTTTTTTCTTCTCTCGCTCTTTCTCTCTCCTCTCTCGCTCTCTGGTCCCTTCACCTCTCCCTCCTTCTCCCACCATCACTCCCCCTCTCTCCTTCCACTATCTCGCTCTCTTTGTCCCTTCACCTCTCCATCCTTCTCCCACCATCACTCCCTCTCTCTCTCCCTCCTTCCACTATCTCGCTCTCTTTGTCCCTTCACCTTTCCCTCCTTTTCCCACCATCTCTCCCTCTCTCTCCCTCTCCTTGTCCCTTCACCACTCCCTCCTTCTCCCACCAATTCTCCCTTTCTCTCCCCTCTCTCTCTCGCTCTCCTTGTCCCTTCATCTCCATCACTATTTCCTTTATTAGATTTCAAATATATATACATCTGACTTTAGCCATTATAATGGAATAGAGTTTGTCCTCAGAAAGGTTTAAAAATGGACATCCATCACTTAATATCTATCCCTCTTTTCCGTTACCTATATTCGTGGTTTTTCTTTTTTTAACTGTTTCTTACATTTTCTATTACAGTGTCTGTAAAATCTCAATTGTCATGTTGCTTATGCTTTGTCATGTTAATTATCCTGAGACACTATTACCTCAATAGATGTACTAGGGATTTTGGTATAACTCTTTGAAAAAAGCGTGTTGGTGTCCGTAAAATTATTTTGCTTTGAAGCATCTTGGTTGACAGATTGGCTTGCCTCCTTATATTAGGTCTCTTTATTTTTATTTCGTTTCCGATTTTATCGTGTTCGTCCCCTCCATCATGTCCTTAAATTTTTTCTTCAATCTACTTGTTACACTTTTCAAGCTGATTGTTTAACCGAGTCTTTGCCTGTCTTTCTCACTGATTCTACATCAACTATTTCTACCTTTTACTAGTCTTGTGTTTCATATTAGATAAATTGTACACTGGTGGTCCTCTTAGATTTCATCTCCATTTAACTATTGAACCATTTTTAACCACTTGGGGCCAGATGAATTGTCAGATTTATAAGTATTTACACATTGTATTAACACAATTGAATCCAAATAAACCTGGACGTAACAATTCATATGTGGGTATTTTAAACAGGTCGAGTGCCAGAGTTGCCCAGCGAGTAATAAATTGTTGGAGTCACGTTTCAGTTATGCATTCCAATTTCATTGCAGAGCCGCAATCAACCATTTCTATGTCCGAGCACGCTCGGCCGAGACAATTTCAACGAATTGTACTTAGAAGTTAACAATGCTGCCAGAACGAAAATGTTATTTAGCACCGCGAAAACATAATAGTTTTGTCGTTAGACGTCCCATTGGTTTTAAAACGTTTTAAATTCTTGATTTACTAGCTTTTTATGGACAGCCGCTGCTAAATAGTTAATTCTTAATATCTGACATTCGAAATATTCAAGGAAAACGATTGTAGTTTTACAAAGTAATCTTGTTATTCCGTGTATTGTTCGGAATCATATGGAAATTTAATTTAATAACTTTTGTAAGTAAAGTCAAGTTAAAAATTCCTTATTTCGATATTTAATGCGAAGGAAACGTTTCATTCTTTGGTCAGGAGTTTTATTTTTTCTCTCGTTTTTTGATTAGGGGCGCAATTGTCCTTACTAAGCAAAGCGGCAGTCGGCGGTGGACGGTCGATTAAACGAAACTTCCTCCGGGTCCCTCCTATTAACCCAAACCAACTAGCCTTCGCGCCAACTTTCCTCCACAGCAGGCCCAATCCGCTTAAAAGCGTATTTCATCCTTGGCTGTTAATGTTCACCCCATTCCCTATCATTCTTTTATTGTTAATGGCAACTTTTTACGGACCCTCTTGAAATCCGGAGATTAATTTTTCAAATTCTTCCCCAGACGTCCGAATGTCGCACAAAAAAAGCGTCCGACAAAAGAACCCCGACATGGATAGAATAAATGATCAAAGGAGGTCGAAAGGGCCAGGCGTTAAGGCCTTGATATATTCTACCCGTTTTTTACATTCCCGAACTCCGGAGTGGCGTTTTCAACAAAATACAACCAGAAAGTGGTAAAAATGAACATAATTTCTCCATTAAAAACTATTTTTAGTGCACAAAAAATATATAAAACTGAAAAATCAACCATCATTAGACACTTCTTACCAAGAGAACCCTTTTATTCTGTTATTAAATGTACCTCCGAAAAAATATAAAAACCTATATTTTCCTGAAAATATGAACAATTATGATACATCGCAGTTTAACTTCCTGTCCTACTCGCCATATAAAAATGAGGTGCCACAAATCGTTTATTTGTCGCCTTTTATATGAAACATACATAAGTCTTTAAATTTTCTATTCTAAGATATGCAGTACATTAATTTTGCAAAAGCATAGGTTGATTAATGTCAAGAAACTTACGTTACTTACCTTTCTCTCTCTCTCTCACTCTCTCTCTCTCTCTCTCTCTCTCTCTCTCTCCCCCTCTCTCTCCCTCCCTCCCTCCCTCTCTCTCGCTCTTGGTACCTCTCTCTCTCCCTCTCTCTCCCTCCCTCCCTCCCTCCCTCTCTCTCGCTCTTGGTACCTCTCTCACTCTAACTCTCTTTCAGTCTCCCTTCTTCCTTGTAAACCTTCCTTGTTCATTATACTACATCTTTCTATCTATCCGTTTATCTACCTACTTATCCTTATCTCTTCCTTTACCTGAAATATAGTCCCCATTCAACTAATGTTCTATGTTCTACCAGTCAGAATCCATCATTACATCAATCATTAGTATTAATAACAATAATGAAGCGTTTTATTAGCATTCCAAAATAAATTTTCAGGATGAAAAATCCAAACAAAAATTAAATACATTTTCATTAATTATACATTGTGTAATTGCTTTAAGTTTAGTTGTTTTTAGATTTAGAATTTACATTTGTCTCTTTTTTCATCCTCTTTTATTAATCTGAGCTTGAAATTCGAGCGTAGGCTTCCTCCAAGTTGTTCCAGACCTCTTATTTTTCAACATTTTCACATCGACGTCTGTCTGTCTGTCTATCTATCTATCTACTTATCTCATACCTTCTCCCTCTTTCACTCTCTCTCTCTCTCTCTCGCTCTCTCTCTCTCTCTCTTTCTCTCTCTCTCTCTCACACACACACATACACACACACACACACACACACACACACACACACACACACACACACTTGCCAAAAATCCTGAATAATTACCAATAGATATGATTGCTTTTTTTTCGGTTTTGGGGAAGTAGGTTAAAAAAAATTAAGAGGATCAAAGTGGATATTCGATTTGTAATTTTTCCCTCATGTTCAAAAACCTTTGAATTTTTTTTACACAGGTAGCACTTCTTTTTGGCTATAGATAGGTTCAGAATATTAAAAATTATAATTGGTAATTTGAATCTAGAAATATACACCGACAGGTAAAAATTCCACTCAATTGATCTTTTACATTTTCTCGATAAAACAAAATTCTACCCTTAATTTGTCTCATTGTTTTTTAGCAATTAATATTTGTTTATGCTATGTTTTAAATTCGGATTATCAATTAAAGATAAACACAATTAATCATTAATCTAAAACAAGGATAAAAGATTTTTCAATATTGAATTTTTACGGAATTTAAAATGTTTGTTCATTCTCATTTGAATTCCGAAGCAATAAGTTGTTTAGTTTTCATTTTGTTTTCTTAATTTCAATTTTTAAACTCAAAAATGCCAGTTAGTGCTGAAGATGTTGCGTATACTGTGGCACTTATTGAGATGGACGTTCTATCAGGTATGCGGCTTTTGCCATCGGAGTCCCCTACGAAACTTTGCGAGAAACCGTTAGACGTTTTCGAGAAACTGGCCCTACCATAGAATAATATGGTTTGGGATGTTATTGGGTATGTGGTCCTTCAATGAATCATACACTGTATTATACAGTCGCCTAACCATAGAATGTCCGGATCTGGACGGTCGAGGGTAACAGGACCACATGTTGACAGTTTTTTGACTGAGAATTTTGCGAAACCGGCACCTTACTGTTGTTCAAGCGATTCATCAGCTCCAGGACGTTCGAGGTGTCCAAAATTCAGAAACCTTGCTCGAAGAAGATTAAATAAGTATGCACTGATGGCTTTTTGTCCAGTAAGAAGACTAGATTGATCAGAACACACAAAGTTGCACGGCCCGCATTTGCTCGAGAACACAGCCATTGGTCTTTGAACGATTGGTCTGCTGTACTTTTTACAGATGAGTGTAGATTTGCTCTAATATCTCCATATGGGCGTGAAAGAGTGTGGAGAAATCGAAATTAAAGATACCCATCTTTGTCGTCGGTTTGTCCAACCTTTTCAACAACTTAGCTTAGTGATGGTGTGGGCGGGAATTTGAATAGAATCGCACAAGCGTTGGTTGTTCTTCGTGGAGGGTCTTTGGATGAAATTGAAAAACATCGAAAATGAAAACATCACGCGTTGCGTATCCTTGATGAAATCGGTGACAATCCTATTCTAATGCACGATAATGCCGTCCACATGTCGCTCTCATAGTGCCTTCAACAGCTTAACATCAGGGTCTCAGCCTGGCCAGCCCGTTCTCCAAACTTGAACCCCATCGTTTTTTTATTTTCATTTTCCTTTGCAATTTACATTTTTTTAAATTTTAGACAAAGTCTCAATTATTAAACGTGAAACTTTGATTAATATATAAAATATACACAAATCAAATTACATTATAAGTGGGTGGAATGTTTTACCTATCAGTGTATAAGACGTGATCAAGCAACGTAGTAAAGTATCTTAAAATATGTTTTGTAGCCAGAAACTGTTGATATTCGTTTTCTACACCTGCAAACTTTTCTGTGAATACATATTGTTTGAAACATTAAACAATATAATTTTTGACTTCTTCGTTTTCCATTTCGAAAATAGCAAAAATAGTGAAAACTTTTTATAACCACAGCTCTGCTCTACAAGAAGCTTTACATGAATTTAGAAGACTATTAACTATTTTATGAGATAAGCCTAGACTTTTTTTGATTTTGATGAAATCTAGAGGTGTTTTGATTTTTTGTTCGTAGTGGAACACTTAACAAAATAAATTGCTCCCGATCCTGCCCTTGTGGTCTTAGTTGTTAAAAAAATTGAAAATTCGCAATTACGGCTTTAAAAGGTGTTTAAACCGAACGCGAATTGTTTATACTTCATAGTAAGCGTATTTAGGTTAGTTTTCGGACTGTAATCTCATTTAATAAGATCAAACTTATTATTTTTATCTTTCATGACAAAACGAATTCATTGATATAAATCAGAAATACGTTTACAACAAAGACAAGAGCTTTTAAAAAAATATATAAATTACTTAAAATATTTTCGGTCTTGGTTCCTATGATCCTTTGGCAACAGCGTTCGGACACGTTTCTAATATTTTTCGACATAATAGTGTCCCGAAATAAAGTTTCAATAAAAGCGGTGATCCCACGTCCGTTGACAGCCGTTGTTAGTTCCTCTTACTCTTACTACCTCTTTCATCACACATTGTCTTTTCCTTTCACTCACTTCTCCCTTTCTCTATCTCTCCATAGCCGCGCGGGGCATTTACACCGTGTATCAAAATAATATCAGTTTATTTGACAGGCTTTGTAGCTTAATGATTTAAAGATTTTTATCGGTCCACATAAATATATTCGCTATATTTGTTGTTTTAACTATAGTATAGCTATATTTTTTTAAATTGTACATCCCCGATATAATTATTACCAGCCATGAATACTAGGATATTAGATAAACTTAAGATTATTTTCTCTGTTGTGTTTCGCATTTATATTTTCCTTAAATGTAGACAAATTAAAACTAACCCAAAAGTCTTATTAATTAAACTTAAAAGAATCCTATGCTGGCTTTTCTGCAGTAAAATCTTCAAACCTGTAATAATTTCGTGCCGTTAAAGTTATATGTAGCGTGAGGATTAAGTCTTTTTGTTCACAATAATTGTGACTAGAGTTCTTTGTTTTTTCTGACTTTTGCGTTTCTTTCTTACTTTTAAAAACTTTCCTCGGAAGATCAGAAGAATGAAAAAATATGTGCTAGACATTCAAATCACACTGTTTTGTATCTTGTATATCATTAGACTTTGAATATGCCACCCTTTTGGGAATAAGTCTCGTAAAGATTTATGACGTTGGTGTAGCGAGATCCTACAGGCTTATCATTCCTTTGAACATAATAAAATAGGCCACACGTCACGCTTGGATGAGCAACTTTGCTCTCTGATCTTTAGAGGTCTCGCCTGCCTGCTTAATTTCTGACATCCGCCTCCTCATAATGGCTCCATGATTCCTTTGAAGAATTAATTGCCTGACACCTGGATGGTAAAGTTTGTCGAACTGTAGACTTAATTGTGTAACAAACGCGGCTTCATCGCGCGACAGTTAACTTAGGGAATTTCTTCAACGCAAATTAAATCAATCACTCGGTAAAACTGCAACCTCGGCAAATTATTTTTTATTTATTCAGAGGAAATTATATAAATTTGTTTGACTCAACAATCAGCCAGACTAATAAAGAAATATATAAATGGATTCGCACACATAAAAAGATTTTAATCGCCATTTTCGTTTTATTTCATTGCACTGTTTTAAATTGGGCGGAACTTTTCTAAATTTATCAAGTTAAGTGTTAAGTGGAGAACCTTCTTTTTTAATGAATTCTTAGGCAGTGGTAGTGCCATAAGGACATTACGTTGCTTCTATCTTTTTTTCTTCCCCGAGAGCGACTTTTTGCCGAAAGTTTCACGAACTCGTCAAACTTTCACAGCGTCGCTTCTAACAATTCCCCGGTTTTCCTTCCCTTCTAAAACTCTCTGGTTCCAGGGAACGATAAACATCTTTTACTAGGCTTTGACAGATCAGCTGATTGCTTTCGTTATCATTTTTGCATGATCGTACTTTATAAATAAGTAAATATTATCAAAAATATATGCAAGTTTTAGGAATATTTGGGTGCATCTTGTTGATCAGTCTTAATCATTAACCCTTCATTGAAGTATTATTTTATATTTTACTACATTGTGAATAGAAGGATATCACGATATTTATTAAAATTAATTTTGTTGTAATTATTATGTGTGGATTAAAGGTGCAGTCCTACTTCCATTTACCAGTCTCCATCTTGAGATTACATTTTAGGTGTAAAATTAGGTATTTACATTTAACTGCAGACGTAATGTTCAACCACTATGGTTAGTTTAATTCTGGTACGAACAGTAGTTTCAGAACGAGTTAGTTCTGTTTTAATCTTACTTGGTTGGTCGAATATCCAAGTGCTGCGCTTGATTTGTTAATTATCCTAGAATTAAGAGCTATATATGTTTTCTGTACATGAATTTGTTGATATGAGGAATGTGTTTATATGGTTTATTGTTGCATACATCGCGAAATATAACCATTTAGTATTATGTCGATACTCTTCCAGGCCTTAAGTTTGGTAGAAATTTGTATAAGAAACTTGTTTTGCTGAATACTTTGTAACATGATAAATTGAAGAAAAAGAAATATATCTTTTTTCTGGGACGCTGTTCCCTTAGAATAACACATTGGTTTTAACTGGATGGAAGTTCCGCTGATCATAACGTGCAAAATAGAACAGAATGAAAACAGCATAAAAACAAATAAATTCTTGGCGGGAGAAATGAAATGAAAATAATTGTATACGAATCAAATAAACTGACAAACAGGCAAAAAAATTAAAATATTACAATTTTTATAAAAAATTTATGAAAACGGCTATGTATGAAGGGATAGCAGGTGACTCTATAGAAGGGGGTTGCAGAATTAAGAGAGGTGGTTTGACGAATAGAATGAGAGTGGGAGTTCCAGAATTTCGGAGGATCAGGGAGTGATAGGGTTTTTGCAGGACTGGTGAGAGGATTTGAATTGGAAGGATTGGATGATGTACTTAGGACGACAGATATGAAAACAAAAATAAAAAGGAGGATTCTAGGAAGTACTGAGATCTGAATGAAGGGGAGAGCCAGGAAAGCTGAATACAGACGAGACCCCCGGGGGTGTGGAAACAGCAGTTCATGATACCCTTGAAGCGCCTGCTCAGCTGCCCCTCCGAGAGCCCACGTAAGCGACACAACTGTAACGAAGAATGGAAAGATAAGAGGAGTTTACGTGTGGAGAAGGGTACGAGTAACCGACCAAATTTGGTAAATGAGAACTGCCAAGGAGAAGTATTGGTCGGGGATAATCCCAAGTTTTTTTGACGGAGATACGAAAGGGGATGGGCTGGTTATTTATAGTGGGAGAAGGGATTGGGGAGGGATTTGAGGTCTGGATCCGATGATTGTGGCCGAGGACTTAGACGGATTGAGTGTGAGGGAATTTTTATGGGCTCATTCATTAATGGAATTAAGGTCGTTCTGGATCTTTAGGATGGCCAATTGTAGGTCTGGAGGGTTGGAAGGATAGGCAAATTTGAGAGTCGTCTGCATAAAGGTGGTAATTATAGTAATCGATGGAGTCGGAGAGGTCGTTAATGTATATACTAAAAAGGATGGGAATTGAACTCCTTTATTTCATTGCTAGCTTTTCCAAGTAAGTTTTATTTTAATTTGATAATCTAACTTGAACTAAAGAGGGAAAGAAATGTTTTAACTGCCTGAAAGGAGGCTTGAAATACCAAGTTATGACTTGCTTTCACTTTCTTTAAAAACATCATATTTAATCCTGGCGACAGAAATTTTAACGGTACTTTATTTTCCCGAATTACTCGCGTTTAAATTTTCAAATCCTTCCTCCTCACTGTGAACCTGTTTATAATTTATGACTAATGTTATTTAAAGCCACGTTACATTTTTCGCAGGAAAAATCCGACATTAGTAATTCATTTTGGACCTTTTGGATGTAGTGAAGAATCTCAGCTTGAGTATTACCGCAAAGTTTATCAGATGCTGAAGCCAAAAGGCTGTACGTGCCTTCAGTACTCTCTCCACGCTCTTGTCTTATCTGTTATTAAAACTTTACAACAATTTTACGACCGAATCGCATATTTTACGCATTGTAGGGGCTGGTCTCCCTTACAAGAATTAGTCTTCTTCCTAAGTCTGAGTTAACTTTTTAAAGCGTTGTTGTTTACGAGATCAATAGACGTACAAGGCTCTGTTTCATCTTCTACGTTAAAGCAGTTTAAGTAGATTATGCTAATGACCAAGCACTTAAAAAACCTTATGCATCTCTCGACACCAAGGATTTAAAACCCGTTCGGGCTTAAACAATTTCCTTTATGTTATTTTCCTGGAAATACTGACCTTGCCTGGGTTGGTAGTTCAGACACTTCAGAATTCTTTCGCACAACTGATGACTTATGGAAGAGTTCAAAAAGCCTTTCTTTAATGAATAGCTATTTCAACGATTTTGAGATGTAATTTTGAAACTGGGTTGCAGGTTTTTTTTTTTTTTTTTTTTTTTTTAAATCAATATTTTCCTTCAACAGAATATATAAAATAATGTATACATAAATGCATTTCTTTCTTTATTGTTTTTAATTTTTTTATATTAATTTATAATTTTATATTACTTTTTTATATGAATTATTTAGATAGTTTTCATTATTATCTCTATGTTTGTCTATCAATTATTCTATCCCCTTTCTGTATCTATCGCTTTTTCGCACTCTTCCCCCCTCTCACTCTCTCTCCCCTCTCCCCTCTCTCTCGTCTCCGATAGGTGTTATATCAACTAAGGTTTCAGAAAAGTATGCTATTTGAATTAAGAAGGAAGAGATTTTTTTTAGAAAACGCCAGTTTATAAATTAGAATTGAGGCAGGCCAACTAATGCCATAAGCATAAAGCATATTCACATTTTTGGTCTTCCATAATTTTTATAATTTTCTTTCACAAATCCTATTTAATCGTTCTAGGTAGTCGAGTGACAAATAAAGCGTTTTTATTTCATATACAACTGTAAGAGAGATTTTAGAGTAGGTCATCTATAAACCGGTCTGAGTCGTGCGACATTTCTCTTCTTTACTGTGATCCGAATCCGTAAATATTTATTCACGTTCATATTGCAACATTCATTTTACCTTCGGAAAAAAACTTGTTATATATACAACGATAACTCACTTTTTTTAATCGTCCTACTAATACAATTTCGACCGAACGTTGTCTTTAACAATTTGTCATAAACGGATTCAGTAGAGAGGGAGCATTAATTCGATCCACCAACCTGCAAGTTTATGAGGGTGAATCGAAGCTCCCGAGGGCAATATCTCACCCTCTTTTCCTAGTGGATCAGTGTACATAAGTAATGCAGGCTCCGATCATCCGAGGACCCGGCTGTAAATTCTCCTTAAACATTTCAACCCGGTGAATTTTAAACGCGCGGCCCGGTCAAAATAAGTGCCGAGGCGTGGAGCGGACTTTCATTCGGGCGACGAAAGGGTAAACAGGCCTATTACCGAAGGCTATGGGACAAGTTCTTCATTTAACGGGAATTTTCCGAATAAGGAAACTTCCATCTCGATAAATTCTCGAGGAAGATGGAAATAATTGAGTTTCTCTATGGGACACCTCGGGAAACAGCATCGTACATAATGAAGTATAATCACTGTTCGTAATTTAACAATACCCACATTTTCAAAAACAAAACGCACTACCTCACCCAATGATGCAATTGTAAATTGTTGAATAAACAATATATTTATTATGTTTTGTGCGTACTTATATTAAAATACCACCCACATTGCCAGAATCGAAGAAAATTAAATTTCCCTTTTTTGTTAATTGAATATCTGATTACCACCATTATTAATCATTTGGAGTAGAATGTGAATTTTTCAAGGGTCGGATTGGACTGGCCTGTGAAACGGAATCGAATTATGTTTCGCCCTTTAAAAGCTAAAACCGTATTGATCTGTTTACAACAATGGAACTGGTTAAGTCGAATATTGATGTTCTTATTAAAAATAATTTTTATTGCCTTTCGTACATAAAAACATGACTTCTGTTTCTTTGGATTAATTGCCTTTGTTCAGCGACCGTTTAATCTTTCATCGTTAAGAAAGTATTTATGAAAATTCACCATATTTATTCAAATGTATTTTATTGAAAAAGGTTTTCTCGTTTAAAAAAAAAAATCAGTTTACATTAAAATGAGAAGAAGCGAACAAATCGGATTAAATTCTCTTTTATAAATTCATTGGACAGACTTTTCTCATCATCACCTTGAATATGCTATAAATAACCGTAACTTAATCATTTCTTATTTTGTAAACTGAATTAATTATAAATAATAACTTGATTAAGCATTCTAAGTAAGTCCGAAACTTTCTTTATACATTGAATGAATTTATACAACCAACTCTTTTTCACTTTCCTTATGTAACTCTACAATTTTCTTCCGAAATCCCACGACTTTAATTTTCTATTTCTTTCACTCTATTTTATATCTCCCCCACCCTCTATCTCCCTCTCTCTCTCCTCCTCTCTCTCTCCTCCTCTCTCTCTCCTCCTCTCTCTCTCTCTCTCTCTCTATCTATCTATCTATCTCTCTCTTCCATTCCCTTTTGGTTTTCCCTCCTTTTTTCCTATCTCTGTGAGGAGAACTTTAATCAATCAATCTTTCTCTCTCCTCAATCTTTCCCCTTGCCTTTTTATTCATTTACTTTCTCTCTCTACCTCTTCCTCTCTCCGTTTCTCTATCTCAGTAAATAAAAAAAACGCTATATTAATCTTTCTCCCTTCCTACTTTCTGTTCCTTTTACTCTCTCTATACTTCTTTCCCTTTTCTCTCCTTCTCGTTTTAAATTTCTTAGTTGTAAAAAGTGTAAATTCAATAAATTGACTATATAGCATACATTATACACATAATTGTTTGGGCATACTGGTTAGTAGGTGTGTTTCACAGTGTGCTTAGGAAGGAAACAACTCTTCAATTCTTATTGAATTTTCAATCATCAATGATAAAGTACGAAATCATTTTTTATATGTCATTAGTGTCAACATAGTAACGCGGGTCCAATTCTACAGGTCCGCGTGGCTTCTCTAACTACGTGGATAAAGTGTTTACTCTATTCGCGTCAACATACTAAACAAACACACAGGAAGAATGTTCTCTCTGCGACTTCATTCTTTAAACATTTATCCACCCCTTTGGTTGCTTTTTCTCTTTTATAACTCTGTTATTTTGGGTTGTCAGAAGTTTATTTTTCACTCTTAAACGCTCAAATACGGGAGTAGTAAGAATAGTATATGATTAAAATTTGGATTAAAATCGACCTCTTAAACTACCTGCTTTTGGCACTAAATGCTTCATTTAAACTTCTTATAAAATTAATCAATCACTGAAGTTCTGTAACGATGCACCTGACGCGAGTCATGCCAGACTCAAGTTAGGAATTTCTTGCCTTATATGATGCCTTTTCTTGAACAGGGTATGTTTATGTGTAGCATTAAATTTATATCTTATAAAAAAAACTTCCCTTTACGTTTATTTTATGTGTTTGGTGTTCGGAAGGAACTTGATGGGTAGTTAACCGAAAAACGTTCCCTTTGTAAAAGTTTATTACAGGTCCAAGTGTATCGGAAAATTATAGCCATTTATTTTTTACACAATAATGGAAGTTATCTTTTTCACATGACGGTTATGGGATATTACCTGAATCTTAGTGTCTTAGTGTCTTACCAATGAAATATATATATTTATATATTTTAAAAGAAATATTGACGGATTTTTTTAATAAATAGGATAGTTCGTAGTAAAACCAGAAAATACGATATATCATGGAGAGAGTAAAACACCAAAAATGAGTTTTCATTTACCTGAATCCTTTAGAAAAATATTATATTGCAGAATTATTATCAGTTTGGGTTTGATAACCGCGCTATAGCTGTAAACAGAAGTTTACAGTTGCTGGGGTCAGTCGTTCGGTTGTCATATATGAAGGAGAGGAAACTCCGATTGAATGAACACGTCGGAGTTGATTCAACCGTTTCGGAATTGGAAACATGAGTATTTAAAGACGAGATGGCTCCGGTCGAAGTTCACTGATAGACGAGCAGATTATTTCTTTTTAATCTAGGATGATCAACACCAGTCAATTGTCAAAGCAAATAAGACGTTTATACAACCTTACATTAACATAATATTACCCTAACCACACACTGTTTCTAAACTTAACTTAGTACAACCCTAATTCTGACTGTAATGTAAAATAAACGAAATCCTAACTCTAACCCTGCATAATCTGACCTTACCTTAACCTCAACCTAGCATTACTCCGCTAAGCCTAACACCGCCTAAATGTACTGCATTGAACATAACTCAACCTAACATAAACCGTCCCTAACCATAACCTAACACAAGCCTCTCTAACCGTGATCCATACCCTAACCTCTTACCTTCATCTTCTCTAACCTTAACTCTACTCTACCTACCATAACCCGTCCTTAACCCTTATTTAACATAACTCGTCTCAAACCCTAACCTAACCTAACAGGAATTTTAACTCTAGCCTGAGCTGACCCGTTCTTAACCAAACCTAATGGACCTTAATAACCTTAGTAACCTTAATCCTTATCTATTTAGCACAATCCTACCGCTGTCTTTCAGTCCTAACCCAAACCTCAAATAACATATTCCTTCCCCTAACACAAACCCTATCTCTTCCTAGCATTACCCGATCCTAGCCTAACCCTACCCAAATCTTTCAATACATAACCAGTCCCTAATTTCATCTTCATAGTCCTTAACTTTAACCCTAACTCTACCGAACATAATCCGTCCTTCACTTCTTACTTTATTTTATTTTTTAATAATTATTATTTAATAATGAGAGAGGATCGTGCATTAGTAATTTGTCCCAGATTGCACTATTGGTTCTCAACTTTACTGAGACCAACTTTAAAGTATGTATGAAGTTTAAAGGAGCGTTACCCGGTTTTATTGAACAGGGACTTTGTTTTATTCCACACGTCCCAGATTGTGAGGCAAAAGTTCTATTAAATCGAAGGAATCGCACTTTTCCCACATCCACTCTATCTCCCAGGCGGCCACTTCGGTCTACTATCTTTCTCTAGCTGTAGCTGACTTTTTTCGAAGCAAATGCTGTACCTTTGAGGAAGTGCAAAATGGAGTCTTTGAATTTCTCGATCAGAAACCTAAGCCAACCCTATGTCAGGGGTTTCAACTCTTGCTGTAACATAGCACTAACGACCCAACAACGGATTATTTTTGGATTTTTTAAAAAATGTTATTATTCAAATTGAAAATAGTTTTCAATTTTGCTCTTAAAACGGCCATTAAGGAAGTAATAATAAAGGAAATATCTTTTTTCTACAGTTAATAAGTACATAAATGGAAATGACTTCGCCTTAACTGGAAGATTGTACTTTGGAATAACTAGAGCGATGTGGGCAAAAACGTACAAATGGAGAAGAAGAACTTGTAGCCCAGTTACACATCGGATTCAGGTTCACAGAGAAAAACTGCTGTCACACAAATTCCTAACGTTCATTTACTACCTACTACTATATATAATATTCCATTCCATTTAGTAATAGCAATTGTTTTGTATTTGACATTAAAATTTATTGTACATTCAACCAACAATCTACGGGATTCAAGCTAATGTAAAATTTATTTTAAACCTATTAAATTGACAATAGTACAGCACTTGGTCGATCAAAAAAGTCCATCAACAATAAAAAATTAATATAAACGGCAGTATAATTGATGTTTACATTAATCTTTTAAAAGGTACAATTTTTACGCATACAAACCCGAACAATAGCCATAGAAAACCGTCCAAAGAACCTTTTAATAACTTAAGCATAGCAGTTAAAAAGGGCTGGATAAATTCTATTAACATCAAATGGTTTTATTGTATATCTTATTTGGTCCAAATGGTCAGATATGCCAAGAAATATATTATTAAATATTAAATTATAAAGAAAAGAATAATCTAACCTTAGCTTATTCGGATGCCTTTGTTATGAGGTTGTGCGTTTCCCACACAAGTTGTGTTTATATACATAAAAATTTCATAATTTTTTCTCCCAATTTACAGATGTACTGGTATCAGTGTACCGCGGATGCAAATTCAGATCGCATAATTATGTAATTGTTAATGGCATTAATACCATCAAACTACCTTTTTATTGGAAACTTTTTGCTATTAAATAAAATCAATTTTGCCCAAATATGACGTCTGAGACAGATGTATTGGTTCGATATATTTTTTTATATTGAGGATACAAGGTGACACTTTTCATTTTCTTTTCAAGCCATTACAGATAAGACATTGTGGAAATAACGTAATATCTCACAAAAGTTGAGGTAAACATTGTGAATTGCGGGAAACCTTTCAATCAATGTCGTTAGAAAAAAAGTTTCTTTTCAAATTCAGATTGTTTTTGAGCAAAAAAATAAAACAATTTATTGATTTTTTAAGTGAAATTAATTTTTAAAACTTCCCCTTCTTTTTAACAGTCTTATTGATAGAAATAGTAAAGGTGGTTAAACTACAAATTCTGTAAGTAGAACCATCATTTACGAAAACTGTTTTAATTTTGCATTGTCAGGCACCATTTGCAAAGCACTATGACTTATTATATACATATGGATTTGCATTAATCACTTAGTTCCGAAGGGAATTACTAACAGATGCTGGAGTGCAGAAATTTATCGCTGAAAACCAAATTTACACCCTATTGCTCCCTCGCAATGTCTTTTACACAAAACCATCGAAGATAATTACAAATTAATTTTATTAGTTTTTTATGATTATTTAAATATTTTTTCTTTCTACTTTCTCTTCCGACTATCTGTCTATACCCAGAGTTGGGCAAAATCAAACTAATTCTTAATCATGATTTAATTAGTTTGATTTTGCCCAACTCTGGCTACAATGACCAATTTACCAAAATCCAACTGACTCCGGATAAAAATTTTGAGATGAGAGTCGTACTCAAGGCCAACCTTCAAAAATTGTTATCATAAACGAAAACCAAAGTTACATAATTATTCTACATGTCTATTTTATTACAATCAAGACCCCTAGATGGATGGTGTATTTTCCAAATAATGTAGAAATCTCCTTTTAAGTGGAATAAATTTTAATTCAAAGAAATATCGGTTATGTAAACATATTTACTTTTCAAAGCGTAGATTGTTCTAGGATTATTTTATTTTTTTATTATTATTATTATCATCATTATCATTATTTTTTGGCTTTTTATAACGACGGAGTTTTACTTATAATTGGAAGATTGATTTTTGTTAAGTAAGATGTTGAAGGATTTTCGTTTTGATGAAATAAATTTCTGTTAGAAAATTTTTTAAAAGTGATGAAGTTGTGTATTTTTCATTTTTTGAGCACCCATTTGAACATGATTTATCGAAATTTAGTCATGACTAACTGTATTGTGACTAAATAGTCATGCCTCGTATTTAATTACTTGTCATGACTAATTTAGCCATCAATCACATATGGTGACTAATGACTAAATTAGTCACTTACTACCAAACATGACTAACGGTCTGAGTGAATCATTAATCTTTAGACATGGGTAATTTTTGCCCAACATTGTCTATACCCACTCAGCAACCTTAGTCTCTTACTTATACAATATAATTTCAACGTTCCTAGAGAGATCTATGTAAAAAAAAACCCTTCGAAATAAGAGGAGGAGATAAATATATTATTAACTTATTGTATAGTGCTACCCTGGAGGAAATATTGTATCTAACAGAACGAAACTTGATTTCCTCTTAAAACATTTAGAATTAGATGTTTACAATCATAATGATGTTTTTCGAATAGCCATAAGACATTGATATAAATTATATGTGTCGACAGGATCAGGCGTATCGCAAAAACAAAAAATCTACCGTTAAATTTTATTTTCTATAAATTAATTAGATCAACTCCCTACTTTAATATAAATTCTTTTATTGATACAATTCGCGTTCTCAAGCAATAATGCGTGGTGGTAACTAACGGAATAGGGATAAAATCTTGAATGTTGGCTTTTTTAGATTTATAATTTATTCATTCAAAAATTGGAAAAATGGATCAAAATTTCAATTTAAAAAAAATCTGATATGCATTGTTAAGTATATCATTGGAATATAGTGTGAGCCAAGGGTTATTTTTGCGGAAAAAATATTTAAAAACAAAAAATAATGAACTTTTTTTCTAATTAAAAGTATACTTTCAACACTGATTTTGGTGATTATTAGTTTTCTCTTGCCTTCTCTTGCTAAATCAACCAAAAAATATTAATAAGCGATTACCAAGGCTATTTATCTTATTATTTTACATGTATTTTTAATCAAAGCTATATTGGGGTGTCGGTGGCCGCAAAGGTTTAGGCGTTGACACGGCGCTCATCGCTATAAGGTAAAGGTCCCGGGTTCGAATCCAGCGGCTCTGCATTCGAACCCGACAAATGGGCTTTTTTTCATAAACACCGGCACCCTGACGGTTTATATGGCCTCTGCTGTTGCGAACCCCCATAAAATAAATAAATAAAAGCTACATCTATAGTTATGCATTACGCAATGTTTATTTTGATTTTGATTTTGATTTCAATTTTGAAAAACAATGACTATTATTTGCTTGAATATTATTTCCTCACATTTTTTCATTTTGTGTTTTATGGAGTTAATCGATTTCGCCTGTGAACAGTTAATAATTATGCAATAAATATAAAACTTTTCGTATTTTATGCGCTGATGATGCATGTTAAAATACTAATTAGCCGATCTTTACTTAAACTCCATTTAATTTAAAAATTAATGAAGGGTGTTTTTCCTACAAGGAAACTACGGGAAATTTCGCAAAAAGCAAATTACCTACTGTATTGAGCGTTTGATATTAGATTAAATTTACTGCTAAGACAGGCGGAAACGTATGCACGTCATGTACCAATCTTGAAAATCCTATCACGTGTAGACTTTGAAATAACATTACGATACAATTAATGGTTGTTCTAATGGGGCGTTGTTTTTAACGTTCTTCGCCATGACTTGAAACAATTCCGATTTCTCGATTTTTTTTTGTTACACTATCATTGACGGGAATCGTAGTGCTTCGGAGGTCGTTAAAGTTCCCACAATTTCGTAACAGCACGATTGGCTCGAATATTGCCTCTCCTCCGCCGCGCAGAAAGAACTGGCCTATTGTCCGTAAGAAATGGTAATCGTGAAAGAGCAAGCACCGGAAAAATACAGGACCGCACTTACGGGAAAAGTTTGGTCTTAAATACAAAACATTTCTACCTCGTTTACTAATTAATAACTTCTGCGTACATTTCGTCCATATTAACTTACTCTCTTTTCCCTCTTTTTAACAGTTAAGTAAGTCGGGTAGAATTATTATGCTGGTTTGTTATCATTACAGCTTAATACCATTTTCAAATTAATCAATCTACTCAAGCAGAAATCTATTCACAATTTATTGTTATTATGCGTAAGGCTATACTATCTGTTTTCCATGCTGACGTGTATTTTTTATATGTTCACGTTTTTTTTTAATGGTCAGTTCGTATTTTGTGTATGTACGTTTCATGATTTCTCTTTTGTATATTGACTACAGCCTGTGCTTCTTTTGTATTAATGTTTCCCATAAGACTCTTTCGCGCGTCCTTCCAACGTTTATGTGTTCTCACGACGAAACCGACAACTTCCGGTCTACGATGTACCTAATCCATAAGGCGAATCTTATTCTCACCCCTACCCCACCAAGACCGCCTGAATGACAAATCGATAGTCCCGAAAATTCTACGACATAATCACACATCGGAAATCGGTGGACCATTAAGAATTCACACCCAATCTGTGCGAGAGTGCTCGGATCCGGACTGCTTTGAATTGCCGAGTGGGAAGCTCCCGTTCCTCGCTCCTCCGACCAAGAGCCTTGCCGTTCCGGGATGAATAAAGTCGTATACCGTTGGCAAAATAGATTATCCGAAAGGAAAATTGAAAAAAGTCTAACATTGCTCGATACCCTTGCATTATTAAGTCTGACAGAACTGAAAGCCGTTAACAACGGAATATGCTTAAAACGTTTCCTTTAGTCTAATTTTTGCCCTTGATTGTAAAGAACTTTTAACGACCTTCGAAAACAATTTTAGCGGAATGACTGACATCCTTAGCTCAAAATGACGACGGATAACAAGGTTGAAATAAATTAACCCCAATTCGAAAATAATTGAAACACAAAATCAACTAAACTTGTTCTATCTTAAGATTATTATAAACCTCCCCAACTTAATTTTAATAAATGTCAAGTTTGTTATAATTTTTCCTTTTCCTTCATATTTATGTGATCAGTTTCTAGATCCAAACCACCTCACCTTCTCCCTCACTCTTAATTTCATTCTTAATATTCCTCCATCACTCTCTCCAAATGATCTAATTGATGGTCGATGGCTCGACGATCAATATTCCGGTATCGGCCATGTCACACTCCACATTCACGCTAATAAATACATTGAAACCCAACGTACAAAAAGAAACAACAATCTGTACTATATACAGTACACAGACACTCGCTGAAGAGCTTCAGCACAATTCTCATATCTGGTGCATATCTACACGCTTGCTGTTTGGAGCCAAGGAACGGCACCCCTTAATTAAGCGAGTCACATTGAACAAATTAATACTATTTATATTTATACTAAGGTAATGGAAGGTTTTATAAATTTATTTCAACGATAAGTTTCCTTTCAGTCTCAGACAAAGGTGCTGTTAGACGGAATTAACCAACAATCCTTCCCGGTATAATAAAGGCTTTTTCGACATTCTGTTAGCATTAGATTGATCTACCATGGCATGGTTTGAAGCCAGATGTTGAAAAGGGTGTATAATTTAAGTTGAAAGACCTCGCCTAAGGTCAAAACCTTGACAGATCCTGTTAAAATAGTACAAACAACAATCGTCGAGGCCAGAACATAGGACCTAAGAAACGAGGGCTTTTTTCGACTTGTTCGAAATTAATTGAAGGACCCCTCCAGCCACCTCATATTTTAACTTCCTTTGATATTAATTGTAATGTTCAGTTCATAGAGGTTTTTAATATTAAGTAGAGTTATCACGTTATTAAATATTTGTGAAGTTTAATTATAGTCGGTTTTACATTCTTTGTTAAAACTATATCCTCAATTATTCAGAAATCGTGAGATGCGGTCTGGTGTGATAGGTTTCAGAAAAACATTTTCTTTATCGTGCCAACGTTTCGATCTTTATTGAGATCATCTTCAGGGCTCCAAGTGTTTGTCTTCTGTGTAATTGTGCCATTCTTGCGTGTCGTGTTGACAGAATGGCACAATTACACAGAAGACAAACACTTTGAGCCCTGAAGATGATCTCAATAAAGATCGAAACGTTGGCACGATAAAGAAAATGTTTTTCTGAAACCTATCACACCAGACCACATCTCACGATTTCTGAATAATTATCGATTAACGGTCACTAATCACCACACACACTATATCCTCAGTCGTTATTTTCGTTTTAATCAAAAAACGAGTAGGTTATTATAAAAAGAGTGCGAGAATGCAAAAAAAATGAAAAATCACTTAACCAGCTTCGGCGATCGATACACGAAAAAAGCCGGTTAGATTTTACTAGCTGAACATGACATGTATAATAAATGTATATTCGGCCCTCGATTCGGACCTTTTAGCATGAACTTTCTATTCTACCTCAAACTGTTGAAACAAGTTTTCAAACCGGCAACGTTAACATGACGGGGTGAGGGAGTCGGGATTTTCGATTCATTTTTAATAAGCCGCTCTGCTAATTTAAACCGGCGTAAAAGTTGTTCTCTTGACTAAATTCAACGCCGTGTTTACAGGGATACGAACTTCGAGGCTACCGTGTGAAGAAATTGGGTTCAATAAAATCCGAACGAGAAAAGAGTACAGCTGGAAAGGTTGTCCTTTGAAGTGTAAGCTTCCTTTAAGGAACACGTATTGAACGGATAAAGAGATCATCTGCTCTACTGCAGATCCTTTTTTAATTCCTCACAAAATCTTTTCTCTGTATTGTATGACATCGCTGTTTCGCTACAACTCATTTTTCCATAAAATCGGGTTTTCTTTACCATTGATAAAATCCGAACAAAAGTTTATTTTTTGTCTTCATTTATTTTTTATCTACAACTGTATACGTATTATATACAACCAGCAGATTGGATTTCAATTTATTGTTGTGGCATTATGGGCGTTATAGAGAAAGTTACCCATTGGCAGCCGCTCTGGATTAATAAAATGATATTAATCATTTAAGAGGTCTCTTATCCATACTCTTTTTAGTCTTCCCTTACGTGGTAATGGTGGAGAATAGAGTAAACGTATTTGTGTAAATACAAGGAACTATAATATTTTTTCTAGGCAATTCAATTGTGTACGCCAGATGAATTTACACAACTAAACGTAATTTTTAAGAAACTGAACTCTGTAAAATTGAAACATCAAGAAACTGACCATCAAATTTTTTCACGTGAATGTATTCAAGTAAATCATTGTAATTCAGCATTTTAAAATGTTAATTAGGTACTTATAATATTAAAAAGTGATCATTGACAAAACATGCAACCGCTCGAACGTAAGGCGTTCTAGGATACTAAACCTTCATGACAGATACAAAATGCTGGTTTTAAACTATCTAAACGCCGCAATTGAACTTATTTATAATTCATTTCTAACAATTTTTTTTACTTCATTTATTTTGATTTACAACCGTATTATATACAACCAGAAGATTGGATTTGAATTTATATTTGGGGCATTACGGGCGTTAAATAGAAAGCTACCCACTGGCAGCCGCTCTGGATTAATAAAATGATGTTAATCATTCAAGAGGTTTCATCCAAGTTGTAGAAACGACCTACACGCCATGTAGACAACCAGCACTTCAGATAAGTCGAGCGGGTCAGAAGTGACAGGTTATCAGCCAGCCAGATATCCAGGACCCAATTAGCCTAGGGGTCAGAGACGATAAAGCGCCCTTCTTATCCCTTTTTATCATTGCAACCAAACACATCAGCCCTTAGACCAATTAAACTAATTAAACAAATATGTATAAAACTCCTTGTATCTACTACTCTTACTGTTGCGTTCTGTCCGTCATAGTGTCGGTTCCACTGTTGTAATCTTTTTCAATAAAACTTCCTTTTTTAAAAAGTCTCTTCCGTAATCTTTTACAATAAAACTTCCTTTTTTAAAAAGTCTCTTCCGCAGAGCAGTTATTTAACTTCCATATTGGTTTCAGACGTTTAAGTCGTAATTGTGGAGAGAAAACGTTATATTTGAATATTGAAATATTTGACCGATCCATAAGATTAGCTTATCCAAATAGGTTTGAGTCGGTATGTGTTTGTCGAAAGTTTTAATTTTAATGTGGTGATTAGTGACCGTTAGTCGATCATTTTCCGGAAATGGTGAGATGCGGTCTGGTGTGATGTAGGTTTCAGAAAAACGTTTTCTTTATGGTGCCAACGTTTCGATTTTTATTGATATCATCTTCAGAGCTTTGATTTTCATGGTAATTTTGATTGTGGGTTAAGTAGGTAATAAAGCATTTTAAATCGTTTGTTGAGTGACTTTTTTTAATGGTGAGTGTGGTTTCCAAGTTAGTCTTCTATCAAATGTAATTCCTAAATAGATAACATGTCGAATTGAGGAACACGTTTGAAGGATTAAACTTTTACAAAGATTGCTCCATTTTTCTGTTGATATGTGGTTTTGTAACATAAGTGAAGCTTGTATGGAAGAGGGATGATCTGTTAATATATATAAGCAGGTAATAGGCCTGGGGTAAAATTAATTTAAATTTGTATAATAATCCTTCATGCCATACTTTGTCGAAGGCCTGAGAAACATCAAGAAACGCTCAAGTCACGTTCAGTTTCTACTCGAGACATGAAGTATGAAATCTGTAACTCTGTGAAGTTTATGAGCAGTGGAATGATAGTCGAAAGCCGAACTGATTTTTCGAATAATATAGAAAGAAGGGTAAGAATAGGACGATAAGATGATGGGGTGCTTATCATGTAATGTAAGAAAGTTTCCATTGTCTGGGAAAGAGTAGTTCTCAAAATTGCGTTAAAGTCAGAAAGACGCCGGCTTTTTTGGAAGTTCTAGAAGAAGTTAACCTGTTATCAAATCATGGCCAGGTGTTTTTTGTTTTTTATTTTTAAAAAGCTGTTGTATTTCTTGTGCTACGTGTTTTGGAGTTATCGGTTTAGGTGGTAGATCATGTGTCATAAGCGAATCTGATATAAATATATCGTTTTCAATATCGATTAAGTTGTAAGGTTAAAATTCCTCGGTGAGATGTTTCGCAAACGTTTTCGACTTTTCCATATCGGAAACAATCCAAGATCCCTCATCATTCCTGAGAGGAACCGAGACAACTCTATGACGCAGGATACGTTTGGTACTATGCCAGAGGCTCCCATCCTCCCTAAACAAACGTTAAAATGCTTTTATTTGACAAAAGAAAAAAACAGTTTATTTCTCTTAAAATAGTTTCGTACTTGCAGATAAACAAGTTACAAGTTTAAATATATAGCACCTTCGCAAATCTCTTGAGCTTTATGCATTTTGTATAATTTCACAAATTTATGTCACCTTTGGGATTTGTAATCACAGCGGGAAATGAAATAAAGATTTCAAGTAGAAAAAGCAAAACAATGGTACAGAAAGTTTTGAACGTGTGGTTTTGAAGGAGATTTAGTGAACAAAGCTTGTTTTGTCAGTGGGCGAACACTACCTTCCTCCTGGAGTGGAAGGGCTTGAATGAACAAGAAACTTGATCTATGAGACAACAGAGCGCTAAATGGTGAAAGGGCTGTGAAGTGTGTAAGGAGTGTAAAACGGAAAACCTATAACGAGCACTTGATAAAATCTCACCATCGACCAAAATACTTTTCTTCATTAAACACTTCAGTTTGTACGTCAACGTTTGTATTACACGACGTGGCAAAAGCGTTACAAATAAATATGTTTAACGAAAAAGGTTTAAGGGGACCCAGAGTTACCGTTTTTTCAGCTTACCATCCGGAGATTTATCGGTTTCTCGTTTCCTAGGATTTGTCAACGTTTGCTTTCCATTAAATTGCAATTTTCGACGACCCCTATTAAAGTATGTTTATTTAAGCATTTCACCACGGCGGTCTAATCTCTCACTCGCTCGAAAAATAAATTATTGTTTTGTGTTCCCCTAATTCGAAAGCTTATCGTACTATGCAATATTTAAATATGAAATCAATGCTGTACCAACTTAAAAAAACCGTTTTTAGGTTGTAATATTAACACAGATTCATCTATGTAATCTCTTCTTTTTTTTATAGATGCCTACCTTAGTAGTGTAATTGTTGATTGTATGTACAGGGTGTTCGGCTATTCGTGTTACAACCTTTGCCAGTAGATTACACATTCAAAAAGGAACCAAAAAGTCCTAATTAACTATGGTCCGAATCTCACCAGTTTCGAAGTTATTTCACTTTTTCTGATTTTTTAAGATTTCAATACCTTGCTTCAAATAAACAATGATAACTCCAAAACTAAAAGGTTTTGGACAAATCCGCTGATACCATTGGAAACTACGTTAAATTTCCAATAATGTGATCAATACTAAACTGGTGAACGTTGGTGAAATAAGCGTTTTTGTAGCCAGAACTTTGAAAAATATTTTTTTTTTCTTGCTAAGTTGAAAAACTTACCATGGTGATTCTAAACTACCATTTCCAAACCTAGAGACCAGCAAATGTCAGAAAACGTACTCATTTAATATCCGTTTTAGTGGTACAATTGCTTTTTTAATTACTTTTTTCGAAGATGAAGAAATCGATGAAGGAAAGGAAAAACGGTGGTTGAAGGATTTCTAAGGTGCAAAGATAAATAATAATAAAAAATAAAAAACAAGGTGATTTTTAATGAATTTATTAAACATTTTTTTAATTGTGATTCGAAATGTTCTGCACCCTCCGCAATGTATTCTCGACGTGCTGCCGTGCATTAAATCTCCAAAACCCGTTCATAAGATTTATATCAGCGTATTCTACATTGGAAAAAGTAGCCGAAGTGTTAACAAGATATCACGTAGATAACGAAAACCTTTTTGAATCTTAAAACTTTTATTCTGAAGAACAATAATACAATAATTCTTTAATTAATTAAACTTTAAATATGTAAACCCTTGCACTATTTCGGTTTCAAACCCAAATAAAAAAACCCTTAATAAATTCATTCAAAATTTCCTTAGGTATTTTTTTAAACTTTCCACCTTGCTAATCCGTCAACCACGGTTTTTTCCTTTCCTCCATCAATTTCTTCATCCTTGAAAAAAATAATTAAGAAAGCAATTACACCACTAAAAATTATATTAAATGGAGTACGTTTTCTGAAATTTGCTGGTCTCTAGTAATTTGGAATCACCATAGGAAGTTTTTCAACTTTGAAAAAAAAAAATATTTTTCCAAGTTCTCGCTACTAAAACACATATTTCACATTAATTTTTACAAGTTTATTATTGGTCATATCTTCTTGTAAATTTAACGTCGTTTTCAATCGTATCAACGGGTTTGTACAAAACCTTTTAATTTTGGTGCTTATTTGAAGCAAGGTATTGAAATCTTAAAAAATCAGAAAAAGATGGAATAACTCCGCAACTGCTGAGATTCGATCCATAGTTAATTAGGACTTTTTGGTTACATTTTGATTGTAAAATCTAAGGGAAAAGTTGTAACACAAGTAGCCGAACACCATGTATAATTTCATTTTCAATATATCAAGTAAAAACATCTCCCTTCACTTACTACTCTGGCTTTAGGAATGATCAAATACGATTTCAAATATGTCATAATGCAGGATTTGTTTTGTTGTGTATTCAGTGAGATTGCAACGCTATTCCGCACCATCAGACATCGTTTCCTCTTATGACCGAAGCAGTTTGTAATCGTAGATAATTAATTTGCATAATAAGACCTTGTTCAATATGCAGTTGGGTTTGTCTTCAACTAAATGGGAATGCGGTTTGGCAATTGTGGCCTGTTCATGCAGGGTTCGCTCACCCACATAATTATCATTTACAACTTATCCTCGATAGTTAGTTTCCCTGAACTTAATTCTCAACTTACGCGACTCTGTGAGCACATCTATAGAAAATGTAATTACTTGTTAATTGACGAAGTCAGTGTATTCTAATTTTAAAGAACAGTGATCAATTTTTTATCTTATGGTTCATACCTTACATTTGTGATAGCACGATCTTTATATATATNATTATATATATAATATAATCTCTCTCTCTTTCTCTCTCTCTCTCTCTTTCTTTCTTTCTTTCTTTATTTGAACTTTTTTTCCGAGGAAGTACATATGTTACTGACATTTCTTTGCCAACTGTTTTCCTTATACTTTTAATGTGTGCGTAGGTTTTGTTTGTCAAAATCAATATACAAATCTCTTTCACAAGCAAAGCGTTAAATCCTCAAATGATCAAAATGCCAACTACAGTAGAAATTTATTTTTAGATGAATTTTTAATTGTTGTAAATTATTAACAAGTTTTAATGGGTCTGAGGGTGCCTGTTTTAGGAAAGCGATGCGGTTTGTTTTGGACCGTGTTTACTACAATTCTAAACTTGGTGATTTTAAAAATTCTAAAGTTTTACGTAATTGTGTGACAACTGTGCTTTGACAGTCACAACCAAACATAACGAAAACCAAATTGTAAGCAATGAAATTTAAGAGTGAATTTTTTTTCCTATGCTATTAGCATGTATTTATGTACTTAAATGGAAATTTGTAGTTTTACATCTTGATACAGAACAGTTGTGTTATTTCATTCCTATTGTTGCAACATAATAAAAAATTAAAGTTTACTAGTGTCTGTGTAAAACGATAGACTGCCAAATATAACGACTTCATAATAATCCCCCCCCCACAAATGTTTTAAAGACGGAATAAAAAGAACAGAAAATACAATAAAAATGCCTTGGCGCATGAAATCTATTTTAGCTACTCGCAGTCTAATATTCTGCAGTTTGCAGTGAATTCAACCTGTTTTTAGCTATTTGCCACATGTTATAGTTGAATCCGTAAAATCTTTCCCCTCCATTTGTTCACTCCAATTTATATAATTTACAGGTTTGAGCCCAGTTTCCTATATCAACTTTACATGTTTCTTATGTTTACAAGGTCTTAAATCTTCTCAATCAATGGTTTCCTATGACTGCATTTGAGATTATTAGATCAATATCTCCTGTTTCTCCTGGAACCCTTTGGATAGACAATTTTCAGCCCAATGCTCTATTTTCTCTGGATAATTTTAAAGAATGGTAGGTTTGCTTTCCAATATGATCCACAATTTTTGTATCTATCACGTTGCCAGGTTTTTTGCTGAAACTCAAAGTTTCTCTAGATATTTACTATATAAAGATCTTGTTTTTAATCCAACCTTCGGTAGTATTCACTAGTTTTCGTGGTCCGCTTGACCAATTAATATCATTCAGTTAATTAAGGTTTTTAGTTGAGATAAAAAAGTCAGTGTCACGAGCAAGATTCGAACCCACGACCTTCGGCTTGATACGCCGCTACTCTACCACTTGATCTATCGTCACTTCGATCCACTCGGGCACCAACTTCCCATCTCAACCTTTGAATTTTCCCTCCTTTTTTTGCCATTTTTCTTCTGTAGTGTGTGTGACAATAATAAAGCTTTCCTTCTGCACTTTTTTTTTTTTTGTAATTTAGTTATGGGTTGTTTACCATAATTATGACCCTACAACCCAGATAGCAGCTACGATCTATGCTCTGTATGTAAATACAGGTCAGAGATACTTTTAATTTATGACCGAATGTTCAATTTTAGCTGAATTGAGAAGAGTCGACTAAGCTCACCCTCGACAAGATGAAAATGCCTAATTACCTATTTTGATAATTCTCTCATTGTTTTGATTTAGAAAATTTTGCGAAGATAGCCTGGAACTGCTCGAGATTAGTTTTTTATTTAAATTACTATTCTGTTATTTTATTAATTTATTTTACTGTACTTTCACATTAAATCTAATAACCAGATTCCTTGTGAAATGCTTCAATTGTATACAAAAAATTGTGTACAAAATAGTAAATGTAATTGTTTTGCTTATTTTTAAATCCTATTGCCTCCTCTCTGGTTTTAAACATTTTTTTAAGTTATATTATAATTATTTGTATACTATTGTTCTTATTTATTTAATAAAGCGTTATTTTCACTCATTCATTCATCTTTATTTTATAACTAATTTGTACAGTTTCTTACTTTTATACAGAGCACTCGTTATTTGCATACATTACTTTGCAACATTAAAGTTCTGCAAGTGTGTAATTACGTAAAAGCCAGACTGCCGAAAATGACTACGTTTATACGGGATAAGTTTAAGTTAAATTTTGGTTTTATTCGTTTTGGTTGTGTTTATTAATTTGGTAGAATTTACTCCTGCCAATTTATCAACATATAAAATAGTATGTAGAGATTAGTGACCGTTAATCGATAGTTATTCATATATCGTGAGATGCGGTCGGGTGAGACGTAGGTTTCAGATAAACATTTTCTTTATCGTGCCAACGTTTCGATCTTTTATTGAGATCATCTTCAGGGCTCAAAGTGTTTGTCTTCTGTGTAATTGTGCCATCTTTGCGTGTCGTGTTGAGAGTGCCCAACATAGAGTTATATATATAAAATAGTCATTGCCGTACCAGCAACATTTCTGTAATTTATTAAGCACTTCAGAACACATACTTATAGGGGGGTGTTCAATTATCACTGCTCCCATCTAAAATAAGTACCGTTTATCAGTTTATGCAGCGTGCTACAACTTGCTATAAGTTTTCATTATATAAGACAATCATGACAGATTACAAAGTTCATCACAAGCCAGTGGTAACAAGACAACCTCAATCAAGATGGTTTCGGGACGAATTTCTCTATCTGAATTACAAATCATGCCTAGAAAGGGAATGTTTAAATGTGCTCGCTCGGTAATATAAATGCAATTCTTACCATTTTTTCTGTTATATCCACAACTCAGGGAAGTAAGAGTCTCTTATTTCGGCAAGTAAACCCTGCTGAGTGAGATATTCTCCCATTTCCCTACTGCAGACTGTTGTCCGTCCCATAATTAACTTCGCCCGACACGCCTAGAGGGAGAGATTTGATTGGTTATCAGGTATGTATTGCATCGTATTTGTTCTAAATAATTCGTGCTTTGCTGTTTAAGTATAATAAATATTAAAAAATTCAATCAATCTGGGAATTGTCTCTGATGAGGAACCATTACTTTTTAGTTTTGCCACGTATATACACTGCCAGGCAAAAAATTTCACCCAATTGATTTTTATTCAATTTCTTGATGAAAGAAAATTCGGCCATTAATTTGTCCCATTGTTTTTATCGATAAATATTTGTTTATACTGTTTTAAATGGAGAATATCAATTAGAGGTAAACACACGTAATTCTTAATCCAAAACAAGGATAAAGGATTTTTCAATGTTTACTTTTTACGGAATTTAAAATGTTTATTCAGTCTCATTTGAATTCTGAATCAATAAACTGTTTAGTTTTCATCTTTGTTTTCTTAACTTAAAAATTTAACCTTAAAAATGCCACTTAATGCTGAGGATGTTGTGCGTGGTGTGGCACTTATTGATGATGGATGCTCCATCAGGTTTGCGGCTATTGGCATCAGAGTTCCCAATAAAACACTGCGACACGCCTTTAGACGATTTCGAGACCATACCATAGTAGTCGAGAATTTTGCGAAACCGGCACTTACTTTATTAGCTCCAAGAAGTTCGAGCTGTCCAAAATTCTGAACGCCCTGCTCGAAAAAGATTAAATAAGTATGCACTGATGGCTTTTTGCCCAGTAAGAGGACCAGAATTAACCGGAACACAGAGTTGCAAGAGTCGCATTTGCTCGAGAACACAGCCATCGGTCTTTGAACGATTGGTCTGCTGTAGTTTTTACAGATGAGTGTAGATTTGCTCTACGATCTCCAGATGGGCGTGAACGAGTGTGGAGAAAGCGAAATGAAAGATTCGATGCTTGTAATATTTCTCAGGACTAACCTTTTCATCAACTTAGCTCAGTGATGGTGTGGGCGGGAATTTCAGAGTTTCGCGCAGAGTTGGTTGTAGTTCGTGGAGGGTCTTTGAACACTCGCTATGTGGATGAAATTGAAAAACATCATGCGTTGCTTATTCTCGATGAAACCAGCGACAATCCTATTCTTATGCACGATAATGCCCATCCATATGACGCTCGCATAGTACAAACGTATCTTCGACAGGATAACATCAAGTTCTTAGCAGGCCAGCCCTTTCTCCAGTCTTGAACCCCATCGAACATTTATGAGATAACCTCTCAGAAGGAAAAATGGGCTAACCTCCATCAAACAGACATTTCCAGTCTGATAGAAAGTATGCCGAGGCGTCTTCGAGATGTAATTAAGGCAAGAGGAGGAAAATCGCGATATTGAAATGTTAATTACAAACCTAAAACAATTTTTTCTGTCCGTCTTTTTTTTTCATTTTTCTTAGCTATTTACTTTCTTTTTACTTATTTTAGACAAAGACTCAATTATTAAACGTTAAAAACGTGAAACTTTGATTAATATATACAAATCTAATTATATTACAAATGGGTGGAAATTTTTTCCCTGTCAGTTTAGTTTTACGTATTTAAGTTGCAACAAACTCAGCAGACGGCTAAGCCATTGTTTTAAAAAATTATAAATTGAAAATAAATGTAGGGTTTTAATAAATTTTTAATATTTTTATTATTAAATAACCATTGCCATATAAATTGTAAATCGTGTTATATTTCTCATTAAAATATTTATTTATTGTTTTTTTATACATTGCTACTGTATGTAATCAACATGTATGATTGGTTGTCAGAAATATCCTTTGTTGTTGACCGTTGAAAATGAGGAGAGGATGATGAAATGAGTGAATTGTGTAGCATGTTAGGGACTGAATGTTAATTCGTTAATTTTAGTTTCGGTGTTAATGAATTGCTTTGCTGTTGAATGAGAGGATGATTTCTCGCAAACTACTTCCCTATTAATTCGTATAGCGTGCAATCATAGACGTCAATAATAGAGAATAGAAATGTTAATTCCCTCCTGAATGGAAGGGAAACGTTTGAATATATTAAGGATTTGCTCGTTGTAGAGGGGGTCGTAATGGTGTTTATTTAGGGGTAGGAGTGTTTGACGTACATGCCCCGGAACCATTGTTGCCTTGCGAGTTTCACCAGCCAGGTGGACAAAGCCTAGGAGTTCATTAGGTGCAGAACTACGGTTTATCATCTAAGACCAACTTAGGACCCTTGGAAATCGAGGATCTCGGTCAAGGTTCACCTGGAGAAATTAACGCGTCGGTTACACGACTGGACTAATTTAACACGTTATAAACAACCAGTTGGTTTGTCCCCACAAAACTTCTTCCAGTTTAGTGAATCGTTTCTTCCGGTCCAGGAAGGGTTTAAATTTTTAATTATTTAAATGTTTACATATTGGCCAGGAATAAACAATTATAATATTAGTTGCTGACTATCATGATTATTTACGTTTAAGGTTTTAATCTTTTCACACCAAAAAGTTTATAAATTTTTCGCTATAGCAAAAATTGATAACATTTTATAGCCCAATTAAAAAAAGATTTGGAAACAGATTGTAAAGAAAGCCGCTCTCGTCGAACTACGTATTGAAAGAAAATTCTCAAAAATTAAACCAAGCTTAGATTTCTGAACGTAACGTACTGGATGTTTTCAAGCAAAAAAGTTACTTTACAAATAAATGGCCGAGCGAGAAAACCATGTGCCATTCTTTTTTTAACGGATTTAATAAGGATTAAAAGTATCGTATGATAAAGAATTTATTTGGCCAAAATTTATGAACATTTTGCAATGAAGATAAGTGGTGATTACTATTACTTGCTTCTACCAACTCAAACCAAGCCTATAACTTGTTTAAGCTAAGTATCATTAAAACTCTGACAAAAATAAAAAAACCTACTGGAAAAAAGAAAAAGGTGGGATACCACCAAAGGCAATAGATTTTCAACCAAATGAAATGTCGACAATAACGAATCTAGTATACACCCTAGGAATAAAGATCTTACGGCCTGAAGAATGTATTTATGTAATATGGCAACTCATCTTGACGGAAGATACGAAAAATGAAATACCGCCGAAAACCCCAAAATAGCAAAAGGCAAAACCGGGCACAGAAAGGATAATAAACGAAAAACAACAGCCAAAATCTTCCCAGTAAGGTTAGTCGCCGGAAATACTACATCCTCCAAAAATTGGTCCCCGTGAGACAAAAAGATACTCCTTTGACCAGGAAAATGTTCATGACAGTCTCGTGGAGGATCATTTAAAGAAAAGATAGATAAAAAATGTATTTTGGCAAAAGTTATACGTTTATAATAAATCCAGAACACAATCTTGTAGAAATAGATTCGAAAAACCAAAAAAACAATACAGCAGAAGGTACCGGACCCAAAAAGGATGCATACAAGTTCAGGAAAATATCGGTAAATCTCGCAGAAAGGTTGTTCGCCGATGGAGAATAAGACAAGAATAACATTGGTCGACAAGTAGCTTACCGACATATTAGTACAAAGAAAAAGACATGCGATATCATCAAAGGCAAAAGACTCATAGCCAAATAACGATCATATTAAATCCATGATACAACATAGGAAGAACAGCCAACCACGAAAAGGAGTTATAACATATCTTGACGAATGATACGAACTGGACCAAAAAAATGCGCACAAATACAGAAACAGGACAATAAAGCAACAAACAAAAATATTCGACAAACCTCACTCTCTTTAAAAAAAAATGGGGCAAAGACTTAGCCCCAAACCTGGTTAAAAATTTTAAAAAATTAACAAATTACAACTAAATTTATCACTATTTAAGATATGATAGGACAGGACTATTGGTTTATAGCTCATGAACTAGCTAGAAGCTTTTCATCATCCATCATATTGGATTCAGCTTTTCCTGGCCCATGAGAGGAAACCACTTCCTTATCAGTTCTTTATCTTTACCACATACTACTGTGTATGTACTGCAGTTTCTTTTCTTTTTGCAGAACTGCACGAGCTGTTCTCCAAATGTTTTAACTCCCTATTTAGGCAATGTCCATCAACAGATCTACAATGATCTGCTTTTTTCCTTCCCCCTTAGACCATATAGAGAAATCTCTAGAGCCCTGGCAGACAAGAGATAATTGTTTTTTCTTACTTCTTAACTCTGCACTGAGTTACAGATTTTATTTTTGTTTGAAGCCTTGATAGTGAATAGCCTGCACATGTCTTGCTGAAAATCATAGTCGCCAATATGCCTTCCTAGAAATACCGGGATATGTTAATAGAAATTGGTTACCCAAAGAGTTCATTCTTATTCAAGGTACCCTGTAACCAACATGTTGACTCAACAGTCAGTATCGTTCTTACGATGACATGAATTAATATATATATATCACGTTTTATCGTTAAATATTGACAAGACCCACGCGCACATCGTTTTTGAAGCACAGTCATTTGTGAGAAAATGGGGGCCGGGCATCAATCTGAATGAAACCTAAGTAAATATTTACTTTGTCACAGCAGGAAATAGAGATAAGAAACCGTCCAAGAAAAGCCTCCTCTCTCTGAAGGACAAAACTTTAGACAGTTACAAATCGGATAAGATAAATTAAAACCCTACTACTGAAAAAGTACGGAAATATTTTCTAGTATACGCGTTTAAGATCGGATGGACGAAAAATTACTATCAGTGAAAGTAACGAGTTGCACTTGTGAATTTTTTAAAGGGGGCAATGAAAATAGTAATGTTGTGATCGTACATAAATCAAAAACGCGTTTTTCATTAATTGCCCATTTGACTTTTATATCCTTCAAATGTTTACAACTTTGATCATTATTGACTGATTTTTATAAAAGAGCTTTGGTGAACGTTTCTAACAGTAATCAAATTACAAAAAGTAAGTTGGGAAATATTAAACGAGAAGAGGTTTCGTAAAAAAAAATTAAGAATGCTTCATGTATCAACTTGCTTTGCTTTTAAACGAGGTAAGTTCATGTGTGTTTGGCATTCTTTGTACAGTAAACCTTATACAACAAGGAAATTCCAATTTGATTTGGATTATTGGAAAAGTCGGTTTATCCGGATTCGGATCACGATAAAGACGAGGGGTGGCGTGTGACTTAGACCGGTTTAAGGATGTCCTACAGAAAAATATCTCTTTAAGTTGAAATTTTTAGAATAGACATTTGTCACTCTACTACCTAGGATATTTAAAAAGAATTTTCGAAAGAAAATTATGAGTTTGGAAGACCAGTAGTGTGAATATGCTATTGGCCTTATTTGGCAGTCCTCAGTCTTATTTTATAAACTGGCATTTTCTGAAAAAACAAGCTTGCTTCTTAATTCAAATGCCAAACCATTCTTGTGAAATTCATTTCGTATAAACATATACATTTTCATTAACATATCATTTAACCGTTTAATGAAAGGGTGTTGCTTATTTTAAACAAAAGTTCTAAACACTTTTGACGCGAAGACACAAACACTCAGGAAAAAACAATTATTATATCTTCATTTTCTGAGCATTGAAGGGAGGCCAAATTAAAATTCATACCTTTATTCCATTTATAAATACTTTCTGTATCGAAATTGACTTTCCTGTTAAAGTCTTTTAAGTTACGAAATGAATGAAGCCGTGAATCACCTGCGTACAACAATAAATATCATAGAACAATAATAACACAATACAGAACCCTGTTGAACACCCAATTTAACAGGTTTGCAGAAAGCTGTCTTTTCAAGGTGGTTGCCTCAAACACAGCTTGTTTTCTTCTGCTAAGAATGAACCACACCATTTAATAGAATTATTCGAAAAATGTAACAGAGTCAGCGAGAGTGAGAGGGGGAAGAAAGAAAGAGAAAGAAGAAGAAAGAGCAAGAAAGAAAGAGAGTGAGGGAGGACAACAGAGAGGGAGGGAGAGAACGAGAGAAAAAGAACGAGAGGTGGTGAGAAAGAGAGGGAGAGGACGAAAGAAAGAGATAAAAAGAAGTCGAGAGAAGGGAGAGAGAGAGAGAGAGAGAGAAACAAACAGAATGAGATTCAAAATATTTGCGAGCGTAAGAATAATTAATTAAATTTTATGAATGATTTCTGCGCTTTTACATGCAAGGCTCCTTTTGTAACCTGTGTGGTGGTGTGTGTGGGTTATTGTGTCTGTGGCTGTTGTGGTATGTTACCTTCTTAAATCAAAATATTTAGTAACTAGTTTAAAAAAACCGCCAATGATTAACCGTTGAAAAATTGTATTCTCGATTTTGTTTTTTCTACAGGTAAGAAAGAGCAGGGGTGGATAGATAAGCCATCATCTTAATAGCGTATTAAATATTCACTGTCTAATTTCCTCCCTTGCAAATACAGCCGAAAAGTTTTCTCATTTTTGATCTTCTTTCCATCCATTTTAAAACTGGTCGAAATATGTGATTCAGTTCTGTTTGACTTGTCGAAACTGCCAATCCTTTCGGAAATGGAGTTTATCCAAAAATTAGGAGACAGAGTGGAAAAAGGCCAAGCTAAGATATGAAAGTAATGCATTTACGGTTTCAAAATAGACGCAGGGTCTTATTCCGATTCGACTTACGAGTTTAACTTTTACCTTCCCTGAGGAAAAAACCACTCTCGGACTTAGAGGCTTAATGTGATTTACCCGGGCAACAACGTTAAGGAACAGTTTGTTCTTTAAGTTAAACCTGATGGAAATTTAACGAAACGACTCCTGGGAATAACCGGTTTACCACTGTTTTACCTACGAGAAGTAATCTCGAATAAAACATCCTCCCTCGTCCATTTTATAAAGCCAAATTGCAATTGTTAAACGACTCTTTAAACTAAGCATGGAGGAATTGACCAACCAGCCAAGTCGGTTTGTCAATTATATCATCAATCATTCCCTAGATGATATCACTTACAGGCGTGAAGGATGGTGAAAAAATGGGTTGAAGTTCAATTAAAGATAATCAGCCTCTTCAAGAAATTTACACTCACACAATAAAATATACCTGTAAATTGTATCATTTTCGTCATGCGTCCGCAATAATGAATACTAATCAGAATCACTTTTATTGAGTCCTATTTGTAAATAATTGTCTGTTAAAATATTTTGATTTGTGTTATCTACCTTATCTCGATACAATTATTATCAGCCTTCAATACTATAATTCTATATTAAAAATTAAGGATAAGATTAATTCGAAATAATAATTTTTGTAAATTAACTTTGTTAACATTATATTTTCACAATTGACAAAAACAGTAAGTAAAGAAGATATGGATTCAGATGAAATCAACCTGAAGATGACTGAATCTGGATCCATCTTTTCTTTATTTAAATTATAGTGGGTTGATATTAGTATTTAATATAAGCAATAAGAACTACGTGAAGTCGACAATTAATTTTGTTTCCACGGGCGTCATGCATGCTTGAAGAAAATGTGTTTTGCTTTCCACAGAAGCGAAGTTGACTTTTCCGAGACTGATTCGTAAAGTTTTATAAAAGGATGATTTGGACGTTGTTCCATTTCTGAGTTTGATTGTCACCGAAGTAGGTAGCCGATCCGATGACACTTTGATTTCTTTCAGAAAGACAATAATGTAGTTTTTTGAGAAACGGTTTGCATCTGTCTGTAAAGATTAACAAAACTAGTTAAATAATTGTTCCTTATTCCAAATAGTTTATACTAAACATAAATTAATTAACTATCCTTTTAATGTCTTGGTTGAGGTGGAAAAGTTAGTGTCACGAGAGGGATTCGAACCCACGACCTTCGGCTCAATACGCCCGTGCTCTAACCATCTATCTATTTGGTTAATTAGACCACTAAACATAAATGGACTGAACATAATGTCATTATCAAGGAAAGAAATAACTACTTGAAATATTTGTGTTCTCAATGGCAAAACTAGTATATTTTAACTAGCTAATTTCTGCATTGCTGGTTTATTGGGCATTTTTACCTTTTACTTTACATTATGTTTCACTTGAACTATGTTAAAACCGAATAAGTTGGATCTCGCATTTCCGCCTTTTCATACCAAAATACGGCTCTCAGAGGAAACATATTAAGGGAAACCTCAATATGAGGGGTTTAGGGGTGAGGAAATCGTTTAAGGCGACCTGTGGGTTATAGGGGCGGGAAAGTGAAAATAAGTCTCGGACAAAAACGTTAGGATAGATCGACAGCTTGATGTTGAACTTTTGAAAGCAGGAACGGATCAGTTAGTTGGTAGTAATTCGCTTTGATAATTTGTTGATTCGAAGGATTTGGATACTCTGGATATGGATGGCTCGGTTAAAGCATACCACTTCCGCTACGTTTGTCCAAAGTGGTCGCAGCAATGTCCTTTTATAGGGATTGTTGAGTTCTGTTGATTAAACAATGGTTGTCCCTTAAGTCTTGTGTGAGGATTTCAGGTCAGTCTAGGAATAGTCTTGTTATTGATGTACAGTAGAGGGCAACATGGCTTTTTCAATGTAAATTCTTGATTTTTTCTCATTCATTCTCTCAATTTTTTTATAGGATTCGGGTTATAAAAAAACATTGCGGTATCATCCGCATAGGTGGTAATGCTGTGTGATGAAAGTCAGTAGTATGAATGGTAACAAGATAGGACGAAGAATGCTCCCTTGTGAAACGGCGGGTTGATCTGTCTTGCCTCCCTCACATTGAAGCAACGATGTGCTAGGTAGTAGTTCACGATTACGTGATAAGAAGTAAAACTAGATTAGTTTGAAGAGAATTTCCGGGTGCCAGGCCCTGTTAAAAGCTTGAGTCGTGCACCCGAGCTGTGTAAATAGTAACTGCATGGGGCCAAGAATGTTCCCTGCGGGACACCACATTGGTTTGATATATTCTTGTTGCCGCAACTCACTCTGGCCAGATCCAAGAATGCACCCAAGCAATAGTGCCAACTCAGAATCCTTGCTTGATCGTGGAATGTAGAGACGGAAACCGATTTAATAAAAGAAATGATTTTAACTGCATTTAGGATGAGTATGAAATGTTGTAAAAGAAAAAAAGTTGATAGACATGTAGGAAGCGTACGGTTTGTTGATTTTTGAGTTTTAGTGTTGAGAATGAGGTAGTACGTCCGTAACAGTACTCAGACTCAGGATCCATTAGGTAAATTGGTGGGATTGCACCTTTTGATATTTTATTTATTTTGCGGGGGGGAGTTGTCAGGAGTTGAAAGGGATTCAATAAACTTTAATACTAACTTGTTTTTGTTATGTGCTCAAATTATAATTTTAGTAAATATGTTTTCCAATGTCTCAATGCCTTTCGGATCAATTTATCTGATAAAAAGGAACAAAAATGCACTTTTTATAGTATTGAAAAAAATATTAATGCAATCCCGTAACTTAGCGACACAACGTGAAGAATAATGGATTAATAAAATAATAAACTAGACCCGGCGGTCCAATTTTGAGCGGAGGCATTAATCTCCGCTGGGATAAGGGGTGATCCCTTGATCCATCTCTTGATCGAAACCCTCAAAGAAAAGCAAAATGCAACAAACAATGGGTCTTAGAACTGACTCGGTTTGTCCAGCAAGGTTTGTTAACTTTTTGTTACCCTTGAAATCCCCCTAGGGCCGCCGTGAAAACAACTAGAAATGGCGTTGTTGGATCCCACGATTACAAAGATTCAAAATTTGTTGAAATATTTCTTTGATACTAGAAAGTAAGATTGAATAAAATAATTTAAACGCAATATATAGACATTGTCAATATTATACGATAAGCGGTATTGGAGGGAGGCATTTGAATCCCTCAATCCCTCAAGGATACAATTCACCTCCTTTTATTCGCCGATGAGATTGTATTCGCACAGGACCGCATTGATGCCGAATACGTAATGAGAAAACTCAGCGACGTGTAAAAAAAAAATTGACTAGAAATCAATATAGATAAAACGGAATTTATGACAATCACGGTTGATATTGCCGAATATGCCCGGATAAAGCCATAAATTTATGCGTTATAAGGGAATCAGAGCACATCATACAAACAAGACAGTTTTCCTTAAAAATAAAATATAAAGTTAGTAAATCCTTGTTAGGCACGGACAAAGAGAGGAAAATTAATTAAACTGAAATGAATTTGATATTTGTCATGTGCACACTTGTACTAATTTATTAAAAAGTACCAGGTGGTTTCTTACCTTAGTGAAATTTGCTAATGTGTTAAAGTTTAAGTACTAAAGCGAAGGAAGTTTTTTGCTTGGGTTTATGTAAATCGTTCAATAATACATCATTTCTTTGTTAGATTGGTCGTATTATATTAAAAATCACCATATATTTAATTATGCCTAGATAGACCTACAATTTATAATTAAGTTAAAGAAGATCGGAAGATCAAGTGATAAATACACTATAGTCTTGCCAAGCTTTCAACATCCGCCATCATCAGAGTCAACTATTATTCTATTTAACATTAGTAATGAAGTATATTTAATATCAATTACAGGCAACTAAAGGTTAATCTGAGACTACTAGAAGATTAGGGGTAATTAACGATTTTTTGTATAGATCAAAATCAAAATATGTATCAGATCAAATTGAGTTAGTCTGTACATTAAATCGTGAAATACTATTATAAAAGGAATATTTCGAGGGATTTAGAGGAATAAAGGACGGGTTTGTGTTGACTGACAACTGCCAGACAAAATAGGGTTTTTAAGAATATAAACTGAAAATATAAAGAAATATAAAGTTTTAGTAAAATAAAACTTGTGCAATATTGACACGACGCTAAGACTTCTGGTTCAAGCTCAAAACAGCGGGTTAGCTAACTTGAAATGAATCTTGAAAACACTGTTAATAAAAACAAAACAAAGAAACGGATTTAGTTTTAGAGCAGGAAAATTAAATATTTGCCTGTCACTGTCTTAATAGGTCAGCTTTTATAATATGAATAAAAATGAATCTGCGTATATTTAGTCTATCCAACCTTTGGACTTTAAAAGATACTTTACAGAGCTCACAGCATAAAATGTGTATGCAGAAAGGCGTACACATAATTGGTACATGTGTTCATTGCATAACGCGTTCCTTTTTTTTTTTATTAAATCGTAAGTTTTTGCCGGGTTAAAAAATTGGCTTCAGTGATTGATTGCACGTCATCGAGTGAATCCCTTTAATACATTTCGAAATTTAGGTCACCAGAGGAAGGAAACAGTAAGACGAGCTCAAACGATTTTCCCGATATAACTGTCATAAAAAGACAACAGGGAGAAACGGGTTGGTATTAAATTGACTAAGCTCTCCCTCAATGATTAACAAATATGTTCTTGTATAAAAATGGATTTGGAAGAGAATAAATCATAATAAAACTAATTAAAAACAATTTTATTTTTAAAGAATAATAATAAGGGATATCCCTCTCGAAAAATGAAAAACAACATTATTATCATATTTTTTTATCATTCTATAATAATAATAATAATTGTATTTGTGAAAAGTACAGTAATACAGTAAGATAAAACATAAAAAGAGAAAAAAATTGTTAAGGTTAAAAATTAAATCGTTAAATCAATCTGCACATTTTTTTAAGCGGTGGCAGGAGTCACTAACATCAGTGAACAAAATTACTCAAATTTAAATAAAAGAACTTAGAAGGTGTATGAGACAAAAATGGAAATGAAAAAAAACTAAAAGTAAAAGAAAAGAGAAAAAAAATAAAGTAAAATACAATAAATTCAAATAAAGATAAAATTAAGGAATACAATAATTGCCATATGATGTCAAATACACCACAAAGAAAGTTCAAATTATAAATTTAAAATGTATTACTGTAAAACTTTTAATTTTGTAATTATAATGTTTCTTGTTCATTTGATATACGTCAGATCGTCGGTCGATCAGACCTCAATACTTTGGGAGGGTCTCATACTTCTCAACATGTTTTAAGAAGCCTGTCCAAAATCTGATTCTCAATTGTATTTGAGATATTTCAGCTTTCAAAATAATTCAATCTTTCACAGCATTATCTATATAGTACTTCGCATGTCGTAAAATGTTAATCTTACCGTAAATCACATTACACCAATGGTAATTGCATTAAAATCTCTGTGAGATTCTTAGGCTTTTATGGTAACCTTAAGCAAACAGAATACAGAATCACTTAGAAGACAAACTTTTACCAGTTTGCGAAGTTCTTGTCTGAAGTTTATGTTAGACTAACATTTGTGAGACATGAATTTGATAAAAATCCAGTTGTAGAAAGGTTGACATAACCTGAAAAGTACAATATCTCGGATACATTGAGAATCAGACTTTGGAAACAGGGACTTGTTAGTCTAATTGACATGTAGGATAAAAAAAACTTTCTGAAATAGTCTGTTCATGGGATGCCCTGTATATTGTGAGGGTTGGAATACACCAAGTTCATTCAAAAAAGCTTTGTAATAAAAAACGTAAGGCGATTAGTGATCGTTAGCCGATGGTTATTCAGAAATCGTGAGATGCGGTCGGGTGTGATGTAAGTTTCAGAAAAATTTTTTTTTATCGTGCTAACGTTTCGATCATTATTGAGATCATCTTCAGGGCCTGGGATTTACAAACATTGTTTAAATTTAACAAAAACATGTAGGATGTGAAAAAAATTAATTCATACAATTAAAAAAAAATTTTTTTTTATATTCAATCAAAGTATTTCTACTCACTACGCAGAAAACAAACACTTTAAGTGAATAGAAATACTTTGATTGAATATAAAAAATATTTTTTTGCATTGTATAAATTCACTTTTTTCCACATCCTACATGTTTTAGTTAAAATTAAACAATGTTTGTAAATCGCAGGCCCTGAAGATGATCTCAATAAAGATCGAAACGTTGGCACGATAAAGAAAATGTTTTTTCTGAAACCTACATCACACCAGACCGCATCTCACGATTACTGAATAATCACTAATAGAAAACCTGAGGCGACATGGTTTAGTGGTACTTTTTTTGAAAATATTCATTGAAGATAATTAACTAACACATTTATTTATTTAAAAAAATAGGCAAGAAACCAACACTAATAAAAAGTAGAATATTAGTAACATCCAGGTAGAATAGGAGAGGCCAGCTTCTTCTTCATCAAGAAATCGATCTTCCTATTTTCCTTTTACATATTTATTACTTTGCACTGCAGTAGATAAGTATTCAGAAATCGTGAGATGCGGTCTGGTGTGATGTAGGTTTTAGAAAAACATTTTCTTTATCGTGCCAACGTTTCAATCTTTATTGAGATCATCTTCAGGGCTCAAATTGTTTGTCCTCTGTGTAATTGTACCATTCTTGCGTGTCGTGTTGAGAGCGCCCGTTTTGTCGTGTTGTGAAGATGATCTCAATAAAGATCGAAACGTTGGAACGATAAAGAAAATGTTTTTCTGAAACCTACGACACACCAGACCGCATCTCACGATTTCTAAATAATTATCGATTAACGGTCACCAATCACCACACGCAGTAGATAAGCATTCCTTAACTTTTTACTTCCCAGCTGACATTTTTCCCTTTTTCTTAGGTTTTATCTAAACGGGCGAACACGGGAAAATCAGGGTGCATGGGGTTGTTGCATCTTTCTTCGAAGTGGTAACCAGACTGGAAGCCCAATGATACTATACCTATTGAGGGAAATGTCAACGATCTTTTTTTCAATTCATTTATCTATTTACAACTGCACTATAAATATGCAACCAGCAAAAACGTTGAAATTATTACATTATAAACACGGACACAACAAAAGGGCAAGAACGGCGACAGGGAGTAGCTGTTAGTGAGCTAGGGGGTGGTCATCACTTGGCACTTATCCTTTGCCGATGTTAAGCAACTAAGTTGTCGCGTGGCCGTCGCTTCAGTCTCCGACGAAGATTAACGAGTACTGTTGATGGTTGCAAGTCTACGATCTGACGTACAAAAACGTACTTCCCTCATAAAAACGAGTCTCTTAGCTCAATAAGTCATAATGTTCAGGGTTACGAGCAGTCATAAACGGCCTTTTAAGAGCTGGAAAGCCAGCGAATTTGTTGAATGTAGTTTAAACTTGGCCGCTTTATCTGGTAAGAAGTGTAATTTACGCCTTAAGGAATCCTATACCACTTGGATATGTATTTAATATTTTAAGTATAAAAAGAAGATTGTTAAGATGCCAAAAACACCAAAATAATTAAATTAAACGTAAGAGCAGGAAAATGTAATGTAAAATCATCAGCATTATCATCTGTAGTTGAAATTATATTAGACTAATAAAGTTTTATATCCGTAAGAAGACTTATTTTCGTGTAAAATTCGTCCGGGAAAGAGGAGTGTCGCAAAGTTGGGTTCGTTTGTGCTGCTCTGCTCTGTGCCAAACTTTTAATTATGTTGGGATTTTGTGTGTGGCTTGTTAGAAGGAGATTTTGAATCTGCTACTCTATAGGATTTGTGTAGTTGTTGCGAATTGGGGTAGGCCGGGGGCTAAGTACAATGATCAAAGGGTTTCGAGAGCGTTTCATAACTATCGTAATTTTAATAAAGATAATGAAACATCCTTGAGATGCTACCTTGCCGCTCTCTGCACACCCGAGACGTTGTTTTTCTCATAAAACGAACTTTTTAAACGTATATTTTGTAAAACAATATGCGTGTCATACCCAAAAAGCTATTAAATCATCACAGACGTAGAGGGTGTGGTTAAGCTAGTTCATTTTCCCACGTATAACTAAAAACATAACTATAAATCCTATGTCATTTAGAAACTTTAATTATTTAACTATTGTCTCGTTAGTTATCCTCGTAGATTATAGATTACATAATACAAACCTGCAATATTTTTTTTTCTTCAGACCTCTTAGTGGCTAATGAGTTATATTTATTGAGTCCAACTTTCCCCCCTTAATTAGAAATCTTCATCGATAGGCTTTCATATGAAATGTAAGCTGTAAAAGTTTCAGAAGGTAAGCCGCCCTTTGAGAGTTATACCCCTTCCGTAGTTATAGTAGACTGGTGAGTCATTGAGTCATAGTTCATCAAGGAATGGGTCAATTTCTTCTTTGGTTACGTTAGTGACTCCACTGTTGCCTTGCAGAATCTGCACGTACCATTTTGGATTATACCAACCATCCTTAAATGCCCTTTCAGTCCACAGTGCGCTGTTAAGAATCCTGTACGGATTCGAAGTTTATTATATATATATANTTTATTTTATTTAAATTAAATAAAATATTTTTTCTATCCTTCCGAAACTCGCCCCCTCGCAATCCACTATTTCCTCACTTTCATCCTGTCTCTTTGTCTAAGGTAATCATTGAGAGTACGAATCCACTATGCCAATAAATGGCTCAGGTCTATCAGCGCTATACCAGCCATTTTCGTTGCAAAGCGAAGGTTTTCTCGTTTCCCACTCCTATGTCCTGACACACGGAGAAAAACTTTATTATTCACGTCTAATTCGTTTAATTAATTATTGCAATTCAGCGTCATCTTTAAGCTAATGTTTGAGAATTAGTATTTTGTTAGCTGCCTGACGGTCCGACACGTCCTTATTTTTGTACTCTTTGTTCAAATTGAAGTGAGTACATCTCTCAATTGGGTAGATTTCCAGGGCAGCTATAGTTGGAGTTCTAATGGCGTATGCCTTTTCCATTCCCGACTACCGAGATTTTACCCACGACACTATTTAATACCATTTAATATTTAATATTATTCGGTACTTCTTTTAATTTAACTTTTTACCAAGTCAGAGTTTTATACATTTACTGATCTTAACGTCTTGCTAATCAAGAAACCGGTATTGCTTTATTTTGTTTATGGTTCATTCGATAGATTTAATTGGTGTTTCAGAGGATCTAAACGGATTTGTATTATGGCTAAAGTTATAAATAATAAACACATTTAAAAAAAGAAGCAATTTACCGGATATTTTCTCATGGGGTTCTGTTATATGGAAGTAGGAAGGATTGAGTTTTCATACCCTTTACCGTTGATTAATGGTGGCGTCGGATAAATTGAACCGGGAATATGGCACATCTTGAGGAAAAATGCCACGAGAGAGTTTCTTATTTGCCAAAGTGTGCAATTCATATTTCAAAGGTGGTTCAAATTCGGGCAATTATTGCCTTCATTTTCTACGGGCTAACATTAAAAAAAATTTTGAAGAAACAAAAAAGGAATACCTGAAATAGATCATTTTAACTTTTGTTTTGTGGTTAATTTTAGTTAGATTACTTGTAAATTAAAAAATAAATAATGCCTTCGTGAATAAGGCAAAATAATCACACAAGAAACAAAACATTTTCAGAGTTACAAATATTATTTAGAACTTCCTTAAAACTCTTCAAAGATTTTGTGTGTTGAAGCAGGGCTACTTCGAAATACATCCAATTGATTAAAAGCAACTTATAACTGTTCTTCTCAAAAAACGAATCCTAAAAGATCTATTTTTTACATCTTGCAGAAGTTATTTCAAGCTTATCTGTATTACTACTGTAAACGGTCGGTTTATGTATAGTGTGTAACTCCTATATGATCTTACATGTTTTTTGTCTCCGACTTTTTGATATTTCAAATGTATTTTTCTCCGCATTCATATGTTTTTATATATACACCATGTTTTTTAATGAGATAATGTTATTTATGTTTGTCTCGTGAATGTCTCATGAATATGGTCCAATTAATGTCGTGTTTTCGCATTTTGCTTAGTATTTTGTTCATTGTGTTTGTGTTTAGTTCATTTTTGTATTTCTTTATATTAGTGCAGTGTTTTTCCTCTATCCGTCGTGTATTTGATTGCGATATATTATTAATGAGTACTTTATTATTCAGTCAATCTTGTCCTAATCAAAGTAAAAATGCTGTTTCTTCGACAGAATGTCGCATCCTTTCATTCTTAACCGACTACATATTTTCTGAGGGCACAATTCAATTGTATCGACTTGTACTTGAAAAAATAGAGTGAACAAATCCTAACGAGTTCGCTAAGAAAAAAGAAATGCGCCTTGTCCTTGTACAGTTTGGTCCCATGACTATGACACTTTTTATCATCAGAACTTCTATTGTTCTCTCGTATTTATAGAATAACTTTGTCCTACTTTTTGTATGGTTTTATTTATTATTTAATGGGCATGTCAAATGAAAAGAGGTTAACCCCTATCTGCACCACATTTTCCCGATTTTTTTTTCAAAATCAGTTATATAAAAAAAACTTAGATTATTCGTTTTATTGCTTCGCTTTACTTTCCAATGTATTTTATTAGCTTTAAGAAATTTACTATTCCTATAACAAGGAAATTGTATGAGAATAAAACGGCGCTAAGTGATGTTAAACCTTCACGACTGATATGTCGTGCGGTATTTAATCTATTCAAGCGCCTTGCTAAGAAGAAATTTAGTCTTTGAGATTGTTGAAGTCTATTTGGGAACTTACTTATTTTTCCGTTAATTTTTTTTTAATTTGTTGAAAAAGAAATCTTATTTTTTAATTAATTTAAAGTTATATTAAGTTTGCTGCGTTTTGCTATATCGTAGCGTTGAGTGGGGAACGATGGCTTCATGCGACGAGTCGACAAAGTGCCGGCTCGTTTTCTGTAGTATTTCCTGACGGTTTGTTTATCTTAGATATATATCCGGGACTGAAAGACACCATGACAGACGGTCTACTAACTTCGTGAGACAAATAACAGCCCTTTTTCAAGTCACCTTTCCCGTGATTCGAACCAGCTTTTGCTTCGGCTACGCTATAAGACTATAAACATTTATAAACACCGTAGTCTGGTTGCCTAATTCATACTACCTCAGATTACTCGGTATTTCTTGCGGTAATTCGGGAAGAAGATCTTCAAATCGCCCTAACGACTTAAATCACAATAACCCCTAATACTACTTACTCCACGAAGTAATTAAGTAAAAATCCCTTCCATTCATGCTAATAATTTACATCCACACACTAGACTTCATTCAGACTGCACCCAAATACTCTATATTCCTCTGGGTAGAAGAGGAAGAAGCCCCTCTATTCTCCCTACCAACTTACACTAACATACCAAACTTAGTTCATACTGTCACAGAATATTGCTATTTCTAATGAAAATAGGATGAAAAGCCCCTCCATTCACGCTAATAAATTTCAGCCATACTGCCCCAGAGTACTCGATATCTCTTGTGGTCTAAGTTATTAAAAATCAACTTTTTTTGTTTATTTTCCAACTATACTATGCAAATGTCATTACCAATTATTTATTTATTATGATATACAATTTAATATGATTTTGATCATAAAAATAATCTTTGATTATTTTTCGTAAATTTACCATTGACAACTTCGATGAGATGTTTCTCCTGTCTTGCAAAAAGTGTTCCATTCATCTTTTGATCCTTTAATAAAATTTCACAAGCAGCGTAGAACATCTTTCCAAAGAAAGAATCGAAAGAAAAGTTTATTTTCCCTTCCTACGTAATTTCAAAGTAAATTAAAAGAGGGTATAAACTCCCGACGCTAACTGATACGACTTGTATTCGTTCAAGAGTGCATAAACATTCGTGAGAAAATCTCATTTCAACTTTTCGACCCGTCCGTATTAAAAAGTTAGAAAAAGAAAACTTGTATTACATTATTTCTCAGGCAGTACTGGCGTTTTACAAGCCAAAATCCGATCGTTTTGTAGTTATTGTACTAGTTGATGTACTGTTTTATTTATTTATTTTTTTAAATTATTTTATTTAACTCTTGTGTACATACACATTATGTTTTGCTAATACATACTGATATACAGCACATTCAAAAAGTGTGAATAACATGGCATTTGAGGGTGGGTCGTGCCCTATGGCAGTCCACACAGTAATTCACTGGAATATAATAATTTGAGAATTAATAAATAAATTAACCTACTTTTTTGTTTTTATGTATAATAATACAACATCAGGCGCACGTTCACGGCAAGCAGCATCGGGTATCTCTTCTTTAGTTCGTCTTCTACCGATGTCAACGATATTTAATTGTGGAGCTGTTCATTCCTAACCAGGGCGCGGTTGTTATTAACCGTAATACACGGTTCTGCAGCGTTTGTATCCTTTTTATTTGCGAGGCAGATGCAGAACCAGATGGGCGAGCCATTAAACCATATTGGTTTTATTAGGCTTAGATAAAGGAGTTGCTTAAGTGGAATTTCGACAGAATTGTTAGAGAGGATTGGTTTGATACTGCGAATACGCAAGCGAATTCTCGTTACACATGAGGATATTTGGTTATGCCAGGTGAGATGCGAGTCCAAGTGCAGCTCTAAGTATTTATATGAGTACGCTTGAGGTACATTAGTTCCACCTAGTACTATGTGTGAGGGCCTTGAGGTCTTCTTATAAGTGAAGTTAATGCGTTTGGACTATTCAGCTTAACTTTCCACTTGGATGCCCAATCATCAATTTTTTGGCAGTAATTCTGCATCTTCGTTTCTGCATCACTGAGCGTGATACTTTGGAACAGCACAGCTTTGTCATCGGCAAATTGGGCTATTTCGTTGTTGCTATCTGCTGGAAAGTCATGCTCGTTCAGAATGTAAAAGAAGGGTCCCAGAACACTTCCTTGAGGAAACCCGCTGAGATGTTGTGTACTACCGAGTTCGCTCCTTTATAGCTGAGAAAAAATTTTCTGTCGATCACTTAAGATTCACCAGACGGTAGTATGTATCGGGTAGTAACTTTTTATTCTTATATACTGATGTACAGTGAATTTATTATTATTTTTCTATTTAAAACTTCGTTTATCACTGTAAAATTTCAATGTTTTACTGTTTCATTATTATATTCGGTATTGATTTTATACAAAATAATAAAAACGGTGACAATGATTGGGTAACACGACTAGTTTTCCAAAGATAAGAAAAATTATTTTATATTTTACATTATTACGAATTCATGTTGGTACAGTGAGAGTAATGATAGATGGATTTTATACGTAGTAAATCAAATAGAATAATTCATGCAGGGTGTCGGATGAATGAGAATTTCGGGTGACTATACCTCATTGGAATGGACTCCCTTAAATCTAGGGAAGTAGGCGATTTGTCACTGCCCTCCCCTACAACCTGGGGATGATCTTACCTTAGCTTTAGCGAAATGGTTAAAACCATTAAAGGTAATTGCCATTGAACGTATACACACACTTCATTGGGTTATAAACACCAAACTTAACTTAAACGCGCTTTATACAAAATAAAATCTAACCAAGGTAAATATTAGTTAGAAAAAGATAAAAATATGATTTCGTTCTGAATAATTTCCCGGAATGGCTTTCCCGGGTGAAGGCTGCCCCGTTTCCTTGTTCCCAGGGTTCTTGTTCTCCAGAGACGTCGGATTGTGTGATTTATTTTATCCACAGTTTGCGTGACGGAAGGATTCCTGAATTGTAGTCATTTTTTTCTAACTCGAGAGTTTCTCCTAAACATAGAATTAATTATACAAGTTATTTAATATTTAGTTATTTCCCTCTAAACTTATAATATAGTTTTAGTTATATTTTAGACAATATACGATGTTCTCGTTCCTTGTAATTTTTTAATAATAGTTTTCAAAGTCTTGAAGAAAGGAACAACTGGAAGAAGGAGCTGAATTTTTTTCTTCAAATTGAACTTATCATTGATTTTTAATTTAAACTTAAAATAATTAGTTGTTTAGAATAACTATGAAACAGATCATTCTGGGTGTACAATTTTAAATAGTTTAAATAGATTTATGTAATGCTTGTTTTATTATACACAAACAATACAAATATCAAATAAATGTAATTTAAAAAAATCATCTCAACCACATTTTACATAAAAATTATAGATCTATTTAAAAAGGTTTGTAATTTTTAGTAAAGTATGGTTGAGATGATTTTACATAAAAAATTATAAATCTATTTTAAAATGTTTGTAATTTTTGGTAAAGTATGGTTGAGATGATTTTTTTATTACATTTATGTGATATTTGTAAATATAAGTTGAAAAATTAGAAATCAATTTAAATTATTAGTTTGGAGCCAACTAAAAAAGCACAGATTAACATTTGAAATAGTATTTTAACTTTTTAGATTGATTCCCTCGTGAAAAAGAGAGAGACGGTCGAACTATTGAATAGTGAATATGTTCAAAATTCCACACAACATCTAAAATTATTTATGTTATTTTAATAACGTATTTTTAGTTTTAATGTTTATTCTCCATTGCGTCGCGTAGATGATCCTTGGGACTCATCCAAGAACAAGTTTCCATGCTTCTGGAAGATCTGCCAACACAGAAACATTCCACCCTTTGCACACTTCCTCATCTTCACGTCCTACCTGGCCAAAAGGTAGTTTAGATGGGTTAGGTACTCTCACTCTCCTTTATACAAGATATCAATTATACGTCTTCTTGGTAATTACTATACAGTATACTGTTAATATCCCCTCCGATACCGACATTATTATTCTTAACTTTCCAGACTTTATCATTAACAAGACAACTTTATCCTTAACCTTCCAGAACTCCTATATTCATTAAAACATGGTTCAAAAAATGGCGAATGAAATTATGAATTATCACTTTATTAGAACCAATATGGAGATACGGCTAGAGAACTATGGGGTTGAACCAAACCTTCCAATAACTGCAGAATCCACGAATCCATAGATTCATTGTCATCCGTGTAAGGTTGTAGCCGCGTCCTAGCAACCCGTAGTCCGAGCCTTTAACCTATTTCTTTTCCTCTTCACATGCTCTGTACGTCTAACCTTTGATTCTAGGGTCATTCCCAGATGATGCTGTATCGCTCGTTGAATGGACTCCAGTTGATTAACTCATAAAAGTTGTACGTGCCGATGGTGCTTGATTGTCCACATTTTGTCTAGTTTTTCTGGTGGCCTTTGAAGGTTTTTGAACGAATGGTCGATGCTGGCCCTATAGATATCATCACTATATCATCAGCAAACATTGCAATTTTTGTAAAATCACTGGTATATTGAAATGTGTGGTGTTTAGTGACCATTACTCAATGATTATTCGGAAATCTTGAGATGCGGTCTGGTGTGACGTAGGTTTTAGAAAAACATTTTCTTTATCGTGCCAACGTTTCCATCTTTGTTGAGATCCTCTTCAGGGCCTGGGATTTATAATTGTTTGAATTTTACAAATACAAAAAAAATGAATTTATAAAATGCTAAAAAAATATATTGGTATATTCCAAGTAAAGTATTGGATTTATTGTGTTCCATTGGGGCACTCTTGCTTTCCTGCTTTTATTTTATTTTACTTTTTTTCAGTTCTCAATATGGATTTTCTTTTATGATTCTAAAATGCTTGTCACTTAAATGGGATATGATTGGAGAATACCGCTCTGGCTGCAAGTCCTTCATTTTTCAAAAGCCTGTGAAACAGAGAGTTTTCACTTTTCTGATTTTTTCTACTTCGTTTTGTAAATTTTTCCCAAATGCATAGAGATTGTAGGTGGTAGTGATGTACGTCTGTCTAATTTCACCTCGTTTAGCGGATTTTACGAGTTTGGTATCCTTATCTCTTCTGAAAATTTCCGGAATTTTTTATTTCCAGTTGGGAACACATTTAAGTCTGATAGAATAAATCAATGGATAGGTTAGTTTAAGTAACCCCCTTTCGGCAATGGTTTTAAATAATTCTCCAGTGAAAGGACATATCCTCGCTCAAGTTGTTCCTCAATAAAAAATATTTATATTAAAATCGTGTATATAACAAACCATTATTATTATATATACGTATTAGTAACCGATACATTTTAACCACTGATTTTTTTATAGGCCTTTTCTTCGTTACAAACCGGAAAATAAGCCTATTATGAATCATTTGAGTTATATTTTTGATGTTTTAAATATTATAGTCAATTTAACGTTTTATATTTAAAAAAATCACGTGTAATTAGTTTTTAACGGTACACAGTACTGTAGTGTAACTTGAATGATACTGCATTATCTTTAAGCGTTGAAATACACAATTTTAAGATAAAACTTTCAATCCAAAGCGCCAATTTGTGATGGATTACATCGGAGTTGAACCGAAGGGACTTGGAAGAAGGAGTCGTTCCTCTTGTTTATTGCATAGTTTCGCCATGTCGGAGCGCCTCGGCTATTTTTGTTATCTAAGCCGTAAATGCCGAGGAGAGCTGTAAAAAAGGCGGATAGGGTCGGGGTGCGTGCGGTTATGTGCCACTCTCCGTGGAAATTCAGTGCCCATGGAAAACATTTTCCTGTCCTGCCGTTACTTTTCTTTCCTCCCCCGTTGTCATGCGCCACAGTTGAGAACTCTCTTTTATACCGTAATTTGTCTAGCATCGAATCTATCAAAAATATTATTTTTGCTTTTTTTTTTAAACTGATTATACGCCAGTTTTGGGTAACTTTTATTGCACGATGTATGGAAGCCACAGAGAAGAAAATAGTTTCACTTATTTAGTGATCACTGTATTTTAAAAATCGTTTTTTGTTTCTTTAAGTAGAATTTCTCTCTCTCTCTCTCTCTCTCTCTCTCTATATATATATACAGGGTGAATTGCTACTCGTGCTACAAACTTCTCCAGTAGATTCTTCACCCTAAAATGAACAAAAAAGTTCATATTGTCCATGGTCCGATTCTCAACCATTTCAGAGTAATTTCGCTTTTTATCGATTTTGAAAGATATCACGTCCTGGCGTCGGAAAATCGTGATATCTTTTAATCTAAACATTTCTCT